>NC_065543.1:41835276-42157776 GCF_932294415.1 Quercus robur
TGTGATTATGTGAAGCAAGTGTGGGATTCAAGCACAATTAACAGAGATGAAAATGGCCTTTAACATCACCAGATGTTTACAGTACTAGCATGAGACATTATTAAACAGTTGAAAGACAAAGAAGTGGAGGTTTTCCCCACCACTGCCTGGAGGCTATGGAAGCATATATAGAAATGAGGTCAGAGTGGGGGGACAAAAAAAGCCAAGAATTATAGCAATCACAGCAGATGATGTAGTACAGGAATTCATTCATCAGAACATGGAAACCCACAGAGAAGTACATGCACCTCTGTAGGATTGAAGTCAATGGAGAATACATTCAAGTAATTTACTTATGAAGATAGTATTGTCATAAGCAAACTGGAATTACAGTCACGGAGTAGTGCAATCTAGATAAGGTATAAATACTTTTAGAATTACTGCTAATATCGATGTACCGTTGGGGATCCCAAGGTATAATTGGTTCTACTATGCTTTTTAAGACACATCTGAAAGAGTAGATCAATACAAAATCCTTATCTCACTTTGGGTATTATTCTGTATATTCTACCAATTGTAATATGTTATGTGTGTGTGTATATATATATATATATATATATATATTTTTTTTTTTATGAACAACTTTGGATACTTTATAAGGGAAGAAAAATTAATAAATAGCAAACTATATTGGTGGAAGACAGAGTGAAACACCTAAAATGAGGCGGAGGAATTTTATTAGTATTGTTAACACTACTTATAGTGTAATTCGCTTGAATTTTGCAAGGTTATTTTTATTGATGAGCCCAGCATTGGATTGGATCCAATTTCCAGGTGTAATTTATGGAGTGTGGTTAAGCGTGTAAAGCAAGACCGAACAATCATTCTCACCAGTAAGCTCTCTCTCTCTCTATATATATATATTTGTTTTTTTGTTTTTTGTCTTTGCATTACCAAACAGTAGCTAAATGCATTGTCATAAAATAGAGAGAAAATTTTCCATAATGCACCATTTAATCTAGAATTATGGGTTCCTTTATTCCCATCACTGTTTTTGTTTGTGTAAAAATGGTTGAGCTCATGACAAAATTCCTAAATGAAATTGAATTTAATGTTCATCACATAATAGTAAATCTCATTAATTAAATGCATGGTGGGGCTCATAATTCATGTGAGATGAGAGTTTACATACACATTTATAATACTCCTAACGTATTCTATAATTTTCTTAGTTCTAGTGTAGTGGGTACAATTCCTCATAGTAACTTGTTTCTATAGGCTTTATATGCTATCTTAAGTTCTTAACCTATCTGTTCTCAACTTCCTTGTAGCATATTATAGTTCTAGCCTTATGTTATGGGTTTGATTCTTCCCTTGGTCTTGTTTAATAACAGTAAAGTAACATTTATTTTTCCCATCAATTTACTGGTAAAGCTTGTTGTCATGTTCCAGGCCATTCCACAGAAGAGGTAGAGACCTTGTGTGATCGCGTAGGGATTCTCATTAGTGGAAGTTTGCAGTGCATTGGGAATTCTAAGGAGGTGGTGCACTATTTTAATGAAAGCCTGGACAATAACCTGCGCATCACTCGTGATACATGCTCAAAAGACTTGTTTGAAATGTATAGAGCTTTAAATCTCCTTTAGTTTCTAATACATTGATTAGAGCTTTTTAAGAATTTTAAAATCTTTATTTTTTTTCCTATTATGGTTTGGAACAAAAAGTACATAAACATTATTGTTTTTAATTAAAATAGTAAAAATGCTGACAACATAAAATTGTTAATTTTTTAAGTAGGACTTTTTTTTTTTTTTTTTTCCTTTAGAAATAGGGAAAATGAAATAAAGTGATGCAAAATCAGTCCAAATGAAATAAGCTTATTATGCTTCTTTCAAATTTGCAAACAATAAAATTTTCTAATTGTGAGGAACAATTAAACCTACTCAAGTGTTTGCAAAAATACAAATAACTACAAGAGAGAAAGTTACACAAATAAGGAGATATAAGCTATGTTTTAAAAATTGGATCAGACTGGCCTTCGATTAAACCTACTCAAGTGTTTACAAAAATACTAATAACTACAAGAGAGAAAGTTACGCAAATAAGGAGATATAAGCTATGTTTTAAAAATCGGACCGGATTGGTCGGTCCGACATATTGAACCGAGAATCCGAGGCCAGTCTGATTCGGAAAAAAGGCCTAAAACAAGTGAAAATCGGTCAACAATTGGAAAAAACTGGGTTGAACCAGGAATTTTGAAAAAACGATTCAGCTCTCAGTTCAGTTTTTAAAACCATGGATATAAGTAATCAAATTAAAGAGGTTCTATCTTAACAATGGCCTCGGCAGAAGGAGTACTCATTTTGCCTGGGAGGTTGGTACATGTGATGTGGTGTTTGAAGGTGATTCCAACATAGTCTCAAATGCGGTATTGGGTTACGTAACTCCACCAGTAACTATTGCTAATGTTATTGAGGGGATCCAGCAACCGATGGAGGTGTTTAGAGTGGCAAGTAGGGACGGAGCTAGGACTTGTAGTTAAGGGAGAGGGGGGGGGGGACTTTGTAGCAGGTTATTTGTAGTGGCTTAGCCACCAAGGGTTTTTTTTTTTTTTTTTTTTTTTTTTTTGTTTGTTTGTTTGTTTGTTTGTGACTTAGATGCATGTTGTTGGGTAAGGACTATTATTTTGTTTGAAATTTTTTAAAGGTCGAGTTTTTTGTTTTAGGTAAAATTGGTTGATTAGACTTAATTTTTTTTTAGTTTCACTATTGGTAATTTTTGTTGTTAAGTTAATTTTTTTTTTTGGCTTGTATATTTTGTTTTAAATTTTAAATTTATAGATTTTTTATGGTCTTTGAAAAGAAGAAAATGCTAGAGCTACAATTTTTATTATTATAAATTACTGACGTGATGAGTGGTTATTGATAAGTAAAAAAAGTGATTTAAGTAGTGGGCCTAGATGCGAACCAATAAGAATTTGTTATCTCAGGAGTTTGTAAAAATATTGTAGAAAAATTTATGACTATAACATCACTCTTAAAATAATTAATGATACTATTAAGGGGGCAAATTTTAATTTTATAGAACAAAATTGCTAAAATTAATATCTAGTATATATTTTAATATTAAAAAAAAAAAAATTGGGGGCCATTGCCCCCCAAATCAAAGGCTACTTCCGTCCCTAGTGGCAAGAGTGTCACATTTGAAGCGTTAAGGAAACCAACTAGCTCATACCGTAGCCCAGTTTGTCAAGGGTATTGATAATTTTGTAACTTGGATAGAGGAAACCCCGTATATGAGTACACCACGGGATATTTAGGTGGTGGTCCATTAGTTTGGGTTGCAATGTAAACCATAAGGTTCAAGATTCAAGCCACCACCACACTGTTGGTCTATGGAGTTTTTAGGGGCACTGGGATATCACTTCATAATTTTTTTTTTTTTTTTTTAAATTGTAATCTATAATAGCTCACTATAAAACTTTCTACCGAACTCTATGGTGGTTCGAACTAGGGATGGCCATATCCAATGGGTAATGGGTACCCTACCTGACCTTACCAAAATTTCTGAGTATTACCTAGTAGGTTATGGATAAAGTTAATCGAGTCAAGTTTAGGTATTACCCGAATCTGATTCGTTAAATTAGAAAGAAAAAAAAAAAAGCCTTGTACAAGCACAATTATGATGTTATATGTAGTTAAAAAAGATATTTATTAAGGTGACTCCACCACTAAAGTCAGGAGCAACAAACAATAACAAGGAGTGGAATTAATATAAAAAGGGGAGGTTCTATCCAAAAAAAAAAAAAAAAAAAAAAATATATATATATATATATAAATAAAGGGGAGGGAGGGGAGGGGGGGGGGGGGAATTCCATGAACGTGAAATCTCTAATGGCTGACTTGATTAAAAATAGTGAATTGTTCAAGGTTTTTTTTTTTTTTTTTTCATTGCATTATGAACAAGTCAGTTAATACCACTGCACATCCTTGATGCGATCGTTACTTCACAAATATAAGTGCTTGTGTGGTGTAGGCGGTAAGGACAGGTTTTAAGTCTCTAGGAGGGAACTTCACACACATATACACTTAGATTAGGTTAAAGTAGAATTATGAACAAGTCAGTTAATACCACCGCACATCCTTGATGCGATCGTTACTTCACAAATATAAGTGCTTGTGTGGTGTAGGCGGTAAGGACCAGGTTTTAAGTCTCTAGGAGGGAACTTCACACACATATACACTTAGATTAGGTTAAAGTAGAATTTTATTTTGAATAATTAAAAAAAAAAAAAAGTTAATGACAAAAAAATTATTCTAAAAAAAAAACCAAAAAGCAAAAAATTATTAAATAAACGTTAGCCATGTTACCAATATAGACTATTTACTATCAATTGATTCTCATAGCATTATGACCATTAAAATGATTTTCAACTAAATAGCATACTATGATTACTGGAATATAAAATTGAACAGAAAAAAGGGATAGAGATTTCCCATTCATGTTTTGCGAGCCGGGGCATACAAAGCTGCTATCCCATCAATATCATCATCGCTCAGTTTTCCTTTTGCCATTCCACGATTCATAAAAGGATACATAATAGCATCTACATTTGTACTATGTTGAAGTCCAAGAATGTGCCCAATTTCGTGTGTAGCCACCGATACCAAGTCATGTTGATCACCATTTGGGTTATCAATGCTCCAGTTTTCATCGGCATCAAAGTGCATTTTTCCTATAGTTGGTGGAGCAGCATAAGCTAAAACACTGCCAGGCATGCCAACCCCTATAATATCCTATCACAATTAATGTCAGATTTGGAACCTTGTGGTGCCTCTTCAAATGTAAATTCTGTCCATTGGAACCATTCTAGGAAACCCTTCTGCACTGCAGGTCTTAACTTTTCTTGTACCTCCGGCGTGACACTTGAGTCAAAGGTATAGTTGAGATAGTTCTTATTCCATTTTGGCTTTCCATCAAAAAATGCATAATTCGGACTCATGTTGTCATCAGTTTCTCCACACGGTGGAGTCTATCATATTATCGAGAGTGCTAGAGTCGAGCCTCCCCGTAACGTTGAGATGAAAATTCTTTTGAAAAGATTTTATTGCGCGTTCCAAATGTTCATCGAACTCATCCTTGTCTTTTACACTAGCATGATCATTGCTTAAACCAATGCTATGGTTTAACTTTAAGTAGCTGAATGCACTGAGATAGTGATTGATCATTTGATCTCATTCAGTCCTTTTACTGAGATAGTGTTTCTTCACGTCAGGTTTGACTTATCTCCGGTACTTTTTTAACTGGACATGTCCTTTAGTTTTAAATATACAATGACAAGTTTAGTTGTTGTTGCTCACAATATTATCAACCCGGACTTTCCATCAGATTGGCTTACTCACAATATTATCTGTAATGTTCGTAGTTTAGTTGTTGCTTTTGATTTTGTCAAGTTTTGTTGGGTACGGAGAATATGCAACTCGGCAGCGCATGTAGCTGCCAAGTTTGCGCTGAATTCTGATTTTGAGTTTTGTTTTAATAAAGGAAATCTCCCTCCCTCGTTAGAGGCTGTTTGTAGGGATGATTCCGTTGCTTGTATTCCTGTTTTACTCTAATAGAAGTACTGTTTACCAAAAAAAATATACAATGACAAGTGGTAGTTTTAATATCCATTTTTTGTTTAGTTAATGGATAATGTGATAGTTTCCCATTAAAACAAAAAAAAATTCCAGTTAAAAAAGTATTTGAGGTAAGCCAAATCCATTCACATCATAATCCAAATTTGAAATTAATGGAAGGGATCAAATTTGAAATTACATATCACACGGCTGCAATTATTACTTCCATATTTGTTGAATTATACTTTTAAAAAAAAAAAAAACACTTAATAAAATAGCAATATTTGAAAATATTTTGGGAAATAAAGTTTTTTTTTTTTTGAATCTTTGAGTATTGACTATTGACCTTGTCTGATGAAGGAACAAGATGCATGTGTTTTTGACGGGTAGGCGTATTCTAACCCGACCCGCCTTGCTTACGCATGTATTTCAAATTCGTCTCCTCCCATTACCATCTCCAAATCTAACCTGAAAATAGACATGTGTGGAGATTTTAATGCTTGTATGAGCAAAATAAATTTTTGTTTTTAATTTGCTTAAATATCCGTGTGGACTTTAATGCCACGTAGAAAGTTACAATTTGTGTGCATTTGGAATCATTGCATCTATAGGTGGTAGGTACTAATTTGCCATGCATGTATCACATTTATCTCCTCTTTTTACATGTATTTTTTTTTTTTTTTTTTTGAGAAAACTATTTTCCATGTATTAAGGCGTTTTAATTGCATCCTTAAATTTCTCCTAATATTATTTAGAGCTTAATGTGAGGCCCCTTAAATAAGGTAAAAAATTACTCATAAAGGGAATGGAAATACACACATTCATAAAAATGAAGGTTTTGTTTAGATAGTTACAATATATTTGAACTCTTTCAGTCTTTCTCTCAAATACTTTTTGCATAAGAAAGTACCAAATGCCTAAATATTTGGAAAGGTGCCAATTACGTAAATATTTCTACTCACTTGGCTTGAATAGAGGTCTTTAAAGGATGTTTAAATCCCCAAATCCTTTTGAGGTCTTTACAGGATGCTTGAATAGAGGTCTTTTGGTAATTTTTAGCCATGGATTTCATGTGGGGTAGTGAAGCTGGTTTGGCTTGATGTTGATTTTTAATTTTAAGGATATTTTGCCTAATGATGTTGATTTTAGAAGATCATGCCAGTAAGCAATATTTAATAATGGTGAATCTATAATTAAAGAATAACATTAATATGTTATGGCCACAAAAATTTCATAACAAATCTGATGTAGCAGGCTATTATTGGTGAGTAAAAAATGATATTAGTAGTGGGTCAAGACTAAAACTGATAACAACTTATTATCTTAAATTTGCTATTAAATTATTATGAAAATATTGTTGACGTAGTATTTAAGGATGGCCAAAATTTGCTAGCAATGGGTACCCACCCGATCCCCAACTTGATGGGTGTGGGTTTTACCCAACTAGATAAGGAAATTTGGGGTACTGGGCATTGAGAATTCAAGTACCCAAATTTGATGGATATGGTATAGTCACCCGACACAGCCCAACCCGTATTATTATTACTATTATTAATATTTTTTTGGTTGCAATTCCGCTACAATTAAGCCTCTCTTTAATTATTAGTATTCTTTTGCTATTACTTTACTGTTACCCGTATTATTATTATTTTTTGGGTTGCAATTCCACTACAATTAAGCCTCTCTTTAATTATTAGTATTCTTTTGCTATTACTTTACTGTTACCATAGAATTCTTTGCTAATTGTCTAATAATTTTGGTTTTGGAAGCTTGAAACTTGGTAACTTTTTAGTCTCTCTCTCTCTCTCTCTCTCTCTCTCTCTCTCTCTCTCTCTCTCTCTCTCTCTCTCTCTCTCTCTCTCTCTCTCTCTCTCTCTCTCTCTCTCTCTCTCTCTCTCTCTCTCTCTCTCTCTCTCAACTGTTAGAATATCCACTATTGCTCAGGGAAGCAAACAAACTTGTTAATGTGAACTTTGAGAAAAAGTTCTAATGTCAATCTAATGTATTATTGAGTTGATGTTTAAAAAAAAAATATTGTTGGGATTATAATACTCTTTCCGTCTCAATTTGTTTGTCATATTTCAAAAACCCAACTTTTTATTTGTTATGTTTCAAAAATCTAACTTTTTAAGGAAATATCATTTATTGTTTTATCTGTTGTATAAAAAGATATAAGTTTCCAAAATTATCCTCCTTAATTTTTTTAAAGAGAAATACCCTCATTAATTTAAATTGTATAAAAAGAATGACATTGACTTTTTAAATAAAGTAAATGGTAAGATAGAAATTATATTTATTAATTTTAGAAAGATGTTTTATTTTAGGACATCCCAAAATGGAATAGAGAACTAACAATATGGGACGGAGGGAGTATAATTATTACTAAAAGTGATCTTACCTTTTTGGTAACAAATTCGGTTAGGGATTTTGTCTTTTTTTTTTTTTTTAAACAAACAAGGGTTTCTAGTCATTTTTGCATGGTTTTTAGACCTAGACGTTGAAAGAGCCATAGAAGGGAGATGTTTAAGGTTTTTAAGGTCGGACCAAGATTCAATTGAGGTCGAACCATGATGATGTCAAAATTAATTTAATATTAGTTAAAATACAAATAAATTTATTAAATGTGCAAAAAAATGGAAATTTTCCCTAAAAAAATATAGGTGAAAACACTATTTTGGACCTTATATTTTAGGATTACAGTCAATTTGGTCTTTGTTATTTTCAACTTGCAACTTGCAATCAATCTGGTTCCTACCGTAAACTCACTATAAAAAAATGTCTACGTGGAATACATTGCACAATTGACACACTTGAGCTGATGTGACTAATATTTTTTTTAAAAAAAATCAATTACTATTTTAAAAACCCAAGTCAGCATTTGAATTAAAAAATTTAATTTCTCAATTTTAGAGGAAAAATAAAAAGAATTAAAAAAATGGAACACTCTTAACCGTGGAAGTTTGATCACTTTAGATCTACTGTAGAATTTGTATTTTGATCATTTGGATCTATTTATCTCTAGAACTATTTAGAGGTTGAGCTCAAGCACAACCGTAACAGCTTGGTCTAATCCGCATAAGGTTCGCCTCAAGCACGTCAAATCCACCACTACCATTTAAGAAATGATATCTTGGTCTTGGTTACTCAAATATAACAGAGGGACATCAATATAATCATAAACTTTTAAGAGTGTATATTTCATAATTATATCGTCTCGAATATTTTAAAGTCAAATTATCAAAATCTATATTTTTAGAATAATCATTTCATTGTTTCCTTATTTATAACCAACAACATTGATAATAAAATACAAAATTAGTAATTTCCCAAAAGAGATATAGTTTATAATAATGATAATAACTATCAATAACATTTTAGAGTAAAAGAACATCCAAAAAAAAAAACTATTTATTTTCTCATAAAAATTAATTCTATATATATATATATATAAATTTTACACATGATCATGTGTCTTCTCTACCATTCACTACTCTTGTATTATCTATTGTCCTCTTAGTCTAATATTATGAAGCCCAAACAAAATAGATCTTTGCAATACTTGTACTCCGCAGTCCGCATGCAAATCATTATTAAAAAAACTCAATGACATGGTAAAAATAAATAAATAAATTATTTAGAAAATCCCCCATACCATCATAATGAAATGGTTATAACTAAAGGCAAACATTAATAAATTATTATTTTTTATAGAAGAGATACGCTGAATTTTATAAAATTAGGCAATATTGGCCAAAAGTACATCATGAAGTTGTGGAAGAACATCTTCCGTCCACACCGAATAACCACTAACATGTCTCGCAATCATTATATATTAGATTATGTAATATATACATAATTGATAATACAATAGCTCTTATTTTAAACCATACTTGTAATAAAAGGCAAATATTCTTTCTCGTGGTACCCCTTTTCCCGTTCAACCTTTTAAGGTGTGCCATACAAAGCAAGCACGCCATCAATATCATCATGGCTCAATTCTCTTTTTGTCATTCCAAAATTCAGAAAAGGGTACATAATTGCATTTACATCTGTACTATGTTGGAGTCCAAGAATGTGTCCAATTTCGTGTGTGGCCACCGATACCATGTCAATTTGATCACCATTTGGTTTATCAGTGCTCCAGTTCTCATCAGCATCAAAGTGCATTTTTCCCATAGTTGGTGGAAAAGAATGAGCTAAAACCTTACCAGGTCCATCAAATGCTTGGTAATCTCCATGCCAACCCTTATAATATCCTATCATAATGTCAGATTTGGAACCTTGTCGTGCCTCTGCAAATGTAAATTGTGTCCATTTGAGCCATTCTTCGAAACCCTGTTGCACTGCAGGTCTTAACTTTTCCAGTACCTCTGGCGTGACACTTGAATCAAAGGTATAGGTGAGATAGTTCTTATCCCATTTTGGCTTTCCATTGAAAAATGCATAATTCGGACTCATGTTGTCATCATCAGTTACTCCACACCTTGGAGTCATCATTTCATTCAGGGTGCTAGAGTCGAGCCTCCCCGTGACATTAAGATTAAAATTCTTCTGGAAAGATTTTATTGCTAGTTCCAAATGTTCATCGAACTCATCCTTGTCTTTTACACTAGCATGATCATATTTGCTCAAACCAATGCTGTGGTTTAACTTTAAGTAGCCGAATGTACTGAGATAGTGTTTGATCTCATGCAGTCCTTTCACTGTTTGGCCCTTGTGAGATACCTCAAGATGTTGGAGGGACTTGAAAGAGTGTCCTCTAATAGGCTGTATTACGAGAAGGAGAAGTGTAATTGACAAAAAAAGAGAGAGATTTGTAGCCATGGCTATAGAATACTAGTTTTGTCCAAGAAACACGCGCATATAAACCTTTTACCTCTACGTGAATAAAGTGAAACAAAATGAATGCTATATATATGCTTGTAATCTTAGTTCCATGGTATTTAATGTTGAAAATATTTATAGGAAATTCTGAAATAATGCAAGGACGTATCTTTATGGGATAATATTCCAAAAAAATGCAAAGACGTACGTATCATATATGTGCATGTTTATTATCATGCTGAAAATTTGAAATTAATGGAGGGGATCAAATCTGAAATTACATATCACACTGCTGCAATTATTACTTCCATATTTGTTGAATTATACTTAAAAAAAAAAAAAAAAACCCCTTAATAAAATAGCAATATTTGAAAATTATTTTGGGAAATAAAGTTTTTATTTGAATCTTTGAGTATTGACCTTGTCTGATGAAGAAACAAGATGCATGTGTTTTTGACAGTAGGCATGTATTCTTACCCGACCCGCCTTGCATGCGCATGTATTTCAAATCCGTCTCTTCCCATTACCATCCCCAAATCTAACTTGAAAATAGACGTGTGGAGATTTTAATGCTTGCATGAGCAAAATAAATTTTTGCTTTTAATTTGCTTAAATATCCATGTGGATCGACTTTAATGCTGCTTAGAAAGTCACAATTTGTGTGCATTTGGAATCATTGCATCTATAGGTGGTAGGTACTAATTTGCCATGCATGTATCACATTTATCTCCTCTTTTTACATGTATTTTTTTTTTTTTTGAGAAAACTATTTTCCATTTATTAAGGTGTTTTAATTGCATCCTTAAATTTCTCCTAATAATTATTTAGAGCTTAATGTGAAGCCCCTTAAATAAGGTAAAAATTTACTCTTAAAGGGAATGGAAATACACACATTTATAAAAATGAAGGTTTTATTTAGATAGTTACAATATATTTGAACTCTTTTAGTCTTTCCCTCTTAAACCCTCAAATGCTTTTTTGCACGAGAAAGTACCAATTGCCTAAATATTTGGAAAGGTGCCAATTACGTAAATATTTCTACTCACTTGGCTTGAATAGAGGTCTTTAAAGGATGTTTAAAATCCCCAAATCCTTTAGAGGTCTTTACATGATGCTTGAATAGAGGTCTTTTGGTAATTTTTAGCCATGGATTTCATGTGGGGTAGTGAAGCTGGTTTGGCTTGATGTTGATTTTTTATTTTAAGGATATTTTGCTTAATGATGTTGATTTTAGAAGATCATGCCAGTAAGCAATATTTAATAATGGTGAACCTATAATTAAAGAATAACATTAATATCATTCTCAAAAAAGAAAAAATAAAAAAAGAAGTATAACGTTAATATGTTATGGCCTCAAAAATTTCATAACAAATCTGATGTAGCAAGTTATTATTGGTGAGTAAAAGAATGATATTAGTAGTGGGTCAAGATTAAAACCAATAACAACTTGTTATCTTAAATTTGCTATTAAATTATTGTGAAAAACATAGTTTACGTAGTATTTAGGGATGGCCAAAATCCGCTTGCAATGGGTACCCACCTGACCTAACTCGATGGGTGTGGGTTTTACCCAACTAGATAAGGAAATTCGGGGTATTGGACATTGAGAATTTAGGTACCCAAATTTGATGGATATGGTACGGTCACCCAACACAACCCAACCCGTATTATTATTATTACTATTATTAATATTTTTTGGGTTGCAATTCCACTACAATTAAGCCTCTCTTTAATTATTACTCCCTCCATCACAATTTGTTTGTTCTGTTTGAAAACTCAAACTTTTTAAGGGAATATCATTTATTGTCTTGTCTACCTTATAAAAATGTATAAATTTACAAAACTACCATTTAATAAATTTATCAGCTTTTAAAAAAAAGAGTTATTCTTAATGAGGTAACTAAAAAGGTGCCCCAATTAAATTGATTTAAAAAAAAAAAAAATATTAGTTAGTTTTCTTTTCAAATAGTTTTGAAAATAAAGTAGGAGTATAATAGGAATATTAGTAAACTAATAATTTTTATTTTTAGAAACATGACAATATTTTGAAAAACAGAACAATATTTTGGGATATCCCAAAATGGAATGAAGGACAAACAAACTAGGACAGAGGTAGTAATATTCTTTTGCTATCATGCTCAAAATTGAAATTAATGGAAGGGATCAAATCTGAAATTACATATCACACTGCTGCAATTATTACTTCCATATTTGTTGAATTATACTAAAAAAAACACTAAATAAAATAGCAATATTTGAAAATTATTTTGGGAAATAAAGTTTTTTTTTTTGAATCTTTGAGTATTGACCTTGTCTGATGAAGAAACAAGATGCATGTGTTTTGACAGTAGGTATGTATTCTGACCCGACCCGCCTTGCATGCGCATCTATTTCAAATCTGTCTCCTCCCATTACCATCCCCAAATCTAACCTGAAAATAGACATGTGTGGAGATTTTAATGCTTGCAAGAGCAAAATAAATTTTTGTTCTTAATTTGCTTAAATATCCATGTAGACTTTAATGCCTGGTAGAAAGTCACAGTTTGAGTGCATTTGGAAATTGGAATCGTTGCATCTATGGGTGGTAGGTACTAATTTGCCATGCATGTACGAAAACACTATTTTGGTTATTATATTTTAAGGTCATAATCAATCTTTTTTATTTTTTTTTAGAATGGGTCACAGTCAATTTAATTCCTACATTTTAATAACAGTCAATTTGGTACATGTTATTTTAAACTTGCGTCAATATGATCCCTATCATTAACTCACTAACAGAAAATACATTCGTGGCAAAAAATAATAATTTTTTTATTAACTTCAAACAATTGCACATCATTAATTAATTTATCAATTTTTAAAAAATTAAAAATTGAATTCAAATCTGAAGCACGCTAAACGAAAATCAAATCCATATAAATTTTTACAAATCTCAGTTCTTCACTTTAGGAATCTAGGCTGACCATAAATATATATAAAAAAAAAAAAAAAAAAAAAACCAGTTGAAACTTTATTATATAAATAGAAGAAGGTGTGTGGGAAATGAAGAGGATTGCATGCATGTGGAGGCTCGTTTGGCAGTGTTGTGTTGGGTTTTAGATCTATGCCTTGAATCATCCTAGTCCACCCGTCCGATAGCTTAAAGAAAGAGTAGTGGATAAGTTTAGATTTCAACGTTGAGGCTTTGGTTTTCTGTAATTGTGGAGAAGAAGACTAGTGGCGGGGTAATGGGGAGGTAATGTGCAAAACAGCAATGCAAAAGAATTGTATATAGTTAGTTAGGCAACGTTTGAAACAATAAAGGAAAGTAGCATCTCGAGTCTTTAAGACTCGAGTTTCATGCGAAAAAAATTTCACCTATAGTGGCGTTTTTAAGCCTTTCAGTGACGTTTTAAAGCTCTATAGCGGCGTTTTCCTGGAAAATTTTTTTTCTTAAGTACAGATTTATGGAGTCCTATAGTGGCGTTTTTAAGCCCTATAGTGACGTTTTATAGACCTATAGCGGCGTTTTTATTCAATTTATGAAAATCGAATCTTTAAAACTCGATTTTCAGCTTAATTTTTTCCCACTTTAAACTAATCCACATACAAATCGAGACTTAAAAACTCGATTTTTATCTTGGAACTCGAGTTTTAGACACTCAAGATGCTAATTTTTAATACTGTTTTGAAATATGACAATTAACTAAATTTTTTAATATTTATTGTTATTTGGAAAAAAAATTCGGGTAATGGGCATATGCTAGTTTCTCTCTCTCCACCCCTTTGGATTGATTACTTGATTGAATATTTTTGGATTTGGGGTTTATTTAGTTGTGGATTATAGATGATTGATTTTGGACTGTGGATAGCTACAGGGAGATGGGAAACAGAGATTGGAACCATTGAGGGAAAGAGAAATTGTAGAAGGTTGAGCCAAACGATGGTGTGTATAGGTAAGTATTGAAGAACTGAGATCTATGAAAATTGATTTGAGTTTGATTTTCTGGGTTAAGTTTAAAAATCAGCATGTTTCAGATCTGATTTTTATTTTTTTAAAATTTCTTTAAAATTGATAAATTAATTACT
The DNA here is from genome assembly GCF_932294415.1 of Quercus robur. Taxonomy (NCBI): domain Eukaryota; kingdom Viridiplantae; phylum Streptophyta; class Magnoliopsida; order Fagales; family Fagaceae; genus Quercus; species Quercus robur. The sequence goes on from NC_065543.1 coordinate 41,849,766, forward strand.
TATGTGGATTTGTTTGAAGTTAATAATTTTTTTTTTTTTATTATTCTAGTTGCTACATAGGCTCCAATTGTGCCAACAATGCACATAGGTTGCCACATAGGTATTTTCCATTAGTGAGCTAATAGTAAGGACCGAATTGAATGCAAGTTCAAAATAACATGGGCCAAGTTGATTGTTATCAAAATGTAGGAACTAAAATGGTGTTTTCACCTTCTTTTTTCCTTTTTTTTTTTTTTTTTTTTTTTTTTTTTAAGATAGTTACGATATATTCCAACTATTTCAGTCTTTCCCTCCTGGACACTCAACTCACGAGTACTTGTTGCATAGGAAGGCACCAATTTCCTAAATATTTTGGAAGGTGCCAATTGCCTAAATGTTTCCACTCACTTGGCTTGAATAGAGGTCTTTAAAGGATGTTTAAAATCCCCAAACACGCTTTAAAGGATGTTTAAAATCCCCAAATCCTTTAGAGGTCTTTACAGGATGCTTGAATAGAGGTCTTTCGGTAATTTTGAGCCATGGACTTCACGTGGGGTACTGAAGCTGGTTTGGCTTGATGCTGATTTTTATTTAAGGATATTTTGCTTAATGATGTTGATTTTAGAAGATCATGCCAATAAGCAATATTTAATAATGGTGAATCTAACATTAAAGAATAACGTTAATATGATTCTCAAGAATAAAAAAAAGAATAACGTTAATATTTATGTCCACAAAATTTCACAACAAATTTGATGTAGCAGGCTAATATTGGTGAGTAATAATGATATTAGTAGTAGGTCAAGATTAAAACTAGTAATAACTTTTTTTTTTTTTTTTTTTGAGAATGAAACCAATAACAACTTGTTATCTAAAATTTTCTATTAAATTATTGTTGACCAAAATCCACTAGCAATGAGTACCCAACCCGGCCCAACTCGATGAGCATGGGTTTTACCCAACTAGCTAGATAAGGAAATTCGGGGTATTGGGCATTGAGAATTCAGGTACTCGAATTTGATGGATATGGTACGGTTACCCGACAGGCTAACACAACCCAACTCGTATTATTATTATTACTATTATAATTATTTTTTGGGTTGCAATTCCTCTACAATTAAGCCTCTCTTTAATTATTAGTATTCTTTTGCTATTCCTTTACTGTTACCATAGAATTCTTTGCTAATTGTCTAATAATTTGGTTTTGGAAGCTTGAAACTTGGAAACTTTTTAGTCTAACCTATTACTCTTTTTTTTTTTTTTTTTTTTCATCTTAGTCGCTTGTTCAACATTTAGTATATCTACTATTGCTCAGGGAAACAAACAAACTTGTTAATGTGAACTTTCAGAAAAAGTTCTAATATTAATCTGATGTATTATTGAGTTGATGTTTAGAAATGTAGGGGCCTAATTTGGAACGCAACCCGAGATCGAATGGAGTGAGGCCCAAAAGCTTAGAACAATGAATTTATAGAGAGTGGTTTGTAAAACTGGGTCAGAGTGAATTGGATCACAAGTGAAATAGGCTCAACTCACAGGAACTAAGAAGATGGTTGGATTAAGTTTAGAAAAACAGTTCTCGACATGAGTTCGAGGAAGTTAGCTCTTATATATTCCTTGCAAGTATGATTACAAGTTTGATTCTTAATTACTATAGTATTTCTCTCTTAATTTCTCCATCCCCCTTCTATGGGGAGTTTCTCCTATAATATAGTCCCCTTTAAACGATCTTGGCCTTCCATTTGTTGGCCATCCATTCCCTTACTTAATTGCCTGTCCCATCGGACACCCCCTTAAGCTACCTTGTGCGTTGGGACGACCAACATAGCCCTATTCAGGGGTCTTCTCCACATTAATGCAGCCAGAAAATTAGCTGCAGAGCCTTAAATGCGGTGGTAGTGGATTCCTTCTCAGATATTTTAGGGCTTCTGTCCATACTTTGTTTTTGCAATGCTTGTCCCTGCTTGTAGAACTTCCGAGAATACCTTTTTGGATGGTAGACTACCTGTTCAGACCTCGGCATTATCAGTCCGAGGTGACATCTGTCCTTGGCCTACCCTCTTGTGCCATTATGGCTAAAGTTGACCTCATCACCCATTAGCACGTGTCCCCTTGATGGTGCTCACCCCTCCCCGACTGGTCTTTAGTCCTCGGCTTGGGCCTTGGGCCCAAGACACACATAAACGACGGTCTTCGAGCCCTAATGCCCCTACAATAGCCCCCTAAAGATTCTTCTTTCTGGTTCCTCGGGAAGAAAGGAGGATTTCGATGTCATTGTAGTCGCCCTGTGTTCTCTGCATCCCACTTCCGCTATTGAAGGCGCCTTTTTAACTGCCTGAGGCACGCATTTTGACCTTTGAGGCATGCCTGCAATAAATTCCTGCGGCTTCCTGTCCCCCACGTTTGACAGTATGATGCGAATCTGATGGCTGAGAACTCTGTTGAGGCTTGGGTGGGAATTTTCCCGCTCTGTAGCCCTCTCGTTGGTATAAATATCACTCAAATTGAACTTTTTCTTCATTTAGCAATCACTTAACTCCCAGCGCTTATACACTGAACCTGTCAACTCACCCATCTCTCTCGTGCTTCTACAAATACTAAAAGCTTGTCCGAGGAGACATTCCTTATTTCTGTAAGTCTTCACAAATCTCTTTTTCATACATTTCCTCTTCTCGGCCCTTTTTTCTCCCTTCAACCTTTCAAGTTCCCTTCAAGCCCTTATAGAAATGGGTAGGTTTAAGTGTCTAGTAGACTCCAAGGAGGCGATAGAGAACTTTAGGGCCTGTTACAGGATTCCCCCAGGAGTAGGCATTAGGTATTGTGAGGAGGGGCAATGGCACGAAGATAGGCGAGAGGGAGAGGTAGTAATTCCCATGATTGCCTTTATAGAAGGCGGGATGAGAATACCCATGGGCATCATTACTAGGGATTACCTTAGAGCCCATAGACTAGCCCCTACTCAGTGTGCCCCGAATATGTTTAGGATCTTAGGTTCCGTAGATGCCCTTAATGAAAGTATGGGGTTGGGGCTTACCCACCATGACGTTAACTAGGTCTACAACCTCTATCACCTAAAGGGGCAAGGGTATTACTTGAAGTCCAGGTACCCTGAAGTCAAGCTCATTTAGTGCCTACCTAAATCCAACAAAAGTCTGAAGAAAGACTTTCTTATCGTGTCGGAGAATTGGATTGACGGCCTCCCTTGCCCAACGAGGGAGGGGCAGCCAGGTGGGGTTTTAGACTTAGGATAGCTATTTTAAATTTATGTTTTCTACGTTTTTCTTCCTTTCATACCATTGCTGATCCTTGCAGCTTTTCGTTTCTTTGATGTTTTTGCAGATAAACACGCTGTCGAACTGAACTTCAACTGGTCAACAAGGATAGTCTAGACAAAATCCTTAAGGCCGAGGTGTTTGTGAACTCAGATGGCTAGTTACGAGCGGCTCACTTGATCCTAGGATACACGCCAATCTCGTCAAGCTTCCAAGCTCCCAAGTGTGTCATAAGGGCCAGAGATCCCTGCCTTCACTGGATAAGCATAGTTGTGCTAGATTTCCTTCTCCCTGGTCCAAAAGTATAGGGTGTAGAAATCCTAACCCTCATTCCTGAAGGTATACCAAAAGTAGGGGCCTTGTCGCTACAACAAACAACCAGTGTAGCCACTTCGTCTCACCCCCCCCCCCCCTCAACATACAAGAAGAAGAAGTGGTAGAAGTAGCTGATTCTGAGAACGAGTTTAAAGTTTTCAACCGAGCCTTATCCCCGGAAATTTCAAATCCTGATCTCGACCTTCCATTCTCACCAATAATCGAAAAGAAGGGGATACAACACAGACCGAAGTCTAGTTTGCTTGATTTAATAGAGTCCCAACCTGGGAGGGATGCACCTGGGAAGGCTGCCCAGACTAAGTCCCCCACTCCTCCGCCTGCCATGCCCTTTCAAGCAGTAGAACTGAAGAGGAAAAGAGAGTCAAAAGGGAAGGAGGTGATCGGAGCTGGACAAACCCTTCCCCCCCGCGAGGACGAGGTTCAAAGAGCCTCTAAACAAGCCAAAACGGGGCAGAGGGGAGTTGAGAAGAGAAGCGATCCTCAGATAGGGCCCCCAGCCTAGCTCCCTGCCTCAATGCTGAATGGGGAACCTTTCCTTGCCAATGCTTCCATCTGCGATTTCCAGGGAGGAACAGCCGGCTACGTTGCAGATGTGGTGGAGCAGGCTTTGCTCCTCCCCAAGGATATGGTCGAGCTGTGAGGTATGAGGAGACATGAGGTCTTCCTTAGCCTTAAAAGATACCTCGCCATGGTACATCCTTTTCCTTTATCCCTAGTCTTTTTTTTTTTTTTTTTTTTTAATCTTCTTTCACTAATCCTTATTTATTTCCTTGGCAGGTTGTTTAGGCCTCCTTCCGGGCAGAGGAGATGACCAATTACTGCCATAGGCAAATAAAGGAAGAAGAAGGGAGGTGCATCGCCACTGTGGAGGCTTTCCAAGTAGCCGATAAGAGCCTCCAGGACCTTAAGAAGAGGCTGCAAGATGAGGAAAAAGAAAGAAAGTACGTGGCAGCCACTCTTGAAAATGTTGAAAAGCAAGCCGAGAGCAAAAGGCTGCTGCTGCGTAGTGCCGAGGAATAGCTGACCTCCTCCAAGACCCAAGTTGCTGCACTAAAAAAGAAATTGGAGGAGGTTGAGAAGGCTAAAGCTCTGGCCGAGAGGGCCAAGGATGAGGCAGAGGATGCCAGAGACGAAGCGGAGCAACATGGCTACGACGTTGGGGTGTCTGAGACTAAGGACACCCTTAGGGCCGAGGTCCCTGTCGTTTGTCGGACTTACTGTGCCCTGGTATGGGATGAAGCCCTCAACCAAGCTGGGGTTGAGGTTTCTTCTATACTTAGGAAAGCAAAAAGTATCTACTACCCCCCAGCTATTTGCCCTTCAAGCTCCTCAGACTCCCAGGCCGGTCCAGTGTCCTCAGAGGCTAGTGAAATTCAGGGCAGCCCATCCAAAACTCCTCCTATAGCTAACACTTCCTCAAAGGGAGCAAAACTGGCCGAGGACACTTCAGGAGCGGGGGACGCTAATAAAGAAACAGTCCAAAGCACCAAACTGCCTCCACCTATTCTGAAGGATCTCTCCTAGGAAAAAGGGACTTCTCGGGGTATGGAGTTGGTGTTGGCAACTCTTGCCATACCCCTAAAAGAGGATCCCAAGGACAAGGCCCACGAGTCTACTACAACAGCAGATATCTAACTTCCTAAGGATGCAAAAGAAAAACTTGTAATAAAAATGAAAAAATAGGTTGCCCCCTTCTTTTTATTTTTTATTTTATTTATTTATTTATTTTTTTTGTAGGCAACTTGCCTTTTTGTACTTGATCTGCCTTATTTAAGGCTTTTATCAATGAAACTTATGAGTATTTTCCTTCTTCTTCGCTATGGCTTATACATTGGAGTTAATATGATTTTTGTTCTATCTGACATTTAACGAAAGTAGGGATAAAATGGAACTTCCCTCATTAATTCACACGAGGGATAGAAAATTTCGCCCATTTCACATGATCCGTAGCAATAATAAGTAAAATTTACTAAGTCCACCACCTCGGCAAATAGTCATTCCAATTTCCAGAACATACTCTACCACAATACTTGCACACATAGTTCCAAATGTGAACTGTTCCCTACTTATTGGTAATTTTAAAGGAGCAAAATGATAATTATCTCTTGAACAAACATGAGTAATCCCGTAAATGCTTTAAGTGATACTCATGAGCATTTCATTATGACTCTTGTTGTAGTGAAAATCATTGCCATTCGAAGTGGTTTTTCTTGACATTGAAGTCATCAATAAGGGATACTAACTTACCTTAAATTTGTAACCTAAGAAGTCTTCAATAACTAAGGCTTTGCCCTGACCCTTAACAATTTCATAGAAAACGCTGATTCAATCGAAATATGTAGTCCAAGGATCTAGACACAGTCAAGAACTGATTCAATACTTAGAACGATGATTGAGAGTCATCAATTTTCCCAAGGCATGTGGTCCAAGGATCCAGGCATGGCCAAGGTTCAGTTTGATACGTAGGAAAATAGTTCTAAGTATTAATTTACTCAAAGCAGATGGTCCGAGGAACCAGACGTAGCTAAGGTTCTGTTTAACACTTAGGAAATTAATTGGAAGGCATCAATTTACCCAAGGTATATGGTCCGAGGATCTAGGCATGACCAAGGTTCTGTTTGATACTTAGGAAAATATTTCTAAGTATTAATTTACCCAAAGCAGATGGTCCAAGGAACCAGACGTAGCTAAGGTTCTGTTTAACACTTAGGAAATAAATTGGAAGGCATCAATTTACCCAAGGTATGTGGTTCGAGGATCCAGGCATGACCAAGGTTCTATTTGATACTCAGGAAAATATTTCTAAGTATTAATTTACCCAAAGCAGATGGTCCGAGGAACCAGACGTAGCTAAGGTTCTGTTTAACACTTAGGAAATTAATTGGAAGGCATCAATTTACCCAAGATATGTGGTCCAAGGATCCAGGCATGACTAAGGTTCTATTTGATACTCAGGAAAATATTTCTAAGTATTAATTTACCTAAAGCAGATGGTCTGAGGAATTAGACTTAGCTAAGGTTATGTTTAATACTTAGGAAATTAAATACATGAAGCTCAAAAGATAATATAATACACAAGAGAACAATAAAGACAACTTTCATTAATAATAATATCTCTTGAGGTTATTTACATTCTAGGGGCGTGGTATAGCCCTTTCTTCAAGGTCTTCAAGATAATACGCACCTATTCCTGCTACCGAGGTGATGCAATATGGCCCTTCCCAGTTAGGCCCTAATTTTCCCCATGCTGGATTCTTTGCAGTACCCAGAACCTTTCTTAGCACCAAGTCTCCAGGCGCCAGTGGCCTCAGCTTCACGTTGGAATCATACCCCTGTTTAAGTTTGTGTTGATAATAGGCCAATTGGACCATGACACTCAGAGTGAAAAAACTTGTCCTTAGTGTGGAGAATCCCATCTCTAGGGGAATAACAGTTTCGGCTCCATAAGTCATGGAAAAAGGGGTCTCCCCAGTGGATCTACGCGGCGTAGTTTGGTACGTCCAAAGGACGTGTGGCAACTCCTCCACCCATTTCCCCTTTGCGTCGTCTAGCCTTTTTTTCAATCTGCTGACTATGACCTTGTTGATTGTCTTGGCTTGCCTATTCCCTTATGGATACACCGGGGTGGAATATTTGTTGGTTATGCCAAGGTCGCAGCAATACCTCCTGAAGGCCTTACTATCAAATTGCAATTTGGCACTAGTCACACTTCTTTGCATATTCTTGTGCGTCCTTCTACATATTCGGCCACCAATAGCCTTGTGTGAGGGCCTGTGAGACAAAAACCTGCCCCCCATGTGGCTCCCACAAATCCCTTCATGTAACTCTTCTAAGAGCAGCTCAACTGCCTCGGGGTGTATGCACAGTAGGTATGGACCGGAGAAAGATCTTTTGTACAATTTATGGTCTTCGGACAACCAAAACCGAGGAGCCTTCCTTCGTATCTTTTCAGCCTCGGATTTTACCTCGAGCAGGCCTCTTCCTTAAGGAATAATACTATGGAATCCATCCAGTTAAGTCCTACCCTGATTTGATGAACGTGGACTACACTGTTTTTGGCCTCAGTGGGTTTGTGCAGGTCTTCCATAAGGATCACTTGGGGCAAGCCTTGCACCGTGGACGTTGCCAGCGTGGCAAAGGAGTCGGAATGAGTATTCCTACTTCTGGGAATTTGTGATAGGTTGAAGGATTCAAATTTTGACTGTAAACGTCTAACTTGGCTCAAGTAACCTTGCATTCTGAGATCCCTAGCCTCTAACTCTCCCCAAACTTTCCCTACAACTAATCTTGAATCCAAGAATGCTTCCATAGCCTTTCCACCCATCTTCTGAACCATGGCCATCCCGACCAACAGGGCCTTATACTCAGCCTCATTGTTTGTGGCCGAGAAGCTTAATCTCAAGGATTTTTCAATTGTAATGCTCTTAGGAGATATTAGAATTAGCCCCACTCCAGATGTCCTGTGGTTCGTTGCTCCATCAACGTATACTTTCCAGGATGGAGGTTCTTGTAGGGAGATTGCGCCAACTGATTTCTCATCCGTGCTATGGCTTTCCCTTCCTTGTTCTAATGGGGTTTCAGCAAACTCGGCCACCAAATCGGCAAAAACTTGACCCTTGACCGAAATGCACGGCATATACTTGATATCAAAAGCGCCTAAGATCGTCCCCCATTTGGCAATTCTCCCGGTGTAATTAGTACTCCGAAGTAGAGATCTAAGCGGGAGCTGGGTGAGGACAACGACCGTGTGTGATTGGAAGTAATGAGGAGTTTACGTGTGCCATGCACCACTACCAGGATGACCTTCTCTAAAGGTAGGTAACGGATCTTGGCCTCGTGTAATGACTTGCTTACATAATAAATCGGCCTTTATACGCCGTCGTCAACCTGTATCAGCACTAAACTCACTGCGTGGGAAGCCACTGCAATGTAGGCAAACATGACCTCATCCACCTCCGGCCTGGACATGATGGGGGGACGAGACAGGTACTCTTTTAACTGCTGAAAGGCCACAGCGCATTCCTCGGTCCATTCAAACCCCTTCCACTTGTTTAACAGCTAGAAAAAGGGTCTACACCTGTCTACCAACAGAGAGATGAATTGGTTTAGGGCAGCAGTCATCCCAGTTAACTTCTAGACCTCTTTGGGATTCCGAGGTGGTTGTAAATCATTTATCGCCTTGATTTGGTCGGGGTTGACTTTGATCCCACAGTGCGTCACCATGTACCCTAAGAACTTTCTTGACCCTACACTGAAAGAGCACTTGGAGGCGTTAAGGCGCAACTTGTGTCTCCTTAATATTTCAAAGATTCTCCCGAGGTCATTGATGTGCTCGGATTCCACTTTACTCTTCACCACTATATCGTCTATGTAAATCTCAATGCTTCTCCCTAGCAACGGCTCAAACATCTTGGTCATCATCCTCTGGTAGGTAGCCCTTATGTTTTTTAACCCAAAAGGCATTACCTTGTAGTGCTAGTTTCCGGTAGGGGTAACGAAGGCTGTCTTTTCTTGATCGTCCAGGGCCAAAGGTATTTGGTTGTAGCCTTGAAAAGCGTCCAAAAAGCTCATCGAGGATGACCTATAGTGGCATCCACTAGCTGGTCTATCCGAGGCATGGAGAAAGGGTCTTTCGGATAGGCCTTGTTTAGATTTGTGAAGTCTATGCACACTCGCCACTTCCCACTCTCCTTCTTCACCACTACGGTGTTGGCTAACTACTCAGGGTAGAAAACCTCTTTGATAGCCCCAGCCAGCTTTAGCTTCATTACCTCATCTCTGATTGTGTTAGAATACTCCTTGGATGAGCGCCGAGGAGCTTGCTTTTTGGGGATGATAGATGCGTTGACATTCAAATGATGGCAGATGAAGTCCGGATCCACCTCCAGAGCTTCATAAGCGCTCCATGCAAACACATCGATGTTTCTCTTGAGGAAAACTATCAGCTCTTCCCTCTCCTGAGGAGGCAGCTGGGTTCAGACCTGGAAAAAATTTTCCGGATCATCTCCCACAATGATTTTCTCCAGACCTTCACATTTTGCTTCCTCAGCCGGCCCACAGACAGGTGACGCCGAGGTCTTTGATTGCTATAAGTCTGTCTTGGAGGGCCCGGCTTCGGGTTGGTGCAGAACGGCAGCCACCAGGCATTGCCTAGCCATGGACTGACTCCCGATGAGCTCTTCGATCCCGTCTCCAGTAGGGTACTTGACTTTCCGGTGGTTAAGGAAATGGCTCCCAGGGCATGTAGCCAGGCCCTTCCTACGATGGCAGTGTAGGGGGAATAGGCATCAATCACGATAAAGTCCACTTCGACCACTTCTGACCCTGCTTGTATGGGTAGTCTTATCAGACCCTTTGGGATGACCATCTTCCCATCAAAACTTATCAATGGTGAATCGTATGCTGTCAAATCTTCTGGTTTCAAGTTCAACTCCTTGTATAGGTCAGGGTACATAACCTCTATGCCATTACCTTAGTCTACTATCACCCTCCTCACGTCGTACCCTCCTATCCTGAGGGTGACCACTAAGGCATCATCATGTAGTTGTATGGTTCCCACCTTATCCTCATCCAAAAAACTCAACGTTGGTCGAACCTCCAACAGCCTTCTTCGGCGCAGGGTTGGCATCCTTGGCTAGTGACCGAGCCACAGACATCACTTTGGAGGGTCGCGAACCTGTTCTCCTGAGAGTGGCAAAGATGATGTTGATGGTGCCCAAAGGGGGCCTTGAAGGGGCGTTTCCCTGAGCCCTTGACTGTGACTGGTCTTGTTGCTCGTTGGGCCGATATAGGAACTGCTGTAACTTTCCCTCCTTGACTAGCTACTCAAGATGATTCCATAGAGTTCTACAATCCTCAGTGGTATGCCCTTGCTTTTGATGATATTGGCAATGGAGGCTCTGGTTGCGCCTCAAAGGGTCTCCTCCCATCTTGTTAGGCCATTTGAAGTATGACTCGTTCTTGATCTTCTCCAAAACTTGATGCACTGGTTCTCGGAACACAGTGTTAACCACCTGAGGAACAGCGAATCCAAACTGTCCTGTAAAATCCCTTTGGGGTCTGTTGTTACTGTATCGGTCTGACCTGAAATCCCTCCTGTCTTGGGAGATAACCTTGCCTTTTCCTTTGTCTTATTGCTGGTCTTCTTCAACCCTTTTGTATTTGTCAATCCTGTCCATGAGCTAGCGTATGCTGGTGATAGTTTTCCAGTCAAGGATTTCCTTAAACCATGCTTGGCTGGTAGGCCAAGTTTGAAGGTGCTGATGGCTATATCATCGAAATCACCTTTTATCTCGTTGAAAATCTCCCAATATCGATTTGAATTTTTTTTCAGGGTTTCCACCTCCCTCATGGACAGAGACAATAAGGAAGCCAAAGGCTGGGCAACCCTGCTACACGTGATGAAGCAAGATCCGAACGGCTGAGTGAGTTCCTCAAAGAAGTCAATGGATTCTACTCTCAGGCCATCAAACCATCTCATTACCACCAATTCGAAGTTGGATGGGAATACTTTGCACATTAAGGCCTCGTTCCTAGAGCGCACAACCATCCTTTGGTTGAAGTCAGCCATCCTTTGGTTGAAGTGGTTAACATGCTTAACAGGGTCTGTCCTTCCATTGTACGCGATGAATGTGGGCTGAGTGAACCGCCGAGGAAGTCTTCCTTCCTCTATCCTCCGCGTGAAAGGTGACTTAGAAATTTGCTTGAGCACTTTGCTTAAAGCATCATTCCCTATTCCTTTGGAAGATGAGTAGTTGTTCCCGTGCCCATGGTGATACTCCTCGTCATGTGAGAAGGACTCACTGGGAGGAGTCCTTGATCTCCGTTTGTAACTGTCATCCTCTCCGTTGTTAGAGGAGGAGTCGGAAACGGTAAGAGATTGACTTCTCCGTTCGCGGAGTAACTCTCTTTTCAAACGATCAATCTCTTGTTGCATAACTTTGGTGTTCTTTTCATGAGAGAGATAGCTACCACCCCGAGAATGACTTTTGCTGGTGTGGGTAGTACACACGCTCCCTTCCTGGTCCCATCTATGTTTGAGGTTAACAAAATGGTCCTCCCATTGGGACCCCCTAAATTCTGCCTGGTGTGGACCTAAACCTACCATAGTTGGAAACAGAACTCACCAACACTCTAGGATTTTCCCACAAACGGCACCAATTGTAGGGGCTAAATTTGGAACCCAACTCGGGATCGAATGGAGTGAGGCCCAAAAAACTTAGAACAATGAATTTATAGAGAGTGGGTTGTAAAATTGGGTCAGAGTGAATTGGATCGCAGGTGAAATAGGCTCAACTTACAAGAACTAAGAAGATGGTTGGATTAAGTTTAGAAAAACAGTCCTCGGCACGAGTCCGAGGAGGTTAGCTCTTATATATTACTTGCAAGTATGATTACAAGTTTGATTCTTAATTACTACAGTATTTCTCTCTTGACTTCTATGGGGAGTTTCTCCTATTATATAGTCACCTTTAAACAATCTTGGCCTTCCACTTGTTGGCCATCCATTCCCTTACTTGAGTGTTTGTCCCATCGGATACCCCCTCAAGCTACCTTGTGCATTGGGACGGTCAACATAGCCCTGTTCAAGGGTCTTCTCCACATTAATGTGGCCAGAAAATTAGCTGCAGAGCCTTAAATGTGGAGGTAGTGGATTCCTTCTCAGATATTTTAGGGCTTCTGTCCGTACTTTGTTTTTGCAATGCTTGTCCGTGCTCGTAGAACTTCCGAGAATACCTCTCTGGATGGTAGACTACCTGTTCAGACCTCGGCATTATCAGTCTGAGGTGACATCTATCCTCGTCCTACCTGTGATACCCCAATTTGATTGATTGTGTGATGTGTGTGGGTGTGTGATGAGTCCCACATCGGGTATTTACTGGGTAGATCTGGGCTTTATTAACAACTACAAGGAGCCTCAATTGTGACTAGTCTTTTTGAGGTATAGCACAGATGTGGCTAGCGCTTTTCCTTGGGTCGTTACATATGGTATCAGAGCCGGCCCGGTAATCCTGTGTGGGCTCAGAGACACTACCCCACAAAGTGGGCCCTAACGAGGACATTAGGGATTTAAGTGGGGGAGATTGTGATACCCCAATTTGATTGATTGTGTGATGTGTGTGGGTGTGTGATGAGTCCCACATCGGGTATTTACTGGGTAGATCTGGGTTTTATTAACAACTACAAGGAGCCTCAATTGTGACTAGTCCTTTTGAGGTATAGCGCAGATGTGACTAGCGCTTTTCCTTGGGTCGTTACACTACCCTCTTGTGCCATTATGGCTAAAGTTGACCTCATCAACCATTAGCACGAGTCCCCTTGATGGTGCTCACCCCTCCCCGGCTGGTCTTTAGTCCTCAGCTTGGGCCTTGGGCCCAAGACACACATAAACAATGATCTTCGAGGCCCAATGCCCTTACAATAAACATTATTAGGATTAATATTCTTTCTGCTTCAATTTGTTTGTCCTATTTTAAAAACTCAACTTTTTATTTGTCATGTTTCAAAAATCTATCTTTTTAAGGAACCGTTATTTATTGTCTTATTTGCTGAATAAAAAGGTATAAGTTCCCAAAATTATCCTCCTTAATTTTTTTTTTTTTTTTGGAGAGAAATAGCCTCATTAATTTAAACTTTATAAAAAGAATGACATTGACTTTTTAAATAAAATAAAGGGTAAAATAGAAATTTTATTTATTAATTTTTGGTAACAAGTTCGATTAGGGATTTTTTCCTTTTTTTTTTTTTGACAAACAAGGGTTTCTAGACCTTTTTGCATGGTTTTAGACCTAGAACGTTCAAAAAACCATAGAAGGTAGGGATGGCAATCTTGGGGCGGGGCCGAAGGATGGGGTCTCTGTCCCCACTCTGCCTGATTTTGTCTTGCTCCATCCCCACAATTTTTTTACCCCATCCTTGCCTCGCATGATTTTGTCTTGTCCCATCCCCGCCCTGGCCCGCCCCTCATGACGGGAAAGATTTTCTTGCCCCATCCTCGCCCTTTGGGGCTCCGCAAAGCCCCGTCTCACCCTGTAAAACTCTACTTCTTGTTGATTTTCCCACAACTATTACAATTTTTTAATAAAACATGATTCATTAATAAAAATATACTTGAAATTACAAATAAATTTATCCATCAAATCAAACTAATTTTTAGCAAAAACTGAATAATATTATCCAAGTGTTTTACAAGACAATATCACAATGAAAACAAAAATCACTTAGTACAAAAATCAATGATTTAATAGTGTATAAGCTTGTTTCTAATAAAGACAAAAGAAAACGTTAAAATTGGTACCTTATTTCCAACATTGCTAGAGAGAAAAAAGATGCAAAGAATCACATTAGGTAGAATAAAATAAATTGATAATATGTTTGTTTAAATAGTAGGGTTTTAGGGTGTGAAAATTTTACAATTTAACCCTTATCAATGCAGAGCGGGGTAGAGATGGGGCAGGATGGGTCTAAAAAGTCTAAACCCATTCTCACCCTGCCCTATGGTGCAGGGCTAAAATCTCGCCCCATTCCTGCCCCACCACCTTTGCAAGGTGGGGAAAACCCGCATGAGGTGAAGTGGGGAGGGGCGGGTTAAGCAGGACCGGGCAAAATTGCCAACCCTAATAGAAGGGAAAGGTTCAAAGTTTTTAAGGTCAGACCGAGATTCACTGAGGTCAAAATGTGATGACGTCAAAATTAATTTAATATTAGTTAAAATTCAAATAAATTTATTGAATGTGCAAAAATATGGAAATTTGCTCTCAAAAAAATATAGGCAAAATCACTATTTTGGTCCTTATATTTTAGGATCATAGTTAATTAGGTCTCTGTTATTTTTAACTTGCAGTCAATCTGGTCCTTACCATTAACTCACTAAAAAAAAATGCCTACATGGCTAACACATTGCACAATTGGCACACTTGAGCTGATGTGGCTAATGAAATTAAAATAAAAAATTTCAATTAATATTTTAAAAATCCAGGTTAGAATTCGAATTAAAAATTTTAATTTCTCAATTTTAGAGGAAAAATAAAATGAATTAAAAAAAAATGAAACACTCTTAATCGTGGAAGTTTGATCACTTTAGAATTTGTATTTTGTTCCTTTAGATCTATTTATCTTTAGAACTATTTAGAGGTCGAGCACAAGCATAACCGTAATAGCTCGATCTAATCTACATAAGCTTCGCCTCAAGCACATCAAATCCACCACTACCATTAAAGAAATGACATCTAGGTCTTGGATACTCATCATGTAGTTTGTGTTGTTAATTGGGTTGAATTAAGCTGTTAATAATGGTTTATATCTAGATTTGATCCTTTGTCCTCTACCTTAAAGGTTCTTGTGAATTTCTCTTTAATAGAAGTTTTATTTATTTATTTTTATTTATTTTATTTTATTTTAATAAAACATAATTGAAGTATTTGAATTCAAATAGATAATAAATAAAGATAGAAATTAGATTTTTGAATTTTTTTTTTCTTTTGTAGTGAGATACTATTACTCATTTAATCTTTTTTGCTTTTTTGTAAGAAATAAAATTAAACTAAAGGGTCTGTTATTTTAGAATTTGTATGAGAATATTTTGGTAAGCCAAAAGTTGAAAACAAAACAGGGGAATCCGCTTATCAGTAGTATAGAAGAAGATACATAGTACAATAGCTCTTATTCCAAACTATACTTGTAATAAAAGGCAAATATTCTTTCTCACGGTACCCCTTTTCCCATTCATCCTTTTAAGGTTTGCCATAC
This sequence comes from Quercus robur, assembly GCF_932294415.1. NCBI lineage: Eukaryota > Viridiplantae > Streptophyta > Magnoliopsida > Fagales > Fagaceae > Quercus > Quercus robur. Next base: position 41,865,101 of record NC_065543.1, read on the forward strand.
AAAGCAAACATGCCATCAATATCATCATGGCTCAATTCTCTTTTTGTCATACCATAACCCAGAAAAGGGTACATAACAGCATTTACATCTGTACTATGTTGAAGTCCAAGAATGTGTCCAATTTCGTGTGTGGCCACCGATACCATGTCAAGTTGATTAGCATTTGGTTTATCATTAATGCTCCAGTTCTCATCAGCATCAAAGAGCATTATTGCAAAAGTTGGTGGACCAGCACGCGCTGTAACTTTACCAGGTCCATCCATGTGCATTATTCTTATACTAATGTCAGATGTGGAACTTGGTCGTCCCCTTGCAAATGTAAATTGTGTATGTTTGTGCCATTCTTCGGAACCCGTTTGCATTGCAAAACTTAACTTATCCAATACCTCACTCGTGACACTTGAATTAAAGGTATAGGTTAGATATTTCTTACCCCATTTTGGCTTTCCAGGGAAAAATGCATAATTCGGACTCATGTTGTCAATATCAGAAACTCCACACCGTGGAGTCATCATTACATCGAGGGTGCTAGAGTCGAGCATCCCTGTAACATTGAGATGAAAATTCTTCTGGAAAGATTTTATTGCATGTTCCAAATGTTCATTGAACTCATCCTTGTCTTTTACACTAGCATGATCATTGCTTAAACCAGTGTTGTTGTCTAACTTTAAGTAGCCGAATGCACTGAGATAGTGTTTGATCTCATGCAGCCCTTTCACCGTTTGGCCCTTGTGAGATCCCTCAAGATGTTGGAAGGACTTGAAAGAGTGTCCTTTAATAGGCTGTATTACGAGAAGGCGAAGTATAATTGATAAAAGAAGAGAGAGATTTGTAGCCATGGCTATAGTTGTGTCCAAGAAACACACACATAAACCTTTTTCCTCTACGTGAATAAAGTGAAAGAAAATGACTGCCATATATATGCTTGTAATCTTAGTTTTATGGTATCTAGGGTATGTTTGATAGACTGTAATAGGCACGGTAATGTAATAATTATTTCTATGATTTAGTTATTCAATAGTTTGTTTATGTTTTTATTACAGGAAATAGTTATTCATTATGATAGTTGTGGGGCTAGTGAATTCACGGCCCAGGCCCATTCTACATGGGGGCCCAGGGCCTAGGGCCCAAGCCGAGGAGAGCCATTGCCGAGGACGACCTCCTGCTCAGCACCTCACGAAATGCCTGAAGAAAGGGGGAAACTGAGTTCAGGGGCAAGGTAAGGGAAAAAGCTACCAACATCATAATACCAAGCCCTGTATCTGACAAGTCCATACTCTAAACCATACCCTTTAACTTTCCCAACGACTCCAAACCATACGGGGTATGGGTTGACAGGACAGGTCTGCACCCTAGAAAAATGGGATTGACATGTGAACTCGAAGGAAAAAAAAACAAAGACGAGTATAAAAAGGAAAACCCCCCAGAAGGAAAAGGGGGGTCTCTCCCCTGGTAAAATGGAGAAAGGAAAGGATATAACGGTCCTAGGATAGCGTCCGAGGACTGGAGTCCCACAATCCGTACCAATGGAGGGCTTAGCTAGTCAAGCCAGGCCCGCCCATATAAGAATTTCCATAGACGCCACGATCAAACCATTCACCTGTGCCCAAGGTCATGCCTTTCAAGCCTACTCTCTACAAATCATATTGTTGGGGTCCTTTGCATACGAGCCCAACGTCACTCTTGGGCCGTTAAACAAATCGTGTCCCTACAATAGTTATTCTTTAAAATGAGGAATAACTATCCATCTCTAAGGGCACGTTTGGTACACTATAATGATTATTACATGGGAATAGGAATAAGTATTACAAAGAATACATTAAGTTGGAATGTAATAAGTATTACTATTCATTAGTTTGGTGACCATTTAATAATAGAATCCTGAATATGCATCCACAATTTATTAGAGTATAAAAAGAAGGTGTAATTAAATTATTTTTAAGTCAAATTTCTTAAAATACACTTATTTTAAGGTGTTCAAAATAGAGCTAATAATTAATAAGAAGGAAAATTTATTTTCTTTCCTTTTGAAGATGTGGCAACTAATTACTTTTTAGGAAATTTTTTTTAAAAGTTATTACATAAGGGGAAAGAATAAATATTCAGTACTTTTGATAAAGAACAATTATTCCTCATTTTGAAGAATAGCTATTCATAAGAAATAACTATTCATTATAATAAAAACATAATCAAACAATTGAATAGTTATGTCATAGGAATATCTATTACATTACAGTAACTATTACAGTTTACTAAATGTGCCCTAAAAGAGTAGAATCTCTACCTTGTATAAAACAAAAACAAAAAAATATGTAATAGCTATTCCTTAGTAGGTGTATTAATTTCAACAATTAATATATTTCTAAATAAACATACTTTCCATATGCACATAATAATTATGAAAATTAAAAAATAATAACTAATCTCTTTTTCAAATTTAAAAAATATTATTTTTTAGGAAACATAATTATATGAGTATGATATTTCCTTAAATATATTTAAAGTTTGATCTAAAATGCTTTCATTCCATTGTCTTTAGAATTCTATTATTGTGTTGTTACCAAACAAATGAATAGTAATAAGCATTACATTATAACATTTTGTATTCTTTATGATATCTATTCCTATTCTTATGTAATTACCATTACAGTCTACCAAACGTGCCCTTAATGTTGAAAATATTTATAGGAAATTCTGAACTAATTCAATAAGGACGTATCTTCATGAGACATTCCAAAAAAAATGCAAAGACAAACATATCATATGTGCATGTTTATTCACATCATGCTCCAAATCAATCAATATATATTTATATATAAAAGCATAGAACTCATGTGGGAGAGCATTTTCACCTCAAAAGATAAAAACTTATTAAAATTCACATCATAGATAAGCACTAATTAAAATTCAAAAGATAAGAACTCTTTATTTTCTTAAATTCATTGTATCAAGACATTTCTCAAGCACCATATTAAAATTTAAAGGATAAAGACTCTTTATTATCTTGGGTTCATTGTTTCCAAACTTTTTTCCCTCCACAAAGCACAAAACTTTTCGTATTTCCACTTACCATTCACCTCCTGTATTTCTGCTATATATATATACACCTACCTATAGCCTTTTATTTTCTTGCCATAGGTTAGGTGTTTTTATTTTGTTTTAGCCCTAATAATTTATCAGTTTCTTTGTAATTTCTAACTACTATGTAGTGTGGTATTGGTATGAGCATCAATCATATAAGTAAAAAATGATGATTATTTTGGAGTTTTCTTTGTTGTTAATCAAGATTATCTTGACTTCTGTTGCAACCTCAAATTTAGTTGCAGCTATTCAATAATAGTGTGCAAACGCTGTACATACTTAGTCATATTGTTAGTTCTATCCATCAAAGCTACAATTAAGTAGTTCTTCATGTAATTTTTACGTTCATTCTCATGTATCTTTCACATATAGTACTTATCCACCTGTATTTTTTTGATTACTTAGTTGTTAGTGTTGTTAATTACAGTTGTTGCAATTTTTTAGGATTATTTTCAAATTATTTAATTTGTTGTTATGGTTTTATTATTATATTATTATCCATGTTAATTTCAAGTTTGCCAATTGTGTAATCCGTTAGTCATGAAAGCATTTTCCATTAAAAATAAAAAGAACCAAATTGACTACTACTAAAATATAGAGACTAAATTGACTGCGACTTCAAAATATAGAGACCAAAATAGTGTTTTCACCTTCTAAAAAAAACATTGTTAGGATTAATATAATTATAACTAAAAGTGGCCTTACCCATTGGAGCCGCTTCTTTAGGACCACCAAATGATAGCCTTACAATATCAAAACCACCTTAATTTTAGGAGGCAAAGAGTTAACAAAATTTAAATATCCTTAGCAAAATCCACTCAAATTCAAATATCCTTACCGTATCGAAACCATCTTAATTCTAGGAGACAAGAGTTAGCACAATTTAAATATTCTTACCATATTAAAATGCACAATTCAAATATCTTTGAATTTGCTTATTCGCAATGCTTTTAATCTCAATTCAATTGGGTTTCAAACTTTCAATTACACTGCAAAAACATTATAAAAAAAAAATTAAGAATTATGTTTTAGTTTAAAAAGGTTTAGATGCAAAATTACTATGTTAACTTAAAAGGTTTTTTTTTTTTTTTTTTTTTTTTTTTTTTTTTTTTAAAGATTCGAGTTTGGTCTAGGTATCTACATGTCATAAATTCAGGTTGGATTTTGGTATACCAGATCCATAGCCATCCCTAACTAGCATTACTCATTACTTTTTTTTTTTTTTTTTTTTAATACAATATAGAAATTTTACTCTAACATAATTCAAGTATATATGTGTGTGACACTCCTTCTTAGAGACTTGAACTCCAACCCTTAGACATAAGCACTTATACTTATAGAATGACTATCATGCCAAGGGTGCGTAGTGGTAGCATTACTTATCACAAAATGCTGATCAAGTGAAAGGAGCATAAATTATGGAGTGAAATAAGGGATGTGTGGTATAAGAGCTTTTCTTGGCTTTGACTCACATGTGGGACACATGTAGGCTTATGGAAGTACATGTTTTCTAAGTCCACATGATTCTTTCTTCTTCTTCTTCTTCCATTTTTTTTTTTTTTTTTTTTTTGGAGAAAGCACATGATTCTTTCTTTGGTCTTAAAAGTGTATAAAAATCCTCTTTTTGGGCCCTCCAAACCAAATTTCCATAAAATCCCCAAAAAAATCCCTTCAAGTGGGCGGGATGAGATAAAGTAGAAAGAACAATGGTTAGGCCTTGCATGTTTTAGGCTATATTGTTGGCTGGCTTTCAAATGGACCTTTGTAAAAATTTGGTCCGCAACGTAATCAAATCTCCTTTCGTTGCCCATTACTTAAAACACAAAAACAAAACCAATGGCTTTATTAGTTTGTTGTCTAATGCTTTATTCCTTTTGGGGGGCGTCTGGTTCGTCGTAATATTAAATTAAGCCAAAATATTATATTATTGTAATCTCAATATAAAAATATAACATTACTTTGTTTAGGAAGATGATGAGATTAAAATGATTTGATATGTTTTGTATTTAAAATTATGGTTATGCTAGAAAAAATAAAATAAACCAAAAATTTTAATATCACATCATCTTAATGTGCATCACATTAAGGGCACATCACAATAAACCAAACACCCCCTTAAAGCAAAAAAGGTATAAAATAAACTAACCAATAACTCACACAAAGTACGATATAATGTTAACAAAATCTTTGTTTAATTATTTTAATATTGTAGAAATATTTTTCTAAATCCTTTATTTATTACAACTAAAAACAAAAAAGAGTATAAACATTTAATTATTGAATTAAAAAAAAACATGTTAACTTAAAAAAAAAAAAAAACATCCATAAAAAAGGCATTTTTTTTTTCTTTTTATAAGTCATAGAGGGACATCAATATAATCACAAACTTTTAAGAGTGTATATTTTATAATTTGGTTGGGTTTAGATAACATTTGTTGTAACTCTAAACAATATTACACCAACAAATATTTTTTAATTGAATGTGAATTTTGACAAATCGACCGTTGGATTATATAATCTTTGTATATTCTCCATAATTGCAAAATTTCAAGGTGATCAAAGATTGATAATCATGTCATCTATCAATTGTATAAATTTAAGTTTTTGTAGTTTAAAATAATGCATAAAAGATGAGTTTATGGATTGAATGGTAAATAACATCCCATTGGTATGAAAATTGGAATGTATGTTTAGAACATATAGAACATGTAATCCAACGGTGGAATTTTCAAAATATAAATTCATTAACAAATTATTGGGTAGCGTTCTATTACTTAGAGTTATACCAGGTATAACTTGAACCCAACTCTTTATAATTATATCATCTCGAATATTTTAAAATCAAATTATCAAAACGTGTATTTTAGAATAATCATTTCATTGTTTCCTTATTTATAACCAACAACGTTGATAAAAAATACAAAATTAGTAATTGCCCAAAAGAGATATAGTTTATAATAATAATAGTAACTACCAATAACATTGGAGAGTAAAAGAACATCCAAAAAAAAAAAAAACTATTTATTTTCTCATAAAAATTAATCCTATATATATATATATATATATATTTTTTTTTTACACATGAGCACGTGTCTTCTTTACCATTCACTACTCTTGTATCATCTATTGTCCTCTCAGTCTAATATTTTGAAGCCCAAACAAAATAGATCTTTGCAATACTTGTACTCTAATTTTTATTTTTTCTCAATTTAATTTTCAAACTACAAGTGTAAAATAAGTGAAAAATATTATGTTGCAGGTAATAAATGTAGAAAATAAATATACATAACACATGTACAAAGTAAGAAGAATACTTTGCATGCAAATCATTATTAAAAAAAACTCAATGACATGGTAAAAATAAATAAATAAATTATATAGAAAATTCCTCATACCATCATAATGAAATGATTATGCCAGACTAAATGCAAACATTAATAAATTTTATTTATTTATTTTTATATAGAAGAGATATGCTGAATTTTATAAAATTTGGCAATATAAGCTAAAAGTACATCATGAAATTATGGAGGAACATCCTCCATCCACACCAAATAACCACTAACATGTCTTGCAAGCATTATATATTAGATTATGTAATATATACATAATTGATAATACAATAGCTCTTATTCTAAACCATACTTGTAATAAAAGGCAAATATTCTTTCTCGTGGTACCCCTTGTCCTGTTTAATCTCTAAGCACTACAAAAAATTGGACCTATAGTGGTGTTTTCGATAAACGCTGCTATAGGCAAATCTATAGTTGCGTTTGGAGAATTCTATAGTGGTGTTTAAAAAAAAGGGTCTATAGCAGGGTTTTCAATGGCCTATAGTGGCGTTTGTCAAACGCCACTACAGACACTTTTTTTTTTTTTTTTTGGTTGGGTAGGACTTATAATGACATTTGTCAAATGCCACTATAGGCCCTTGTAAGACCAAGACCTATAATGACATTTGACAAACGCTATTATAGGCACTTTTTTTTTCTCGGTTGGGTGGGGCCTATAGTGGCCTTTGGCTAATGCCATTATTGGCCTTTGTAAGAGTAGGAGCTATAGTGGTGTTTGACAAACGTCACTATAGGCATTTGTAATAGTAGGACTATAGGCACTTTTTATTTCAGTTTTTTTTTTTTTTTTTTTGGTATGGTTTTTTTTAATAAGAGCTAGAGGAAAAAAGACCTATAGTGGCATTTGTCAAATGCCACTATAGGTCTTGGTCTTACAAGGGCCTATGGTGGCATTTCACAAATGCCATTATAGCCCAGCACCAAAAAAAAAAAAAAAAAAAAAAACTGAATGGCCATTCAATTTCAGCGTAAACAAATTATGGAATATGCCAAGAATATTCTATAGCATATTCTAGAATATTTGAATAAAAAAAAAATATATATATATATATATATATTTAAATGTATATATTATTATATATTTATATTTAAATGAGAGATGTTACGTTTACAATATTTTTACAAAAAATTATAAGTGCTTAGTTGTTATTAGTTCAAATTTAAACTTAACATTAAGATTACTTTTTTGCTCTAACAATAACAACCAGTAATAACCTGTCACTTAAGATTTATTGTAAAAATATTGTGAACATATCATTTCTCTATTTAAATTTGTATATATATATATATATATATATATGTATGTGTGTGTCTAAAAAAAGCGTTAAAAAAATTACAAATTTCAAAATCCACCTAACCCCTCGTACCCCAACTCACCTTATCAATCCATTTTCTCCACGTCTAGCCAACTTCTTTAGAGTCTTTTATTTTTTTTTTTTCCTGATCTCCACTTCTTTAGACTTCTTTTTATCCCTTGCTCTCACTCACCTTATCAATCCATTTTCTCCACGTCTAGCTAGCTTCTCCACTCTTCTTTTCTCTCTTTTTTTTTTCCTTCTTTCACTCTTCTTCCACTACACGCCTGGATTTATTCTTTTCTCTTCCTCCCCATTTTGATTTTATTTCCCCTATTTTATTTGTGGTGGTGTTAATGTTAGTGGGTTTTGGATTTGAAGATGGCGTTGCAACTTGTTAATTTTGTAAATGGTGTTACTGTTATGGGATTTGTGATTGAAGAAAGAGTGTTATTGTGTTTGATGCCATTAGTTGCATAGTTGCAAGTAAGTATTTTTTTTTTAATAAAATTTAATGATTGTTTTGGTCTTTTCATTGATTAATTTTTGTGAATTCTTTGGCTTTTTATTATTGATAGGTACAGAGATCTTAAGTTTGATAATATCTTTGTTAATAGAACCAAAAAAGTAGTGAAAAATTCGAAATCTATTTGATGATTTCTTATTGTAGGTTGGTCTATGGCAGCTGAATGAGTTGGGGTGGAGTTGCTATTTTTTTTTTTTGGATGTGAGCATATTGTGTTTGATTTTGAATTTTTTTGGTGGGTTTGTGTTTCATTTTGAATTTGCTGGGCTGTAGTGTTTGTATTTTGTATTTTGTATTTTTTTGAATTTGTATTTTTTTGGATTTGTATTTTGTTGAACGTATTTTGTTTTATTTATGCTTTTTTTTTTTGTTTTGCATCTTTTAATTTAATTACAATTTTAATTCAATTAAAAAAAAACATTTGATTTAATTTTTGGTAATCGAAATTTTTTTTGTTGGTGGTTTTCGGCTATAGTGGCATTTGTAGAATGCCATTATTGTACTGTCACTATAGACCTATAGTGGCGTTCTAAAAAGCTGCTATAGCATTTTTTTTTTTTAATTGGTCTATAGTGGCATTTTTCGTAAAATGCCACTATAGATCTATAGTTGTGGTACAACAGTGGCGTTGTGTTTGTAAGCGCCACTATAGCAAATGCTACTATAGCCCAAATGGGCCTATAGTAGCGTTTTTAGTACCTATAGTGGCGTTTTACAAACGCCACTATAGGCACAGTTTTTTGTAATGAAGGTGTGCCATACAAAGTAAGCATGCCATCAATATCATCATGGTTCAATTCTCTTTTTGTCATTCCAAAATTCAGAAAAGGGTACATAACAGCATTTACATCTGTACAATGTTGAAGTCCAAGAATGTGTCCAATTTCATGTGTGGCCACCGATACCGTGTCAATCACCATTTGGTTTATCAATGCTCCAGTTCTCATTGGCATCAAAGTGCGTTTTTTCCATAGTTGGTGGAAAAGCATGAGCAAAAACCTTACCAGGTCCATCAAATGGTTGGTCATCTCCATGCCAACCCCTATAATATCCTATCACAAAGTCAAATGTGGAACTTGGTCGTCCCTCTGCAAATGTAAATTGTGTATGTTTGATCCTTTCTTCGAAACCCTGTTGCACTGTGGGTCCTAACTTTTCCAGTACCTCAGGCTTGACACTTGAATCAAAGGTATAGATGAGATGGTTCTTGTCTCATTTTGGCTTTCCATTGTAGAATGCATAATTCGGACTCATGTTGTCATCATCAGTTTCTCCACATCGTGGAGTCATCATTTTATCGAGGGTACTAGAGTCAAGTCTCCCCATAACATTGAGATGAAAATTCTTCTAGAAAGATTTTATTGTGTGTTCCAAATGTTCATCAAACTCATCTTTTTCTTTTACACTAGCATGATCATATTTGCTCAAACCAATGCTATGGTTTATCTTTAAGTAGCGGAATGCACTGAGATAGTGTTTGATCTCATGTAGCCCTTTCACTGTTTGGCCTTTGTGAGATCCCTCAAGATGTTGGAGGGACTTGAAAGAGTGGCCTCCAATAGGCTGTGTTACAAGAAGGAGAAATACAATTGATAAAAGAAGAGAAAGATTGGTAGCCATGGTTATAGTTGTGTCCAAGAAACACGTAATAAACTTTTTTTCTCTACATGAATAAAGGGAAACAAAATGACTGACCATTGACTAACAGATTTGGAATTCAATCCTTATTTACCCCAAAAACTTATTTGTGTCTTGGTCTGATGATGAAGAGCTACCATCATTCATCAAGAGAGAATATAAAAAGTTGAAACTCTCTTTAAAAAAAAAAAAAAAAAAAAAAAAAAACTACTATATATATGTGTGTGTGAAATCTTAGACCTATGGTATTTAATGTTGAAAATATTAATAGGAAATTCTGAAATAATGCAAGGATGTGTCTTTATAGGACATTCTAAAAAAAATGCAGGGACGTGTCATATATTTGAAAAAGTCAAATCTGCATTCACATCTCACGAATTGCTATTTTTCTTTTTTTCTTTTTATTGGTGAACTGCTTTTTTTTTTTTTTTTTTCTTTTTGTTATAATTGTTCGGAAATTTCCATTGTTGGATCTTTTCTAGCAAAATTCTAAGGAATTGAATGTCACAAAGGAAATTCCCTCACATCCTTTTTGTTATAATTTACATCTTTTTGCCTTTTTTCTTTTTGAGGACTAAACTTATTCTTAGATTTGATTGTAAGTTATAATATTAGAATAAAATTTAGGGTAAGTTACATGTTTAATCTTAACTTTTACTCTATGTTTGTATAGTAATTTAGTCCCTAACATATTAAATGTGTCAATTTTGTCCCTAACATTTTGGTATTGTGTCAAAATAGTCTTTGTCGTTAATTGACGAATGGAAAATGTTGACTTGACTATCAGCCAAAATAAGAAATTATTTCTTATGTCACATATATTGCCACATGAAATTTTTCAAAAAAATTAAGAAAATTAATTTCAAGAATTTGTTGTAATTGTAAGATAAATTTAAAGTTGCGGAATAAAATACACATACCTCCAGCCATAGTTGTTTAAGTTTTTGAAGAAAAGAAGACTCACTATATGATGATAGTGTATATAAAAGAGTCTTCTAGTCTATGGCCTTTACCTCACATATATCCTTTTGATGGAAACACAGGCTATATATATAGGCTAGACTAGGGACCCTTTTAGATGAAGATTTCCATAACTCTCCTTTCATCAAGGAGCTTAAAAGTTGTAACTTCATGGTGGTTATTAACCAAATGGGTTACACCATTTGAGAGTTACTAAAGGATGTTATATCTAAAATGTAACTTTCACAAATAGGAAACTTAAGACATGAAATAAGAAACTTAAGACATGAGTTTCATCTTCAAATGTGGGCCACATAAAATTTTCTTTAAGGAGATATAATCCTACATTCTCCCACTTGGCCCACATGAAATTTAAATAACTCAATAAGTGCTTATCATTATGCTATAGCCACGATATTATCCATGTCACTAGTTGTGAAATGCTCCCACTCAAATAAAGAATCCAATACATGAATCATGGCGGTAATCCCCTCAATTATAACGAGTATTTCTTTCCATGTATTACAATGTAATGTAATCCTTACATGAGTACTTTATGGGCCATTAATTCTTTATGAATGGACTACCTATTAGCCATTCAGGTCCTCCTCTAAGCATCCCCACAGATATATTGTCCTTTATTTATCCCCATGGATTAAATAAACTTTGTATTTTATGTGCACAAAATATATATTGTCTTTTATTTTCTAAGAATAAGCAAATATGTGTCCCAAATACAAAACAACTAAAGGGAAATTAAACATCAAATAAGTTATTAAGTCCCATATGTTCCACGTGGTCCTTATATGGTTTGGTCGACAAACCTTTAGTCATGGGATCAGCAATCATTAGCTTAGTACTAATATGCTCGATGGACACCTTTTGTTTCTTAACATTCTCTCTAACCTTGAGGTACTTATTTCGATATGCTTACTTCAGCTTCCACTTTTATTATTCTTAGAGAAGAAAACTGTAGCCAAATTGTCACAAAAAATCTTTAGAGGTCTCAATATAGAATCGACAATCTTGAGACCTATGATAAAATTTCTTAACCATAATGCCTGTGTTGTTGCTTCATAGCATGCAACAAATTCTGCCTCCATGGTAGACGAAGCAACAAGTGTTTGCTTAGTACTTCTCCAAGATATAGCTCCTCCAGAAAGAAGGAAAATGTATCCTGAAGTAGACTTTCTTGTGTCTACACACCCGACAAAATCCAAATCTGAATAACCAATCACCTTCAATTGATTAGTATGTCTGTAAGTCAACTTGTAATCCTTGGTACCTTGCAAGTACCTCATAACCTTTTCGTAGCTTTCCAATGATCCAAACCAAGGTTACTTTGATATTGACCTAATAACCCCACTATAAGCTCGATATCAAGCCTTGTGCAGACCTGTGCATACATCAAGCTACCTACCATAGATGCATACAGTATGTTCTTCATTTGCTCTCACTCTAATTCATTTTGAGGACATTGATTCTTACTAAATTTGTCTCCTTTCATAATGGGTGCTACTGTAGGTGTACAATCTTTCATTCTGAATCTCTTCAATACTTTTTCAATATAGGCCTTTTGAGACAGTCCTAACACTCTTTGTGATCTGTCTCTATGAATCTCAATGCCAATGACATATGAGGCTTCACCTAAATCCTTCATCTCAAAGTTTTGGGAGAAATTGTTTTGTCTCATGTAACAAGCCCAAATCACTACTTGCAAGTAGAATGTCATCCACATATAGGACTAGGAAAATGCATTTGCTCCCACTGACCTTAAGGTATATACATTGATCAACAGTGTTCTCAACAAATCCATATGAAGCGATAACATTGTGAAACTTTATATGCCATTGTCGTGAGGCTTGCTTTAGCCCATATATAGATTTCTTTAACTTGCAAACCAAATGACTGTCTTTATCATCATAAAATCCTTGAGGTTGGACCATATATACCGCCTCTTCTAGATCCCCATTCAAGAATGCCGTTTTCACATCCATTTGATGTAACTCTAAATCAAAATGAGCTACTAAGGCCATGATTATTCTAAACGAATCCTTCTTAGAAACCGGAGAGAAGGTTTCATGGTAATCAATGCCTTCTTTTTGAGTAAAACCCTTGGCTACAAGTCTAGCTTTATATCGTTCAATGTTATCAGAAGCATTTCTTTTGGTTTTATAAACCCATTTACAGCCAATAGCTACTGCTTCCTTTGGCAACTCAACGAGATCCCAAATTTGATTTTTAGCCATAGACTCCATCTCTTCCTTCATGGCATTATACCAAAGTGTGGAATTACTATCACTCATGGCTTAAGAAAACGAAGTTGGGTCATCTTTAGGCCCGATATCAAAATCAGACTCTTGGAGATATACAATATAATCATCAGTAATTGCTGATTTCCTTATTCTTGAGGATCTTCTTACACCTTCTACTTCTTTTGCATTTTCAGAAATTTCAGCAGTTGGTTTAATGAGCTTGTTCTTGATGGGTTTGTTGCTCCTCAAGGATATCATTTGAGGGTAGCTCAATAAAATCTTATGCCTCCTCAAACTCTATCCTTCTAGGAAAAGCATTCCCACTAAGCTCGAAGTCCTCAAGAAATTTAGCATTTCTAGCCTCAACTATTCTTGGAGTGTGAGAAGGACAATAAAACCTAAACCCTTTGGAGTTTACTACATAGCCAATAAAATATCCGCTAGTTGTCCCTAGGTCTAGTTTCTTTATATGTGGATTATAAATCCTTACTTCAACAGAACAACCCCATATGTGCAAATGATTTAAACTCGACTTCCATCCATGCCACAATTCAAAAGGTGTTTTGAAAATAACCTTAGATGGAACCCTATTTAAGATATACACAGCAGTTTTTAAAGCTTCACTCCATAAGGATAAAGGAATATCGGAGTTACTCATCATACTCCTTACCATATCCATAAGCGTACGATTCCTCCTTTCAAAAACACCATTTTGTTGTGGTGTACTTGGCATTGTATATTGAGCAATGATGCCCTCTTCCTGAAGGAACTTAGCAAATGGAACTGGCAATTGTCCCTTTTCTGTGTACCTACCATAATACTCCCCACCTCTATTTGATCTAATTATTTTAATTTTATTTTCTCTTTGTTTCTCTACTTCTGCCTTATAGGTTTTGAAAGCATCTAGTGCCTCAGCCTTATCATATAAAAGATAGAGATACATATATCTTGTATGGTCATCAATGAATGAGATCAAATATCTCTGACCATTTAGGCAAGGAGTAGCAAATGGTCCACATATATCAGTGTGTATGATTTCAAGAATTTTAGAGCTCCTCTTGGCACCCTTAGTGGTCTTATTGGTCTGCTTACCCTTAATGCAGTCCACACAAGTACCAAAATCAATAAAATCAAACGTTTTTAGAACTCCATCTTTCACCAATCTTTTAATTCTTTCTATGGAGATATGTCCCAATCTCCATGCCATAGCATAGAGGAATTCTCATTAATCAAGCTCCGCTTTATACCAACATTAATATGCATATTTAGATAATTGCATTCAAAAATGGGGTCAATATCAATTTTAAATAAACTATCAACTAAAGTTCCACTTCCAATATGAACTTTATTTTTAAAAATACTTAAAATTGAGTTTTCAAATAAAAATCCATAACCAACAATAACAAGTTTGGAAATGGAAATTAAGTTTTTGGAAAATGAAGGTACATAGAAAACATTATTTAAATCTAATACATATCTAGTTTTTAAAATCATACGAAAAGTCCCAACTCCCTCAACTTTTGAACACATTCGATTTCCTGAATAGATGCATTGTTCATTTCCTTTCGGCTTCCTTAAATTCAGAAAACCCTGCATGGAGTTGACAATGTGAATTGTGGAACCAAAGTCAACCCACCATGTATTATTTGGAGCTTCAACAAAAAAGGATTCATGACACACTAATGAAATGAGATTACCTTTCTTTTCGAGCCATTTCTTGTACTTTAGGCAGTCTTTCTTCATATGCCCTTCTTTCTTGCAGAAAAAACACTTAGTTTTGTTTTTATTGTCATTATGCTTTATGTGTTTTTTCTTCACTTGCAAGGCATTCTTGCCCTTCCTAGCATTTTCTTTAACATGAGTGGCCAAATGAGCATTTTCTTTAACGTGAGTGGCCAAATGAGCACTTTCAACTTTCTCATGTTTTAATCTCTCTTCCTCTTGAACACGCATGGTCAAAAGTTCATTTACTGACCATTTATTTTTAAGTGTATTATAAGATATTTTGAAAGGACCAAATTCAAAGGGGAGAGAATTCAATATGAAATGGACTAGGAATGACTCAGAAATCTCAACTTCTAAGGACTTAAGTTGAGCAACCATGTCCCTCATTTCCATAATGTGCTCACGCACATTCTTAGAATAGTCAAAAGTTTTACTTGAAAACGTTTTCATCAAGATACTTGCCAAAGCCTTATCAGATCTTATGAATTGTTCTTCAATAGCTTTCATAAAATCCTTAACCTTATTACATTCAGGGATAGAACCCCTAATGTTCTTATTTATATGGGATTTGGGATTTTATGAACATTAAACTTAAGCATTTAGATCACTCCCACTGTTCATAGTCAAGTTTATCATTTGGTGCACTTGATTCAGTGGGGACGGATGGTTCATCCACACAAAGCGCCAAATCAAGATCCATGCATCCTAATGAAATATGATACTTTCTTTCCAGTCATTATAGTTGTCACCAATTAGCATTGGAACACGTGAAGAATCAGTTATATAAGCAGTAGGAATTGCTACAATAACCAAGAAAAAAAAAACTTTAATGCTATGAAATATAAACCTTAATTCTAAATCAACCAATGTCAATTTAGTAGTAAATTCCAACCTTCATATGGGTAGAGGTGCATCATACATGAATTTACCTAAATACTTTATTAATATGACTAGTAAATATAAACAATGAGAATAAAATTTTCCATACCTTTGGGCCTCTATATTCTTAATGCCTAATTCACCTTCTTATTCCAATTAAATCATAAAAACAATAACCTCCCTATGGGGCCAAGTTATTGCTTTTCATGAATTAATTACAATTTAGATGTCTTTATTCTTAATGAAGTATTATAAAAATTAACTTGATGTGATTATCATTATGGCTTAAGATGCTATGGCTATTCTCAAGTCATTTTGATATTCACCCCCTTCAAATGACATCATAAAGATAAACTAAACGTCATATTTGTCAATTAAAATAAACCATAAAATGATATTTAAAGACAAGTGTAAGAAACTGTAAATAAACTAAAAATATCATAAATTTTAACTATGTAATGATTAAATTTCCATATATAGTCACAAACTTTATAAAATCACTGCACACTATATGTAAGTCAGACAAGATAAGTTCTTCTAAATAACAAAGAAGCATAATAATCTATATGCAAAGTTATCAATTATCATGACAGATGTTCACTTTCATAAGAAGCTTAAATTTGAAAAACCAATCATAATCTCCACAAAAACATTCGGCCAATACCAAATGCAAAAGGAATAATTTTCCATAAATAGTCATCTATATCCGAAAACTATCCCATATTAAAGCCATCCAGCCCAAATGATGGTAAAAGCTATTTCAATGATAGGCTTCAATACTATATGCTATGACCCACACATGAGATACATGGCATAAAACTTAATTCTATTCCATGCTTCTTAAAATTGGGTTTGTTGATGTTTGTTAAAAAGGTCAGATTTTGATGTTATAGTTAATTTAGTTGAAAGGTCCCACCATAAAAGAATATACAATGCAAATACTTTATATCCTTAAATCCATATGTGCACCGGAAATTTAGCCAAATCATAGAAAAATCTATGAATGAAAAATTACTAAACAACATAGCATGAAGGAGGCTCTGATACCAAATGTAAGATAAATTTAAAGTTGCGGAATAATATACACAAACCTCCAGCCATAGTTGTTTAAGTTTTTGAAGAAAAGAAGACTCACTATATGATGATAGTGTATATAAAAGGGTCTTCTAGTCTATGGCCTTTACCTCACACATATCCTTTTGATGGAAACATAGGCTATATATATAGGCTAGACTAGGGACCCTTTTAGATGAAGATTTCCATAACCCTCCTTCTATCAAGGAGCTTAAAGTTGTAACTTCATGGTGGTTATTAACCAAATGAGTTACACCATTTGAGAGTTACTAAAGGATGTTATATCTAAAATGTAACTTTCACAAATAGGAAACTTAAGACATGAAATAAGAAACTTAAGACATGAGTTTCATCTTCAAATGTGTGCCACATAAAATTTTCTTTGAGGAGATATAATCTTGTAATATCTTAAATAGTTGCTTGGCTCATTTTACTGGGTGGTATACTTCGATTTGAACAAAGCAAGGGAAATCAAGAAAGATAATAATAAAGTGAAGAATTTTAGAAATAATGTGTAAAGCACAGTGAATCAATGGTGGGTTTGATTTATTTTCTCATCGTGTGTGTGTTTTTTCTAATATGTTGTTAGAGTAGTGAATGTGAATCAATTCAATGGGTGAGCTTGATTTTTTGAGACTAGAACTCATGGGGATTTCAATCCCAAATTTGTCGTTTTAGGGACTTTTTTTTATTAAAAAAATTATCAAAACCGTACACCACCAATGCGGCAGCATATGTGGCATAAAAAATAATTTTTTTATTTTTTATTTTGACTATTAGCTATATTAGTATTTTTTATTCATTACTAAATTAATAGTGGAGACTATTTTGACACAATATCAAAAGGTTAGGGATTAAATTGACACATTTGAAATGTTAAAGACCAAATTGATATTCAGCCAAAGGTTAGGGACCAAACATATATTTTACCCGAAAAAAATTTAAGATCTATATTTAGGAAATATTATATTTCCTACAAAAATAGTAATATTTTTTAAATTAGAGAGATAATGATTATTTTTTGTGTAAAATCCATTAACATACACTCAGATTTGGACTAATGCCAACTAGGTTTAAGACTTTTCAAAATTGACCAATTTAATCCCTAAAGCAAACTTAGTTCCTAACAACTGTTAGATCATTTATTCATTTTTCTCAGCTATCTTAGGGATTAAGTTGGT
This sequence comes from Quercus robur, assembly GCF_932294415.1. Classification (NCBI taxonomy): domain Eukaryota; kingdom Viridiplantae; phylum Streptophyta; class Magnoliopsida; order Fagales; family Fagaceae; genus Quercus; species Quercus robur. The sequence goes on from NC_065543.1 coordinate 41,883,068, forward strand.
TTTAGGAATCAAATTGATTAGTTTTAAAAAGTTTTGGATCTGATTGGCATTAATAAGAACCTCAGAGTATATTAACAGAATTTACCCTATTTTTTTGATTTATTTTTATAATTGTTATGTACTTATGGCATATGAAAAATTTGTATATTTAGACATATATTAATTTTAGAAATTATTATACTTACTAAGGAATAGCTATTACAACATTTTAGAGACGAAAAATTATTCCTTATTTTAAAGAATATTTTTCCATAAAAAATGGTTATTCCTTATAATAAAAATATAATCAAATTATAAAATAACTAAATTATAGAAATAAATATTATATTTTAGTGTTTATTACAATCTGCTAAGCATGCCTTAAGAAATTGAATATCACAAATACAGTATTATAGGAAATTCTGCATCATTATTTTGCTTTAGTTATAAATTTATAATCCTAAAATTTCAATTTTCATGTATAATAGTATTATTTATAAATATAGATACTTCTTTATTATATATGTGTATGTTTATGTTAGGATTAGTGCCCTTAAATCCTATTATACGATGCATGTATGATATTATATATGACTTATTGTTGTAATTAATAAAATTGTTTTATTATTATCTAAAATAATGGTAACATGAATATTTGGACATTATCATTTAGTCCATGAGATGCATAATATGTGATTTAGTCATAGAAAATATAAATCACAAGTTCTTTGTAAACTCAGAATTTTAGTTCATAGTCGGTAATGAAATTGGGCATTTCATCTGCGAAGATTATAACATATCAATTAAGATGATTTGTCTTGATCTTGGAAGTAGAGTTTTCTAGTTGGTATGTTGGTATATTTTAAGAGTTAAGACAAATTGAACTGGACTATCAAATGAATAATAAATTTCACGACTTCTATTTACATCAACTCTTAATCTTGAGAGAATAATGGACTTGATTATAAAGTGTAGGTTGCTTTGATATATCAGGAGTGAGATCTAAAGTTACGATCAAAACCTCAATATGTTAGCCAGCCACATTTAGTGTTGATGGAACATATATTTTCAAGATGAAATTCGTAATCTCTTAACGAAGATATAAAATATTCCTTTAAAATAAGTTTAATGAGTTTCGTTATTCAGAGTGTTAGGCCTAACCATTTTAGTTAGGAGTTACTAAAGTATATATTTATGAAATTGGATTTCATAAATATATGATGAATAATTTAAAGGATTAAATCGAGTACTCAAGAATTAAGATGTAATAATCTTCAAAGTAGCAGTCTATATTTATGATTTTGTATTACTACGAATATTTTATGAAGGGGTTGCATGTATAATAAAGTTTTGGGATATAATTTATTAATAAGGCCTAGAGTGCAATTATATTTATATGGTGATATTAAATATAACTAATGGTAACTTTAAACTTGTCAGGAGTTCATAGAAAAGTCCAAGGCCCATTGGAGCTAGTATCTTATTTGTTCCCTTTTGGTCCCACTCTAAACCACATACTAAAATCCAATTGGAATAACGAAAAAGGTTAGTCTAATTAGATAATCAGATATAAGGAGAGAAACATACAGAATTTTGTAAAAGAATGAAAATGATTTGTATGTGAGTGTAGGACACTCTTTTATTCTCCCTTAAACACATACATATAAACTGATTGAGACACCACACTTTTTAGGCATTAGTGGAATTGGAGTGAAGATTAAAAGTGTTCCCAAATACTTTTAATCTTTGTTTTTGAAATTCACCATACTAAGGTACACTCTCTTGTTCTTATATTCTGAAATTTACATAGTACATGTTATCAATTGCGAATGAAGTAGATTTGTTAATTTTCTGCTGCATATACTTTGTATGCGATACAAACATATATTTATCCAACAATTTATTCACATCGTGCTCTAAATTAATGGAAGGGATCAAATCTAAAATTACATTTCACGGCTGCAATTATTACAGCCATATTTTTTGAATTATACTTAATAAAATAGTAATATTTGAAAATTAATGAAATATTGCAGTAAATGAAAAAGTGATGTTAATTGTGGGTTTAGATGAAATCAATAAAAATTTGGTTACATCAACAATTTGTAAAAATATTGTAAAATAGTTTGTAGCTGTAGCATAATTTTTAGTGATTAGGCCTATATTTTGACCTAACCGTGTCCCATATGCGTATTATCATCTCCAAATCTAACTTGAAAATAGACGTGTGGAGATTTTAACACTTTTCACGAACATAATAATTTTTTGTTTTCAATTTGCTTAAATATCCATGTGGACTTTAATGCCACATAGAAAATCACAATCCGTGTGCATTTGGAATCATTGCATCTTTTTTTTTTCTTTTTTTTTTTTTAAATAGAGTTTTAACGTATATGGCGTTCACTCTTGATGATGTGCTTTTTACCATCAAACCAAGATAGCAATCGGTCTTTGGTGTATGCAGCAATTGAATCCCAAATTTCTTATTCAACCATAAAAAACTTTACAAATTGAGTTAACGGGTACCCATAAATCGTTGCATCTATAAGTACTATTTTCCATGCACGTGTCACATTTATCTCCTCTATTTTCCATGTTTTTATTTTGTCAAGAAGACTATTTTTCATGTTTCAATTTGGTTCCTAACCTTTACACCATATTTCAATTTGGTCCCTAACTTTTCAATTGTGTCAATTTAGTCCATAACATTTTAGTGTTGTGTCAACTTAATCCCTGCCGTTATCTCATGGATGGAAAAGTTTGACATGTCAAATGGCTTAAATAAAAAATTAAATTATTAGACACATGTCTTGTCACATTAGTTTTTTTTTTAACCCAAATCATTTTTTTTTTCCTAAAGAAAGTTTGCTGGTTTTATTAAGTAGACCCAAATTAAAAACACATATCTCCCTAAAATCCAAAATCCCTAATGGTGAGGACTGTAATCCTTCTCCTTCCGACAGCTTCTCTCTTCCAACAACACTAGTTCTCTCTCTCTCTCTCTCTCTCTCTCTCTCATCCTTACTTCATGTTTGGCTCCCTCAAAATTCAATAATTTAGTCTTTTTCTGCTCCTAATTTCGTAGTTTCATTTGGCTCAGCTTTGTGTATTTTTCTTATTTTTCTACTTCATGTTTTGGCGTTTTGCTTATATATATTCTTTTTTTTTACTTGATTTTATGCTCAATCTTGCTTCAGTGGAGATTGGCCCTATGGTTGCTACAATGAAGAAACTCCATTTTTTTAACCCTTTAGCTTTGTTATTGTCGCAGCTCAAAAAAAAAAAAAAAAAAAAAAAAAAAAAAAAAAAAAAAAAAAAAAAAAACTTTGTTATAGTCCACTATGAATCTGTTTGAGACCATTTCTACCTTAAATGGTTGGACCCACTTGTAGTAATATACACATACAGACAAAAACATTCAAATGAACCTTTGCATGATAAGTCACATGATTCAAAAGATATCAAATTTACACAGAAGAGACAAACCTGGGGCTGTTGGAGTAGAGAAGGCGTCGCTGGAGGGAGAAGGTGCCGCCGTCCTCATTGTTAGGGATTTTGGATTTTAGGGAGATATGTGTTTTAGATTTAATTTAGGTCTACCCCTGTTTAATAAAAGCTGTAAATTTTCTTATCAAACCAAAAAAAAAAAAAAAAAAGATTTGGGTTAAATTAATTTGGGTTAGAAAAAAAAAAAAACTAACGTGGCAGGACATGTGTCTGTTGATGTGGCAATAAATTAATTTTTTATTTAAGCCACTTGACACGTCAGACTTTTCCATCCATAAGATAACAACAAGAATTAAGTTGACACGATACTAAAAGGTTAAGGACCAAATTAATACAATTGAAAGGTTAGGGATCAAATTGAAATATGGTGTAAAGAATAGGGACCATTTATGTAGTTTACCTTTTATTTTATTTTATAGAGTTTTAACATATGACGTTCACTTTTGATGATGTGCTTTTTATCATCAAACCAAGACAACAATCGGTCTTTGGTGTATGTAGTAATTGAATCCTAAATTTCTTATTCAATCATAAAAAAACTTTACAAATTGAGTTAACTGGAACCCAAAAATTGTTGCATCTATAAGTACTATTTTCCATGCTCCTCTATTTTCCATGTTTTTATTTTGTCGAGAAGACTATTTTCCATGTATTAAGATGTTTTTATTGCATCCTTTAATTTCTCCTAATAATAATTTAGAGCTTAATTTGAGGCCCCTTAAATTAGGTAAAAAATTACTCTTAGAGGGAATTGAAATACACACAGGGGTTCAAGTAATTAAGAAATAAATTATACCACCCAACATCCTTAGGTGATGGTCACTCCACAAATACAAAGTTTTTGTGGGGTGGGGGGAGGGAGGCTTAAGGGTTGGTGTTTAAGTTTCTATAAGAGAATTTCACACACATACACTTAAATTAGATTAGAGTAAAAATTTTATCTCAATTTTTTTTTAATTTAATAGAGAGAAATTAATCAATTATTCAATTCTCATGGAAGACCACATTTGCAATGGCTAGTAATTTAATCCAATGTGTCCAATTTAAATGAGTTATTATCCTGATCACATCCTCCAAAATTAAAAATGAAAATTAAGAATAAGAACTTTGTCACTTCACCATATGGAAAAATAATTCACAGTGGCCACCTCAATCCACAAATACATAAAATTAAACTAAAACTAATTCCAATTAAGTAAATACCTCTATTAATAAATTCCAGATAATCGCATAGGATTTTTTTTTTTCCTAACAATTATCCGTTCCTTTATTCAAAAAAACAAAAAACAAAAGCAATAATTTTTTCCTATTTAATGTTGACAATTCCCGTCAATAGTTTGCATGAGTTATTTTCGTAATGATTCTCCTTCGTCAGGGTACGTGATCTAGTTCATAATGTTTGTGATCCCATTCTACCAATATTTATCTTCTTTTTTATTTTCTTTTTGGATAATTCGGTAGTTTTCAATGGGTGAGGAGAGATTTATACCCTTGATGTCTCCGTTATAAATATCAAGAAATACCAATTAGTTCAATAACAAGTGTCTTGGCGCTTTATATATATATATATATATATATATATATATATATATATATATAACTAGTATGTAGCCCCGTGCGGTAGCACGGGAATTGATATATTATTAATCATAAGTTTATTCATATTTAAAAAGCTCAATTAAGTTTAAATTCATATTATTAATCAGAAAATTTCATTAACAACACTTAGCAGTATATATATTTTACACAGAAAGATGAACCTTGGTGACAATGTTTATCCAAAAGATCCATTCACGCTTTTGAATCTTCAATCTCTATTGGTGATTGAAATTTTCGCAGCTTAAAAAATTTAAAAAATAAAAAAACCCTTCAGAGTTGTACTCATTTTGTAGTTTTATGATAGGTCATTTTGTAATATGATGGACATTTGTGTGAAGAAAAAATCTCTGAAGTTCCATGGCTGATAAAAGAAATTCTCTCCAATCTCTTTTTATAGAGAGAGGGGTTTGTGCGTGTTTTTATACATCCTTCATAGTTGTATTATCACGAAGCAGATCCAATGGATTTAGATTGGTACTACCGATTCCCAAAGCATGAGTGTTTAATGTGTTATTAATTTCATCTCATTGGTTTCTGCACATGACAGCAAAATTAAAAATAATTAAATTGTACACGTGATAGTAAAATTGGACTCTAATTTCAGATTCTAATTGAACAATTGGAATGATAATATATGATAGTAACAACAATAGGAAAATTCAAATAAAATTTCAAATTAAATTGTAACAATCTGAATAAAAAATTCCAGTAGAAAGACAGGGTGGAGTGATCCACTCCAAGAAGGCGACCAAATTTGCATAAATATAGAATAATAAATCTCTCTCCGAAAAATTTACATTGTTCATAACCTTTACCTTCACTGAACATTTTAAAAACATAGTGACTCACATCTGCCATCTAGACATCTATAGCCGGGTCCTTTCTAATTCGCGTGAGATTCCATTGATCACTAAGTTCCTCTGCAGCTTGCAAAAAGTATCATCCATCGGTCCACAGCAGTGCTTTTTTCATTTTATAGGTGCCAAACCTGAACAAAAAGCCAAATATAAGGATAGTGAATTTTAGGCATAATGTGCATCTAATCACATATTAGCAATTTATAACAAATGTAAAGATGCAAACTTTGTAAGTGAATAGTAAACAAAACTCAATGTCAGAACCAAGAAGAAAACACTTTAATCCGAAACTCAGTGCAAATGTAAAGATACAAACTTTGTAAGCAATTTATAACAAAGATGAAAACTCTGGCTTTGCTATCTTTTTGGAAATTATGCAATGTACCCAAATCAAGTTCTTATCACCGATATTAATCTCTTTGGTTTTCGCGTTTGACTACAAAATCAAGAAAAAACTTAATTAGCATAGTAACTCACTTGACCCGATACATAGAAGTGGTTTTAATGAGAATGAGCTCACATACATTTAGCCACATGATGCAAAATTCAACTTCAATTTCAGATTCTAGACACATGGCACAAAATTAGAGTTCTAATTTGGAATTCAATTTCACACTCTCTTTGCTTCACCTATTATTTTATATATAGATAATGTGTCTTGGCGCTCTCCCAATATTTCTCAAGTATAAGTTAGAGCACAGTAATCATTTACAAAAATTACAAGCTACACAATTAATGGTCTTCAATATCTAAAACAAAAAACATCATATCTCCCCACATATTCTAAGTTATGACAAAAATATAAGAACCAAGATCCAATTAAATTGCTTTTAATCTCTCCTATTTAGTAGATAAAGAGAAGGAATCAATCATGGTCCTTTGGTTAGGGAAATGGAAATATGAGAGGATAAAAAAGATTTTGTTTTATCTCATTTCTGTTTGGTTGGAGGAGTGGAAAAGTGGAATAATAGAAAAATTTTTTGTTTGATTAAGAAGAAAAATGAAAGGATAAAAATTGTAATTTGTATAAATTTACAATCATATCCCTGTTAGATAAAGTCATAAAATAAAAAATAACACTATTTTTTTTTATTTTTTTGTTAAAAAATATATATGAACTGGCACTTCATTTAAAAAAAAAAAAAAAAACAGCACAAAAAATTCAAGAACCCAAAATTATTTTCTGAAAAAATAAAAAGCCAAAACTTATGCAAAGAAAAACCAATAACGTCTAAAAAAGCAAAAGACCAAAACTGGGCAAAAAAACAAAAGAAAGAAAGAAGCGTGTAGCTCCTAAAAATACAAACCAAACAAACACCTCCCAATCCAACACCAATTTTCTCTCTCCCTCCCCTTCCCAAACAAACACCTCCCAATCTAACATGACTATTGATGATAGCAAAATATTTAATTTTGATGGCATGTGTTTCTCACGTAAAGTTAGGGAAGTTTAAAAAAAAGGTCATCCGAATTTATTTGAAATATAAGTAATTTTTTGATATTGTATCAAAATAATCTATATCTCGAAAAAATTTAAATTTAAATTTTTTTTATAGATGCCACGTGTGTACCACGTGACCATAAAAAAAATACTCTAAACTCGTGTATACATTTGGATGCACGTGGGGGGCAAATTTTGATCAAAAATGCCTAGGGCCCGTTTGGTAGGGCATTTCAAACACTCATTTTCAGTTTTTAAACAATATTACACATATTTTCACATATATTTTCACCCACACGTATTTCAAAAAATTACAAACAACACTACTCAAACAACACTACCAAACGGACCTTAGTGGTCTGTTTAGATGACATAAATTTAAATTTGAATTTGGATTTGAAGGCCCAAATCCAAATCCTTTGTCTGGATAACTTAAAAGAATTGGATTCGGATTTGGCCCAAATCCATTTCAGGGGTCCAAATCCATAAATTTCAAATACCTTCACAAACCCAAGAATTTAGAAATCTCACTCTCACTCTCACTCTCACGCACACTGTTTCTCTCTGGGCTCTCCGTGTCTCTCTTCCTAGCCGTAACTCACAAGCTCTTCTTCCCCTTCTCTCTCGGCAACTTCAGGTTTGTTCCCTCAACTCTTATCTTCCTCTTTAACCTCTCTAATTCTCTCTTTCTACTAAATCTAAATCCACAGAGGATGTGGGTTTTTCCGATGGATTTTATTTGATTTATTTTGTGGGTTTGTTTGGGTTTAATTTGATTGTTTGTGGGTTTTGTTTGATTTGTTTGTGCATCTTGTTTCATCGTATTTTCAATGATATGTTTTGGGTTTGTTTTTATTTTCTATTTTTATTTTCATTTGTGGGTTTGTAATGCAAATTATGTGTTTGATGAAATGCTTCAATAAACTGTTTATGAGTTGTGAAGTAATAAGTGAGAGAATATTCATTTGAAAAAATGATGTTGTGATGATGGAAAGTGAGGACTACTGTCATAGTGAATGCTTATGCATCCCATAAATTTTTTTCATTCCATTTGTTGCTTTAGCTACAAAACTTATATCATCATTTGTCCATCACTTGTTAAATATTCCCTTTATAGCTCTCGGTGCTTGTTGCCAATTCTTTCATACCTCATCAGTTTTATGTCTTCTTTCTCTATTTACCACCAGATTATCATCATGTTGCCAAGTTACCTATGCTGCTGACTGTGTACCTTGTACCTGCCTGTCAAAGACTTGATCATTAGTAATGTTTCCCTTGTAGAGCACATTTTTTCCTTCATGCATGTACCACTTTGACTCCTGTGGAACCACAATGTCCACGAGATTACTAAGCATAATATGTATTCAAAGTAGAAACTTGAGCCTGGTCTTAAATATTGAGACTAATCAGATTTGACTTGGCTGGCCAAAAGTCCAGTCTTGATTGATCTTAAAGAATCACAATGCATATGCACGTATTTGTCTCTTGAAAGCCAAATCAGTACCCCTATCAGATCGCTCTTGAAATATGACAATTCGAAAATAAATTTACAAGTTAAGGATTCTTCACATCTGAGTTGCAAATTTCACACGTTTTCACACCCACTTCAGCTCTAACAGGGCTGTAAATGTCGTTCTGCCCTCTGACCAAAGAAAATTCAGCACAAAATGCCCATGTTTTTTTGGAATTTGGCATGTTCAAAATGCATTTAGCCTGTTGCTTTTCATAGAGAATAATAATCAAAGTCCACGCATACATAAGCTGTTTCAATTGCTCTCTTTCAAATTTAATTTTCCTAAATAGGCTTATGGTATCGGTCAACATTGAATTCTTTTTCTAAGCTGCCTTCTGGGTTAGGAACATAATTTGGCTACCTTCTCATTTTATGCTGGTAATTAGAATTCAAAGGTAACCTTAAATATAAAGGTTGCACATGTACAGTCTACTTGAAAGTAGAAAATCTCTTTGAACCTTTGGAACAAAATTTTGCTACCTTCTCATTTGAGTTTTTTATTCTTGTTAAAATCTTTTAACAAATGCATTTCTAATAGTTCAAGAATGAGCTGTGTGACCAATGAACTCTAGCTAAAATCGCACTTCCTTGTTATAGTCTTGTGTTGGAGTAGTGGATGATAGAGATGGATTATAAGAGTACCATTTAGAGCAGAAAAGGTAATTAAAGAAATTGATGAGGCCGAGTGCAGCTAACAACCAATAAAAAAGATCAAGCCTGTCCTTGTTGAAGTCATTGTCACTAAGCCATCCACCACTTGAAGAACTTGAGGTAATTTTGTTCACTAGGGAAACAAGGAGTGAGCTTAAATAGAAGTGGGAACGTGGAGGTTCCCCCAACATTTGTGCTTTTAAGTCCACCCCTTGTCATCTTTCAATGAATCCCCATTTCTTCCGTTGTGATATGTTACCAACAATTCAGACAATCTCTCCTAGTAGGAGCAGGTCCATACACAAGTCTAATTAAGTTATAGTTAGTTTTTGAATCACCTTTGATTAGAATTGAGGTTGATGGCATGGTTTCTTTTTTTTGGTTTGAATATATACTAATTGATTTTAATAACAAAATATATAAAAATATTAATTGTTTTACTGTATGGTGTGATTATTTATCACTGGCAACATCATCACTGGGCTGCTTACCTTTAGTTGTGTTAGTTATTTATTATTCATATTTGTAGTTGCAATTGCATTGATTTGTTTGGTGTGATTTCATGGATTTTCTTTAAAATACTGACATCACCTCATCATGGTCTATAAATTGTTTGAAAATTTCCTTGAAATAGATTAATTTGAAAAGAAAAAAAATAGAGATGAAAACTGTCCGGAAATTTACTTTCTTAATAGTTTGAGATTTTGAATTTTATGAAAACATCCATGCATTTGGGTTCTCTCTGGTTGATATAAAAATTTTAGTTGTCAATAATTGGCAAGATATTTTTTTAGTTGTTTATGACTAAAGATATTTAGTTATTATCTTGTCAATTGAATTATTAATATTACCTCATGTATTTATTAAAAATGTTACTACAATTAAAATGTAGAAGGATTAAGAAAAATAATAATTAAAAAATATATTTTATTGATCTTAAATCCAAATCCAAATCCAAATCCAAATTTAGGTATCCAAACAATGGAATTTGAAATGATGAATTTAAAATCCTTCTTTGTTTAAAAAGATCCAAACAAGGAATTTTAAAATCAAAGGATTTCAAATCAAGGCATTTTAAATCAATGGATTTCAAATCCAAATCCAAATCCAAATGTTGCCATCCAAACACAACCTAGATATCTATAGACACTGACACAGAAGTGGACTTGAGTGTTAGGGTGGAGAGAGAGGGAGTTTTGAGAGTGGACAGCGAGACCAGACTAGGTGGCGATAGGTGGAGACGAGCTGAGATCAGAGCATTTTTTGAACAGTCCATTACTGAGTTATTATATGTAAGGTGTTTGATATAATGCCTTCAAGTTTAAAACTTTACTTTCTGCTCTCATATATATTGTCTGTAAGGTTTTTGAAGAAATGCCATCAAGTTTAAAACTTTTTACTTTTCTGTTATCTATGTATTGTCTTTTTTTCAAAGGAGTTTGGTGTCTTTCATTTAGCTTATGCTTATCTTTTACTATTGATTTTTAAGGTTGCTTATAATTAGTTTATGCCGAAAATTCACTTTCTTTCTTTGAATGAAAAAACCTGAAGTGCGTGAGTTTTGAACAAGAAAATTTTGTACTTTGAAATATTTGGGTAAGGCTGAAACTTTATGGGAATAACTATAAAGGCAATGGAAAATGCTGATTTTTCTCTTTGTACTAAGGATGACATTGATGGGTCTAAATAGACTAGAAAGTAGAAATTACTGAATTGGGAATGGGATGAGAATTTCCCAATGTGAAATTAGTAGTTCTGGAACTCCCCAATGGGTTAGGAAATCTGGCACTTTTTTGAGTTATCTACACTTTCCCAGACATTTACTTGTTAATTGCATTTGGGTAATATTGGTTTGGAATTATGCAAGGTGAAAATTGAAGGTTATGGTTTTGGTGAGAAGTGGGTGGGTTATCTTTCAGTGACTTGGTGCTTGACTTTGGAGTTTGGATGCCATGGCAACGGGGAAGGGAGGAGCTGATATTTTGGATTGTTATGGGTTTATTTTGAGGATTGCAATGGAAGTTGACAAAGAATGGGGCTTTTAATATCCGCTCGTTTTACAATAAGTTGAGAAACCCCTTGCCCATTATCTTCCCTTGGAAAGGTGTTTGGAAGGTTAAGGCTCCTCGGCGTGTTTCCTTCTTTGTGTGGACTGCTGTATGGGATAGGATCCTTACAGGTGACAATTTGAGGGGTAGAAGGATGATTTTTGTTGACTAGTGTATCATGTGCCGTTGTAATGGGGAGACGGTGGATCATTTGTTACTTCATTTTGATAAAGCTTATCGATTGTGGAGTTTGGTGTTTAGATCTTTTGGGATCTTTTGGGTCTTGCCAAGATCAGTTGCGGATACTCTATTTGGTTGGTGGAATTGGCCTGGAAAGCATGTGTCTAGCATTTGGAACTTAGCTCCATTATGCTTGATGTGGTGTCTTTGGAGGGAGCGAAACAGGAGGACTTTTGAGGACATGGAAAGTTCGGATGACCAATTATTGGCCTCTTTCAGTGGCTCTCTGTTTGACTGGTCTAGGGCCTGGGGACTCACCTCTAGTGATTCCCTTGTTCCTTAGTTCTCTCCTATATAATTAGTCTCCTCTCCTTTCTCTCTTTTTTCTTTTTTCTCTATCTTTCCAATTGTACTTTTCTATTTGCCTTATGTTTTTCTGCATAAGGTAGTTTCTTCAATATATATCTTTATTACTTATCAAAAAAAAAAATTTTAAGGCTGTCTAAGAGCTTGGATGAGGAGACATGTTACCCTTATATATTTAATTATCAAATCTTAGTTTGCGTGGTGTTGTGAAGATTAGAGAAGGAAGGGTAAAACAGGAGCTTATGTGGTGAATTTTAAGGTTAAACGATGATCTAGGGTTGACAAAAGAATTGGGAACAAAGGGGATTGGTTGGAACCAAACTTATACTATATTGAAATCCCTAGGGGTCAGGGTCTAACTTTGGTCATGGCTTTATGACAGAAAATTTAGCATTTTACTATATTGTTCTTGAATCATGAGAAAGTATCTCATGTTATGTTGTGTTTGTTAGGGAGATAAAAACCTTGGGGAGCTTCCTTGAATAATTAATATAACATATAAGGCTTAAGCCCAATGGGTATGTGCTCAATTATGTTATATTAACTACTCATTCTTCTCATCATTATTCAATGTGGGACTTCACTCACATGTGTAAACCAACAGTGTTGGTGTACGCATTGATATCCTTTTGAACTCATCCGGTCATCCTTAGGTTCTAACTAGTAAGTTAGAGTGCATGAGTGTTGGGAACATACTGTGCTGCTTAAGGTAAGTAAAGTTTATTAACTCGGGATTTTTCTAAAGATATACAAGTCTTTTCAAAAAAATTTATTTTGTAAGGAAAATAAGTGTTACATGAATTTGAATACTTTACTAAGTATCTTTTTATGACGCAAGATTTAGGAATTATTTACAAATAGTTCTTATGGGACGAGCTAGAACTTATAGTATGGGTACATTGAGGTATATATGCGCATGTTTCTAGAAACTTGTTGTTCAATCTGCTTATGAATTAGTATGAGGAATTTATTGTTCATTTTACCCACGATACTTTGAGAAATTATCATGATAGGTGATGTTATATTGAGATGTATGCCTTTTGAGAAGTAACTATTTAATTAATCATGATGTTTTACATGTAATTTGATGTTTATATTATTTTGTAGTGGTTGGAAGGTATCATGATTTTAAAGTATATATTTTGCAAAGATAGTACTGGAATACTTTTAGAATGATTAATCTTGAAACACATTTTACTATGAGAACATTGAGAGAATGATTTTAACACCCTAAGGCTAGTTGTGATTAGTGGCATGGTACTGTAGGACTGTAGGTAAGTCCTAAAGAGGGGACAACCCCAAAGAAGGATGGTGCACTTTTTGTAGCTCCAAAGACGGAGCATTTTTAGTGATAGTTCCAAAGAAAGAATTTTTGTTGGTCATAGGTTTCAAAGAGAGAGCCCAAAAAGTCATAGGTTCCAAAACGGGGGCTGCTCTAAAGAGGGGGTCCTAGTTCCAAAGAGAGGACTGCATAACCTTGTCAACAGGGCAAAAGTGTTGACCATAAGTGGTGAAGCCTAGGGTTATGGTTTGTGTATATAAACTTAGATAATTTTGATGTAATTGCCCACTGTGAACTTTATTCTAAAGCATCTTGCTCTCTTTTATGCTACTAGCTGTGCTAACTGCTAAGTTATGTTTCCTTCTTATTGACGTTAAGTTACATGATTTCCAAACTATGTTGCATCTTTCTTATAACATTTTTGGTTTATGTGAAATCTTATACTTCGGAATTATACTGTTGTGAATCACTTAAACTATTAATTTGAACTACCTTTGATAGATATATAATCACAAAATTAAGTGTTTTAAAAATAAAAAATAAAAATTTAACTAGCTCTTTTCCACACTCAAGTTTGTAAGTCCTATTTACTGAGTTAGCTTAATCCCCCCTCCCCTCCTTTTTCCCTAATTTTTTCTTTTTATCCAAATACTTGAGATACCATTGATTAGATGTTCTTGGGTATTGGTGAATTGGACCTTGTTCTCTTTGGAGATTTTCTTTTTATTTGTCAAATGTTATCATTGTGGAGATAATTTTGTGGACATAGTTTATCTTTGAGATTGATCATGTTTGAATATTGATGTTATAAAAAGTTCATGAGAAATTTTGACTCTATGGGAATAGTTTTGTTGATGTGGAGTCTGTGTTATGTTGTTCAGAGATTTTGATATCTAGATTGGAAAGATATTTGGTTATTTTGAATTAGAACTCTCACAGTCATTACAGAAGATCTCAAATAAAACAGAGAGATGTGTACATGTTAGATAACTTAATATCTCATGTCCCTAGAGTCATGACCTGGTTTGGGGCATGACATATCACTAAAATTATATGTGGATGCTTATTTGAGTCACCATATAGTGGGTTGGAGGAACTTTCCTCTAAATTGGAGGGGAAAAGTTTGTACATCCATATATATGTATGTATGTATGTATTTTATACATACATATAGATTTATATATACATCTATATATACATCTATGTGCATGTTATTATGTTAGTGATCATAGGGTAAATGGGTGGTCTGGTGGGTAATGGGCCTTTATTATTTAATTAAATGGATACATGTATATCTGACCCATTTATGGCCTAATCCAAAGCCCGCACGATAACTAATTTGCCACCCCTAATAGTCGCTGGAATCGTTTGAGGGTCTTTTAGAATGAAATTTTGTGTGCTTGTAAAAAAAGGTTTGTGCTAATTAGTCATTCTAGAAAGATTAACTTACTAGTCATTCTAGGAAGATTAACTGATGTTAATTTTTTAAATCTAGTTATATAGTGTATGAGAGAGCAAGGGAGTCGAGATCGTGAACAATAGATTACCTCATTCACTATGGTTTGATTGAAAAAAATTTTATCCATTAAAAAATTAATAATAATGTTCCTCACTTTCCAGTGTTTGTAAATTGGTGAACTTAATTGTCATTGCCCTTGTAATTTCTTTTTTACTTTGTTGTGTTGGTTAATTGGTGGACTTGATTATCACTGTCCTTGTAATTTCTTTTACTTTGTTGTGTTTGTAAATTATTCAACTAGTAAATTCTTGTTTGTCATTAAGATATGCAAAATATAGCTTATGCAATGCAGTTGATGTTAGGTGAGCATGATATTCAGGCTTGGTGTTTATGGTTTTCATTGACTATATTATTGCGTAGAAGTCATTCTTTCATATGATGAAACATATTAATAGCCATTGTAGCATCTATCTTTTGTTTAATACCCACATATTTTGATTGCCTTTCCAAGAAATGGAAGGACATGCTTTCTCTTCTGCGCTAGTTGATATTATTTTTTTTCTTTACAGCCAAGAGTTCTCAGCAGACTCCATGCAGTTTGAATTGTCATAAAGGAAAGGGTTTCATTTGCATCCAACGTTGCAACTACTTGGTTAAAGTATATAACTTCTTTTTAAATATATGTATTACATGTGCCGTCTTTTGCACTGAGTATTCAAAAGCCATGAAGCTTATCACGCTTGCTAGATTCACTCGTGTCCGTCCCACTCTCCCTGAAATAACTGGTCCTTTGCAGTTTCGTTGCTTCCAGCCTGATTTTGTTCCTAGAGATCCTAATGCCAAGCCGAAAAGGTACAAATATCCACCATTCTATGATCCATATGGTCCAAGACCCCCACCATCTGATAAAATCATTAATCTTGCTGAACGAATTGCGGCATTACCCACTGAAGAACGCAGACAAATTGGTCCTACTCTCACTGACAGGCTTAGGCATCCAAAGCTGCAGCCAATTTCTGTAGAAGGTATCGATCTGGGCCCACAGGGAGGGGCTGCTGGATCTACAAAGGCTGAGGAGAAGAAGGCAGAGAAAACGGCATTTGATGTGAAATTGGAGAAGTTTGATGCAGCTGCGAAAATCAAGGTGATCAAAGAAGTAAGAGCCTTTACTAGTCTTGGATTGAAAGAGGCTAAAGAACTGGTTGAGAAGGTTCCTGTTTTGGTTAAACAAGGGGTCACTAAGGAGGAGGCAAATGAAATAATAGAGAAAATAAAGGCTGCTGGAGGAGTTGCGATTATGGAATAAGACTCCCAGTTTGCTTGATTCTTCTTTAATGGGCTTTACGATTTTGCAGTGTATCCATTGTTCAAACATATGAATTTTGTAATGTGGATGGATAGTCATCACAGGAGATATTGAAGAGCAGTTAGAGTTGAACTTATTATGCTCATGCTTGATTTGAATCGAGTTTATAGTTGATATTGCAAGATTAGTTACTTATGTTGAATATTGTTACATGTTTCAAATGTTACTGCCTGATTGAACCATGGGTACTATACTGTAAAACATAAATCATATACTGTAGTACTATACTAAGGTTGAGGGAATTTATGGACAATCTCAATGTTTTGTTAATTGTGATAATTTTAATTGGCTTTATTAACGCATGCTCTTAGGACATATGTTACTTTTTGACAACTTTTTCATTAAAGGTTTTTTAAAATGAATAATTAATATTACCTTCATTTTTTTTTTTAACATTAATACTACCTTTAGAGTATACATTAATTATCCATTTAATTTTGTTACGGTTAATAATATGAGCTGAACCTAACCTAAGCTTGAAAGAGTTATAAGATCCAACACAACAATTCCATTCCGAAATTTAAGATTTATATGGGCTTGAGTGCAAATCCGTACCCATTAACCCAGCCCTTTCAATACAAAAAGAGGCTGCAGAGAGAACCCATATGTCATATTGATATGGGGATTGTCTTGTGTGAGCCCCACATTTAGCATACAAATATTGTCCAACCCATTTCATTCACACGACGACGAGTCAAAACAAAAACTTAAAAAAAAAAGGCACTCACCTTCAGTCGGCTCGGCATCAGTTAAGTTAAAAGGTACTTTGAACTTTCTTATTATGTACGACAAAATTTGATATGGACTGCTTACTTTTGATTTATAGGTATGTAGCCTAGACTTGGTTTTGATTAAGGTTTAAAATTTTTAATTGGTTTGAGTGAGAGAGAGAGAGAGAGAGAGTTAGAAAGATGAGAAAAAGATTGGAGGATGATTCTGAAAAAGGTTGCCTGCCATGTGTTTGATGAAATTTCTCTTAGACAATAGGTGGTACATAAATAATCCTTTGATTGATTCAATTCTTTCTTTTTCCCATATTGATATAAAATATTTGGCATTTTGTCGGATTCACAAGAGTTGTCATCGATTTCTTGGCTTGGTTGGTTTTACTGGTTTGTTTGTTGTTCAATTCTAAGATTTCCAACATAATCAAACAAAGCAATATGTGGCACTGGTATGAAACTAGGAAATATTGGCACACCTTTGGGGTTTGTAATTTGGAACACCGGATTACAAACCATGCTGCAGAATGCGATTTTGGGTGTAGGTCCATTCCTTGAAGACAGTGCGTGGGGTTGTCTTGATCTTAATTCATTGTGAAGGTCAGAACCTTAAGTTCATGAATTCCGCTTCATAATTTGCCAAAAACAAAATCTGTTTTGTAACATTGCCCTGGAACTCATTCAAGACTGATTATAATTTATAATGCAGTTTCCCTTCATACTGATGATCCATTATCAATCACATGACCATATATAAAAGGCTATGGAACTTGATGAATTGATAATGAATGCGTCTTTCTAATTGTTTTTATGATAAGATTTTGATGCCATTTTTCGATATTTGGCTGTGTTATGATTGGACAAGTCGTTCTAATAGTTGGTGCATGTTAACAATTAATTGATTGGCTTTCTACAACATGTGAGAGTTAGTCATGGTATTATTAGAAGGGAAAAAAGAAATTTGAAAGTGTGGGTTATACATGAAATCAAATAAAATACAATAAATCTGTCTTTCCCACTGCCTCCTGCATCAACTTCTCAGAGTAATAGTCTAATTGTTTTTATTCCGTTTCTTTCGTCTTCTTCCATATCACAACATTGGAATTGAAAACCTAAACTCAATACCTGCATAAAGCTCAAATTCTCAACAAAAATGGCAATCTTCCAAGCGAGGACCTGGCTTTCCAGAAGTTTTTCAACTCTCTCTTCCCATCCGTTGCGCGTTTGTGTCGTTGGAAGTGGACCCGCTGGATTCTACACTGCTGAAAAGGTAAATCTCTCTCTCTCTCTCTCACAAAATATATGCTTGTATGTATGTAGGTTTGGTTGCTAAGAAAGTAAAGGAATGCATAATTAATTACGAGCTTCTTTATTTTTCTGTGTTTGAATTGCGTGTGAATAGATGCTGAAGGCACATCAAGAAGCGGAAGTTGATATCATCGATAGATTGCCAACGCCATTTGGACTAGTACGGTCCGGTGTAGCACCTGATCATCCTGAAACAAAGGTGAAAGTATTTCAATTTTTGCTTCTTCACGATTTTGTAGTAATTATAATTAGATAAAATATCATGTGGATTATTTATTGAATTCTCAATGAATGCACAAGTAAGGTTACATTAATACTCTATTAAATGATATTTTTTTTTCAACTTATCATTTTTTTTTTAATTAATATTTTTCAAAAACTATTGTCAAATTGTGCATAAATATTAAGACAATTTGAAAAGCACACAAAACAACAATCAATTTGTACCTGCAAACTAATTAATTATTTGACAGGTGTATTTTTTTCTTTTTGAAAATTTTGCATCACAGCTCATAATTGATTATTTATTATTACTCCTTAACTTGTACAAATAGGACACTCGTAACAAGACCCTTCTCAATATAGTCATGTGGGTCACAATCTGTATGTCTTGGAGATGATTCCAAGTTCTATTGAGGTGTTTAGTCAAATTATTCTAAAGTTTGTTATTAAATACTTGTTTTAATTGAGCTTAGTTTACCAGAAAACTTGCAACAGATTGTCATCAACCAGTTTTCTCGGGTTGCACGCCACAACCGGTGCTCATTTTTTGGAAATGTGACCCTTGGGTCTTCAGTTTCCCTTTTGGAGCTTCGTGAGTTGTACCATGTGGTGAGAATGCTAGCTCTACGCTGCTTTACTGTGCAGGAAACTTTTTTAATTATTTATCTTTTTTGTGGTAAATATGGTTCTGAATGTTAAATTTGTTTGACTAACAGTTTAACAATTTGATCAGGTTGTTCTTGCCTACGGTGCTGAAAGTGACAGAGAGCTTGGTATTCCAGGAGAAGTATGTTTAATAAGAACTAGAGTATGCTTGGTTTTTGTTTCTTTAGTCTGTCAGTGCTCAGTAGGATAGCTATCCTTGAAAATATCTTATGTAGAATCTTGGGTTTGGATGAAACATGGAAGATTGGAGTTTGCTTACTGTTTTTTATGTAATAAACTTTTTCTAGGATCTGGTTGGCATTCATTCAGCCAGAGAATTTGTTTGGTGGTATAATGGGCACCCAGATTGCAAAAACCTAGATCTCGACTTGAAGGACACTGATACAGCTGTCATTCTTGGCCAGGTAAGTTCATGTTTTATTGATTGTAAGGGAGCAACGTATTTATAGATCATTGTCCAAATATTCCTTTTTATAACACAATAAGTAATCACATTTAGGAAATGCATTGCAAAACTAATAGGTAGTGCATGGTCCCAGTTAAGAAGCCCAACTTAGGGACAAGGAGGAATTAGTTAGAGTGTGGTTACAAGTGACAACAACAACAATAGCAACCAAGCTTGAATCCCAAAATTTTTTGGGACGAGAGTGTGGTTAAGTTGCAATAATGTCATTTTGATCTGTATTCTGTAATCGAACTGAAAGTATGATCCTAGATAGGCCAATGAGCTCTAGCTTAATTGGCACCTCCTCTTGTTGCAAGTGCTAGGTGGAGGGTTGAGGTTGTGGATTTAAGATTTATTGGGTGCGTTTAACTTAACAATAAAAAAGACCCTAAATGGAGTGAACTTGCTTATTTTGTTTAATATGACCTATACCAAATACTTTGGATTAATTTCTGTTTAGTTAAGTAGAGAAATGATATGTGAATTGGAAAACAGATACGTAGAAACTGTGCTCTAAGATTGATGTGTGAGAGAACAATAAAACATGGATGGAAAAGCATATGACATGAACATGAGATTCCAAAAGTATGAGGTTGTAAATTAAAGATATTTGTTGAAAAAAAAAAAAAATTTCTCTTGACTTTCAGGGTAATGTAGCTCTTGACGTAGCACGTATCCTTTTACGACCAGCAACAGAATTAGCAACAACTGATATTGCAAGTCATGCTTTGGCTGCTTTAGAGGAGAGCTCTATCAGGTCTTTCTTGTCTTGCCATTATATAGCTCGATAAACTTATGACTTGTGTTGTGTTTTTAAGTTAACAAATAATGCAGGAAGGTGTATTTGGTTGGAAGACGTGGACCAGTCCAAGCAGCTTGTACTGCTAAAGAGCTCCGTGAAGTTCTTGGTAATTCTTGAATTTACTTGTTTTGGCACAATGTTAACTTATATTCATTTCCCTTTTCTATATTACAGTGCATTTATTTTTTGGTGTAACACTGAGATAAATTATCTCATGGAGAGTATATTCTTGCCAAAAGTTAAAAACTAAAAGAAAACCATATGCAGTACATCTGAGTTTTTGACAGGCTTTGTCAGCTGCTTTAAATCAGAAGTTCTGAAGTTTTATATACTACTAGTTTTTTATCATTCATAGATAGTGACCTGATCAGTTTAAATCAAGTTCCACTGTTCAGTTTTTATCCACTCATTGTCCTCTAAGTAAGGACTAGAGAACAACAGATTGATTTAAATCTATCTTTTCCTCTCTCTCTCTCTCTCTCTTCTCTCTCTCTCTCTCTAAACATACCATGCTCATAATCATCCACAAATCATGTGCCCCATTTAATGGGTATATGTATATAATATCTTTATTGAAGTTGCTAAGAGCCTTGTAACTTAGTGGCATTGCCTGGTCTCCTTTATGAGGATAACTAGGGTTCAAAATCTCCCCTCTCCTATGCTAGAAGCTTTGAGGAATGTGAACGCTCTATGTTAGAGATTAAGTCTTTGTTTTTACACACTCTCCTTGACTGGAGTGTGGTCTTTTGTCATTTTTCTTGTTCTTCTCTTCCTGTTTTACTTGATCGTTGTAATCTTGGTTTTTGATTTATGCCCCCATAGTACATTCCCAATGTACTTGGGTTGGCTGTTTTTTGTTTTTTAATAAAATTTTCGTTACTTATCAGAAAATCTCCCCTCTCCCACGTAAATAATATTTTGATTAAAGTCTTACCTTGTTCAATTTAGTATAACTGTTTGTGCAGTGTGTAAATTTTCGAGTGTTCAGCATTTTGTTGCATCTAAAAATTATATGACTTCATCATACAATGAGTAACAATTGCTTCTGATTATTTGCAATTGATGTTGTAATAGGAAGTGCTCCTTTAAAATGTGAAGTTAATAGAATAATTGGCATCTTATTGCAGGTATTAAAGATCTTTGTATTCATTTACAGGAGGCTGATCTTCTTAAAACCCCAAAAGATGAGGTATATCTCTACTTTCAGTTATTTCTTTGTGCTATTCACAAAATTGAATAGGGTATATTTGTTACAAAAAGAATAAATAAATAATAGCATGACAACAATAGCAACCATAATAATAATAATGGTGTTTATGATGTTAAAGTCCTTTTTACTACCATTGACAATATTAAATGCCCTTGTTTTAGCGACTCTTATTTATTATTTTGTTTTATTTTTTTTCATTTCATTTTTAATACTTGGTCCTTTCTATTGTTTTTATATATATCTTGTGATGCTGCCATTTGGCAAAGGAAGAGATAAAGAATAATCGAATTCAGAGGAGGGTTTATGAGTTGCTCTCTAAGGCAGCCACCACAGGGCCTTCCCATCCAAGATCTGGTCAACGTGAACTCCACTTTGTTTTCTTCCGGAAACCAGATAGGTTTCTAGAGTCGGATGAAAGAAGAGGTCATGTTTCTGGTGTGCACTTTGAGAAGACAGTTCTTAAAGGTAGTAAGCCTTCTTGTGTCCTACAACGTATTGTGGCTGCAATAATTGTGTCTATTCGACACATTGAACAAACTTTTGTAGATTCATCATCATTAAATCAACTGGTTATGTTCCATTCTTCAGAATTACAAGATGACTTGTGAAAATGTCATGGAAAATAGGATCCTTTCCAAAACTACACAATCATTATGTGTCTATGGTTTGCCCAAGTGTGCATAATTACATGGAATTTATTCAATATTATTTGTAGATGTTGGTGATGGAAAACGTGTTGCAGTTGGTACTGGACAATTTGAAGACCTTGAATGCGGGTAATTTCTGCTAGAAGCTTTGAATCTTCATATAGTTCACATAATAAGCTATTAATAATTCTACTAATACTCTCTTGAGGTTTAATTGTAAATATTACAACTTTTTTTAATAAAAATATATATAATTCCAGATCATGCTGTGCCATGTCATGGTTAGAAAGGCAAACCATATAAATTACTAGAAGATGAATGAATTCCTTTATTCTTGGTGATGATGAGTGAAACCAACATAAAGAATAAACAAACTAAACTGTGCCTACTATATCTTCTGACCAAGTCATTGAAATGAGGTACTAACTCTATGGCAATGTGCCCTCTCTTTATGTAGGATGGTGCTAAAGAGCATTGGTTACAAATCAGTTCCAGTTGATGGTTTACCCTTTGATCATCAGAAAGGTAAAACAAAAGGATGGATGCACCAAGTTGGTCTTCTCATTCTTCTCTATTCTCATTGCTTGCAATTTGTATTTGCTTTAGGAAAACTACGTAAATTTTTGAGAATTTACATGAATTCCCAGATCTGTGAGATGCAAAAATAGAAAGAAAAATAACACACACACACAAAAGCAACCACACAACACAAGAAATTACATGATTCCACAATTTTCCTACGTCCATGGAGTGTAATGATTTTACTATTTTCGGGGAAATTAAACAAAAAGTGTGGCAATATAGTTTTCTCTCTTAAACAACATGACCATTATCAACACTAATCTAAAACAACGGTATTTATATCCCACACAACAGATTCACAATGGGCTAAAAAAGCGGCCAAAAAGCCAAAGTGTTCATGGACTGAGTCTCAGAAAACCCTCATTAAAAGCCATAACACTTTTATATTGGGTTGGGTCATAATTCAGATCAAGCACAAACTAGGCTCCACTTAGCCCAATCATAAATGTCATTATATTAAGAGCAGTGTTCTCCAAATTCGCTCTTAATTTTTTTCCCAAAATATGCTTGATAAAAAATTTAATTAAAACATGTATGTAAAGTCTTAGGGGGAGACTATCTTTTATCTCAAAAAAAATAAATAAATAAATAAATTTGCCAATTGAACGTGTGTGTGGCCAATCCAAACCCTTCCTTGGATCTTGTAAAATTAGGACTCAACATGGCAGGGATATGACAATTAATTAATTAATATATATCTTTAGGTCTTGGATTTGGCGTTTTACACAATGTTTTTCCATTTTTGATTTCTTACAAACTGTTATTTCTCCTTCTTGATTTGTTTGAAACTGTTTCAAGTACAATTTGTTCACTATGGTGAACACGATGTACTTTTTCAATAAAGCTTTTATTACCTATATATATGTGTGTGTATATATATATCTTTAGGTTTAGGTATATTTTGTATTAGCAGAGGTGGTTGGTGCTCTGGAATTATTAAAGGACCTTACAGGGTGGATTTGTGAAAAATCATCAGAAATGGTTGGACTAAATTTGCTTCATATACACACTTTGAGGTGGATGATCACAAGTGTAAATAGCAATTGAATTTTCAGTTGCACGTTCCTTGAGTTATTCGGATTTGCTAGAGATACAAGGCCTTGATTTTGGATTATATGGAGTGGGTTAACGATCGGCAACATTGGAAGCCAGTGTTTATCAGAGAGGCTCAATATTGGAAGAGAGAATCCTTGGCACATTTCTTTGATGATTAATATGCAGTAGGTCACCCCCACAGGAGGTGATAAGTTGGTGTGTGGCTTCCATCACCAACAAAAGGATTCCAAGTTAAAAAGGTTTTATAGAGAGAGCTCCAAGCAAGAAATGTAAGTTCCACCAATTTTCCCTAGAAATGTATTTGGAAAACTAGAAACCCACCTAGAGTCGCATTCTTTATTTGGACTGTGGCTTTAGGGAAAATGTTTTTCGATAAGTAGATTTAGGGAAAATCTTGACAACGGATAATTTACAAAAGAGGGGCATCCTCATTATTCTTTCTCATCATGGACTGGTGTTGTATGTGTAAGGCTAATGGAGAATCAATGAACCATCTCCTTTTACACTGTCCTATTGCTAGAGATTTGTGGGGATTATTTACTTTGCCTAGTTGGACTCAACTGGGAAATGCCAATTCTGTTCTTGCTATGCTGGAGATTGGAGGAGTGAGGTGCTGCTCCTATATGTCTCAGGTGGTGCATTTGGAAAGAGAGCAATCATTCGAATTTTTGAAGGAAATGAACTATCATTGCCAAATCTCAAGTTCCTATTTCTAAAGACTCTATGAGTGGTGTCTCACGTCCTTTACTTTCTTTATGAATTCTTTTTTTGGATTTCGTAGATACTTTACTTATTAGCCAACAAGTTTTCATCCTGTATATATTTCTTTCTATGTTGCTTGACTTCTTTCCTTGTTTTAGTGTTGTATACTTCCTTTATACAAGCTTTGAGTTTTAATAAAATTCTTTTACTTATCAAAATATATATCTTTAAGTATATTTTATTTAAGTTTTAAAATAAATAACAACTATCAAAATCTTTAAACACGTCTAAAATCAAAGGAATTTACCAAAAAAAAAAAAGGAGCTTTCCAACATGCATTTAGAAGTGTCTCTGGACACACCAGAGAAAGTGTCTGTGCCTCTTAGCTTGTAGGTCACCTGCTGCACAACTTCACAAATGAATTCATATGCTAATCCATGCAATGACTTTGTATTCAGGCGTGGTTCCCAACATCAGAGGTCGAGTTCTACATGATACTTCAGGAGATCCAACTCTGCTTGAGGAGGGATTGTATGTATGTGGATGGTTGAAAAGAGGACCAACTGGGATAATTGCTACAAACCTCTATTGTGCCGAGGAAACCGTAAGTGATCTATTGTGTTACATAGAATGAAAGTACAACTTTTTATTTACTTATAAAATAAAAAAAGTACAACCTTTTATGAGAATTTAAATTTTGTCTATCATATATCTTTTTAGAGGTCTGCTAATCTGTTCTATTGATATGGTAGGTTGTGAGTATATCTGAAGATCTTAATCTATTGACATCAAAAGCCAGCTTGCCCAAGCCAGGCAGAGAGGGTCTACTCCATTTATTAGATAACCGGAAAGTCAAATTCTTGCAGTTCAGTGCCTGGGAAAAGATAGACTCTACAGAAACTAGGCTTGGGAGTCTTAAAAACAAACCAAGGGATAAATTAACTACGTGGGAGGAGCTAATCAAAGTTGCCAGGGAATAAATTAACACCCTTATCGTAGGAATTTTTTTTTCTTCTCTTGCTTGAATAGTACCTCCCCCCCCCCCCCCCCCCCCCCTCTTTTTGTATCACAGAAAATAGAATAAAGAAAAAATTATAGAGAAGAATTTATTATTTTTCCTGTTGGAATGCCCTGTTGAGCATCATGTTTGAGCCATGAATTCTTTTGGGCCAAAAAAATTATAGAGGGATTCATTCTTTTTACCTTCTTATTTTGTTGCTGACTTAGGAAGTTCTGCTGTCGGTTAAACTGACCTATTTGCATGTCAACTACCAGCTCATTTCCATTGTATGCACTGAAATGCTGGAGCAGCATCACATACACAATCTAGAGAGAGTAGTTAGAAACTTATAATTACATGAATTCGTGATGAAATAATATAGAAAATAATGGCTGATGGAAGAGTTGCGATTATGGAATAAAACTCCCAGGTTTCTGTGTATCCATTGTTCAAACATATGAATTTTGTAATGTGGATGGATAGTCATCACAAGAGATATTAAAGAGCAGTTAGAGTTGAACTTATTATGGTACTGCCTCATTGAACCATAGCTTATTTTGTTGGATTTACACAAAAATTAACTAACACAAAATAATCCCAGAATTAAGGACTTGTTCTGCATGCATACTATGACACTCAAAAGTGTTTCATTATTCTTATCTGCATTGTTTTAAACTTCTTATTCTCATGGAAATCAGTTAGGGCATGTTTGGCAACTGTTCTCCCTCCCTAGCAAACTAACTTTAAATTTACTTAACCGTAAGACATAAAGATGGGCTTCAGTTACGTTAATGGGTAAAATCTTTTATCGAAATTCTATTGTATATCTAAAATTAAAGAAGACAAATCATTTATAATGTACGATACTAAAGTTAAGAGAGTTCCTAAACAATCTCATTTTGTTAATTTTGAAGTGAAATAACAAAACTTTATATAATTTCAAATTTGTTATGGTTAATAATAATGAGTTTGGCCAATTACTTGACCTCGAATCCAACCTAACCTAAGCCTGAAAAAGTTTAAAGATCCAACACAACCATTCCATTCGCATTATTCAACCAATAAAAACATCAGTCCGAAAACGTAAGAATTTTTTTTTTCTTGGTCAGCCGAAAATGTAAGAGTTTTATAAGCCCAGCCCTTTCAATACAAAAGAGCCTGTACAGAGCACCCATGTGGGAGTAGTCTTGTGTGGGACCAAAGGGCCCCACATTTAGCACACAGATTGTCCAACCCATGCAGACGACGAGACAGAACAAAACTATAAAATATAGTAAAAAATCCAACCCCTCCAAATTCTTTTGACAAAAGAAAACAAAAAGCAATCTTATTTCTCCTATTCCTAAATTCCCATCATCTCCCAACCGTAAAAGCAGTTTCTAACGGCACCTGATTCGAAATTTGAAATTTCAAAACCAAGAGAGCGTCTCTCATCTCAAGTGGGCCCCCCAGCGCCAGCCAGCGTTAGCCGTTCAACTTTCAACCCCCAAAAAAAAAAAAAAAAAAAAAAAATCATCATCCATGCACCGCTCTTTATTCCCCAAATTCTAAAAAACTCTCAAACTTAGCATCACAAACCTATTCTCTCTATTTTTCCTCCACGTGTCGTATTATGATTAAGTGTCAGCCAATAAGAGCGAGTAATGTGCATATTTTACACTCGCTGCGATTTGTGTGAATCTCAATCAAACCTTTTTTTTTTTTTTTTTCATTGAGTTTCCCGCCCAATTAGCGAAGACAATATTAACAGCTATAGGAAGAGGTTAGTTTTTAAGGATATATATAAAATCCACTCTGTCAGAAGATTTATTCCTTAAAACGTCATTTGGATTTTGAGCGTGTAGTTACTTCAGTTTTCTCCGAAACAATCCCGTATTTTTTGCTCTGTGTGACCAAAAATAGAAAAAACAGCCATAGCCATAGCCATGGAAGACCCAGTCAAGGAACAGACCCAGACTCAGACTCCACTTCCTGGTACATAACAACACCACCTCTCTCTCTCTCTCTCTGTTTTATTTATTTATTTTTTTATTTTTATAGTGTTTTTGGGTACTGAGGTTGTGGTGTTTGGAAGACATTGTAGGATCGGGGAAACCGAAGCTTCAGCGTTACCCATTGCGTTCAGGGACTAAACTAAAGGAAGAAAAGCCACCGGCCCCTGAGTTATCAAACCCTTCTTCTACTTCTGTATCTAAGCCACGGTACAATTTACTTGTTCTTTTTCTGCAGATGTTTGGTATTTGGGGTTTTGATGACTGTTTTAAATATGTTGTTACATGGGGATATGTGATTTTTTTTGAAAATTTGTTAAAAATTTTGGTACTTTTTGCAAGATATGGTTAACATGGCAATTTTACTTTTTTTTGAAGTGTTTGAAGATCAATTATTAGTAAAATGATTTATAAATTAGATTCATTCATAAGTCTAATGTTTAAAATTTCTGAGTTTTATAGATAAGTTATTACATATTAGGGTTAGATGTAAAGGAGTGATCTTTCATGTAAATTAGTGAAGAAGGTCTCATAGTGGATTCAATTTTTGCAGTAAATAAGTGTAGGATCAATGAGTAATGAAATCTCATTCTGTCTCTATTGGTTCTGCTTACAGTAAAAAGATGCATATATGATCTAATTGACATTTTGTAAAGAAAGCTAAAAGTGTCTCTAATGTTTTTGGGTATCATAAGGTGTCAGTGGGTAATTGAAAAGTAGTTTGTTTTGAGAACCCTTTGTGCAATGTGTAAAGAGGTAAATAACAGTTAGAATTATGGTTATATGATTAAATTTACCATTTTCTAACGGCTGAAGTTTTTGAAACAATCAGTATTTTTTCATGATATCAAAACAGGAGATCTTGAATATTCACTATTGATAACCATGATACTTCAAACTTTTAAATTCAGATTGGTGTTTTATGTGTGTGTTTTACTATGTGATTCTCTCATTCTCAAATAATATCTTGGAGTGGCAACTGGCTGATTTTCTCATTTATTTTTTAGGGTGAGACTTACATCAAGTGTAAGTAAAAGTGTCAGTGTTCTTGATCTTTCTGGCAAGGACAAGTCTGCAAAGCCACCCAGGAGGCTGTCTATTCCTGCCAAGTCTATTGTCAGTCCAGCACCAAAACCGGCTGGCAACATCACTCCAATTTCGGAGGCTAGACAGAGGAGAACTGTTGCTAGTCAGGGGAAAAATGATACACCTGTTTCCGATGTTTCCAGAACAACAAGAAAGAAATTCAATGTTTTGTCCTCGGCATCATATTGGCTCTCACAGATTAAGCTCTCTGAATCTGCTGCTAAGCACTCAATTTCACTTGGCTTTTTTAAATTAGCGTTTGAGGCAGGATGTGAGGTATTATTACAATTCATGTTTTTTCAAATTCCTCATTGATTCTTCTTACTTCTGCAATTGCAGGATTTAGCCAACTCTTTGCAGAAACTTCTTACAAAAACTAGTCTTCTATTTGTGTTGAAACAAAAACCTAGCTAGTTAATAACCCATAATATTATAACTAAGAGGAATGTAGAAGCAATGGTTGGCAGCTATTTTCTGTGTCAAAAGGTAGGTGGAAACTTGGACCTGGATAGAATTTGAGCAAAATGCATGATTGCTACAACACACTCTCTCTCTCTCACCCTTTTAATTGGGAAGAGTTTAGGCATGTGTTTAGTCATAAACATGAACTCTTATATTCATTAAAATTTGTCATCTATACAAAGCATAGGGGTAAAAGCATCAAGGTCAAGCACATACTCTTTTCCTCCTTACCTAAGGGTTGATTTGCATGTCTTTGTTGTTTATATACTCAGTTTTGCATGCCCACATGTGTTTTCATTGAACACATGGACTAGCAAATGAACTTTAATTTACTTTCTTTTCCTTGAATCTATGCAAGACTTGATTTTGACCAGTTTCTGACTTTTAATTTTTCCTTAAAAATAATATCAAGCAGCCTCTTCAGCGAATGCGAGATGAGCTCAAGTCCTACACTCAGCGACATGACCTCAGTGAACTTGGGGAACCTGTGAAGGAATTATTTGAAAGGTATAACATATCAGAAAACACACAGCAGGTGCAGGTCTCTGAAACCTTTTCTCAGGTGCCTGAAGAGGGAACTCGATCATCTGATGATGACGTCCACAGCTCTTCTTCTACTGGGGGAAGTAGGAAGTTGAAGCCCAGGTCTTTGAATGCTGATGCTGATCAAACTTCTCCAGTCACTGAATCTGCCAAGAAGAGAACTATACAGAAGAACAATTCTGCAATCAGGACTAGGGGATCTTTGAATAAGAACTCAGCAAATTCAAAACTTGTTTCAGAGACTGGGGGTCGTAAGTCGCTAAAGAAACCTGAGAAGCCAAGTAAGCTGGATTCTAATAGAGAAAAGGGCAAGACCAAGCAGGGAAAGAAATCTGCTGCTGAAGCAGGTAAAGCATAGTTAGATATTTGCCTATTTCTCTCTTAAATAATATGGCTTGGGCAACTTAATAGAATTTGATTCACTGTCATTTGCAGTTCCAGTCAGCACTTTGCCTGTCGAGGATGTGCTCCAAGAGAACAAAGAAAATATGGTATAGTAATTTTATCAACATTCATTTGGGTTTATTCTAATTTTTTTTCTTCTGTGCACTAATCTATTTACATTTTCTGCCAGTGAATATTGTGCATTTTATAAATGGTCAATGCTGTACTGTAAACATGCATTTCAGTATATCAGAATGCTCTAGCTTTTTTGGTTTGTTTTATGGTTTCTATTAATTTCCTCCTATTCCTCTTCTCTTGTAGGATGCTCCCCCCCCAATGGAAGAGATCAACTTGTCTGAGGTAGTGTAGGCATTCTGCAACAAAGCTGCTGGATCTTTTCATTGTCAATCTCTTGGGTTTGTCTTCAGTGTTTTTAAGTGGGGGCTTTTCCTTTGTATAGAAAAGGGTTTAAGGTGGAAGTGTTTCAGTCTGGTGTGGAGGATGATTTATATTTCTTTTATTGGTGGTTTAATCTTGGATTGTTTGTGTAGTACTATATAGTTGCTGGTGAAACCAAAGTGTATTTTGACTCCTTAAATTTATTTAATATTGGTCCAATATTATGTAATTTTTGCGGCCATAAATTTTGGTTGACATGCTCAGTAAAAAGAAAAAAAAAAACATATTGGTTGTCATAAACCATCTGATATCATAGAATGGCGATGAATGTTGTATTGTGTGGCATATCTTGACATAATTGTCTTCAAGATATGGGACTTTTTAGTGTTTAATAAGTCTTAATACTTAGTGGGTTTAGTTTATTATGTAATTTGAGAAGCATTTAGTTCTGTTATCATGCATTCCCTGCTTGCATAAAGTCTCCAACAGTCCAACTCACAACTAAATTTCCCCTAAATATATATACATCTCTATATATTTATATATATTATTTGGTAATAAGTTATATTTTAAAGCATGGTTTCAAATGAAAGCTCACATTTTTTGGAAAGTTCAAATTGGATTCTGTACTTTCCAAAATATTTTAATTCTTCCATAAAAAAATTAAAAAAATTAAAAAAAGAAAAATAAAAATCAATTCAAACCATCAACAACTGCATTTTCACATATAATAATCCTGTAAGAGGTTCGCTGTGTGAAATACGGTTGCTTAAGTGACAATAATGAGATGAAAAAATAGAAAAAGTAAATAAACAAAGGATCCCATTCAGGAAAGAAAATCCCATTTCGATTATGTCAAAATGCCGACAACCAATTGTCCACACCTCTTTGAATATATATATTTTTAAGTGCACGCTTCTATCTTCATGCCTATTTAATATTATTATTATTATTTCTTTAGCCACCAAAATGGTTTCTCTTAAATCTTGAGTTTATTTTTCTTCTATTAGTGTCTCGTCTACATGAGTTAATTTTTTTGATAAGCGTTTACATGAGTTAATTGTCTCATCATTTTATCGCTTTTGACCAAAATGACAAGTTACTCACCCAGCCAAAATTTTAGAGACAAGAAACTGATTATGATTCTCAAAAAAAAAAAAAAAAATCCTGATTCTATTTGTCGAACCCAACAGACCTGAATTCACTTATGTCAGAAGAGGAAAAAAATGCTAATTGATCTTAAAGAAGTCTATGCCCCAACAACCATTCACTTGCTAAGCTGCTCTAATTTATCTACTTATTTATTTATTTATAACAACTCCCCACGCGTCAGAATTTCTTGTATCTATAATGAAATCATCCAGCAACTACAACGTTTATGTTGAATCAAATTCATAACAATTCAATGTAATGTGATAAGTAAATTCTATTTTACATGAGGATCAACAACACGCAATGCAGCAATTCATATTCAAATAAAACATTTGCTAGGTTTGTGATAGAATGACATGTGACATACAAGACAAAAGTTGATAAGTTTGCCCAATGTTTTCTTAGAGAGCAATGTCATTTCAAACATGCCATCAAACGGACCCATGAGTGCCCCGACTAGTGCCCCATTATGGAGTTAGTCTGCCGTCCAGCTCTGCTCCACAATTTCCCTCACTCTTCGGTTGTACTCACGTTTGTTCTCGCTAAACATCCGAGCAGCTTCTGAATTTGCAGGAGAGTTGGGGTTGGGGTCACACAGCAGCGACTGCAATGAGATTATGAAAGCCTTTAAAATTCTATCAATAGTTCTCTATAAAATGTTTGTGTTAGCAGCTTCATCAGATGATTTCTAATTACCATTTTAATATTTCAACTGGAATTGCCTGCTCATTTTAAATTTTAAATGACATTGTTCCTCAACCACCGCCCCCTCCCCACCCCAATAAAGAAGACTTTGAAATGTATGCATTGCATGACAGCAGGCATATATTGTGGTGAGAGGGGGTCAAAATTCAATGTCATATCCATCATTGCTGCTTGCATTTATTACATGGTCCCAGCAATGCTATATTTCTAACAATGGGGTCGCAAATGTAAATATGGTCACAAATGGAGGAACATGTCCTTCATAGAGGTCCCTTCCAATAAATGACTCCTATTCTGAAACTGAATGCTTGCCCCTCCTACACGTCTTTCAAATTTGAAGCAACTTCCAAAGGTAATGACACATAAGAGGGCAATGGCTAGCAGGCTAGCTTGTATGACTCACGTATCAGTCCTACAACTATTTTACTTTTAAACTATGAATTACTTCAATTTTTTACCTCTAGAGTGCCCAGAGTTTAGCTGAAGTCCTAATTTAAATCTTACACAGTCAAGCATTCTGTGAAGGTACTGTTTCTTTTTCTTTTCTTTTTTATGGGTAGATGGTGGGGGAGGGGGAGATGGTCAGAGAAACACTAACGAAATTGTGAAGTTATATATAAACACTGATGACAGCTCAGATTTAAATCTGCCTGAACAAAAATGGGTGAGGTGAGAAAAGAATCTAAAACTCTATACATGGGCCTGATGAATGCTATACCATGACATTGGTCAACCAAAAAAACAGAGAATATGTGAAAAGAGCCCAAAGTTGTCAAGATATCAACAAAACACCATATTTAAGAAGGATCAACAAACCCTTTAAATGCAAAAAAAATCTATATCATCAGTAACATATATATATCAGTAACATATATATATATATTAAAGCCCCTTTACTTCATTTTTTGATAGAGCTCCACATGGAAGAAGGATAAATGAAATGGGGATCAGGTTGAAATGTCAGAATACATGTTGATTGCACAGATGAACATGCAAAAAATGCACAAAGCACATGGTATGGAATACTTTTCACTTAACAATAAAGTCAATTGAGGAATTTTATAAGAAAAAAGGTCAATTGAGGAAGGCAGCAGCAATTGTGTGGAGAGGAACAATCCCAGTGCTGATCCTAAAACAGAAGGGTCCCAGGAGGGGTGATTTGCACATGGTTCTAAACTTCAAGTCTTCAACAACAAATTACAATGTACCCATGCATGTTTTGTAAGCATGCCCGTGTCCACATACATTGAAACAGAAAGAAACCTACAAGTCTTGCTCACTCAACAAAGGCATAGAAGCTAACTACTGAATGGCATCTTTTAAAATTAAACCAAACTTCATGATTTATGTAAGAAGTGCATCTGCTTTGCTTATCAATAAGCTTAGAGTAAGATGGAAAGTCATGCATGGTAGATGATAAAGTGGTCTCAATGGTGAGCCCAAATGAGAACCAATAAAAATCTGCAGCTCAACCATTGTGAAATGTTGTGCCTATAGCATTACTCTTTGCTTATTAATAAAAAAATATCAAATGGGAAGCAATACTACAACCACAAGATTAAACATTATACCATACCTGGATAGATGTGAGTATAGCTGCCACATCATATATAGGACTCCACTGATTTTGTAAAATGTCCAAACAAATACTTCCATCAGCATAGACTGACCAAATTTTCAAAAGAAAAAATTGAAGTCAGAAACCCTAACTTAGGTAGGATATAATATGTAAGACAGTTCCTCATCCAACTTACTATTTGGATGAAACATTCGAGAAACAAATCGCACTGTAGGTGGTTTGTTTGGGTAGTCCTCTGTGAACTGCAGAGTCAACTTGAACGTGCCTGAATAACTCAAACAAAAATTCTTTTATGTAGATTTAGATGGCTTTAAGATACTTTTAACAGAAATCAGCATAGCTCCCACTTTCACAGAGGGAGGAGGAAACCAAACAGATACACACTCACAAAAATACCCCTCCCCCACCTCCCCCCAAAAAAAGGGAAAACCAACCAGAAGATCATTCTTGTTCTATATTAAACATATGGATAATACAAATGATTCAAGAACAGAAAGCAACTGGCCTACAATTAAATTATCTACAATGATCTAGCTAACAAGCAATATAAATTTAGTAATATTCCATTCAACTCTATATGTGCACTTATCTGCACTCTATTTTTAGCATCCAATATACAGGATATGGCACTAGCAACACAATAATGTTGGTCAAGTGATACTTCTATTTTTTGGTCATATGACCATACTGCCACATAATTATGCACTCTATTTTTAGCATCAAATATACAGGGATATGGCACTAGCATCACAAGAATGTCAGTCAAGTGATACTTTTATTTTTTGGTCATATGACCATATTGCCACATAATTATGCAACTGTGCACCTCACAAATTGGAAAAACTAGCACTCACATACTGCTCTTCATACGCCATATATACTTAAAAAGAATTATTCCAAAAACCATTAGATTAGAATCCAAATATATGCAATACAATTAATTATAGATAAAACCATCATCAATTTAAAAGCAGACTACAGAAACACAAACATATATCATATGCTGCTCAGTGACAAAGGCTATATATATTAAAGGGCATTTAGCATTCTCTCAAATATGAATTATTCGACTGTGTAAAACATTGGCTGAATAATATGGATTGTAGTGAAAAGTAGTAATCAACTATATAACTTCACATATATAATGAAAAGTAGTAATCATTTAAATTGTATATCAACAGTGTAGATTTCCACAGGATGTTGAAACATTTAGGAAATGTATCAAATAAAATACCACAGATGTAACCCATTTCACAAATATACTGTAATCTTTTCAACAAAAACCTTCGGTGCAAGGATTTACTCACCTCCATCCCATGGTGTATCATCAGGACTGCAATCCAAACCAGACAAGAAACCAGAAATGGTTTATCCAACCGTACTTAAACATACTTGAAAAATGAAAAGAAATAGTTAAACAACTTAAGAAGAGAACAAGAAGAGATTTTATGCACATTATCCCCAGCTT
The DNA here is from genome assembly GCF_932294415.1 of Quercus robur. Lineage (NCBI taxonomy): Eukaryota > Viridiplantae > Streptophyta > Magnoliopsida > Fagales > Fagaceae > Quercus > Quercus robur. The sequence goes on from NC_065543.1 coordinate 41,918,447, forward strand.
ACCCAAAAATTACAGCATTCCAAAGCATTATATTGTTATCTTGGGGTGCCCCGCTGATTCCTGCGGGTGGGTCTTGTTGCAATCTCTTAAAATCTCTCATCAGCCTCTTCCTAGATGGAGTCGACATCGTTAACACCTAAAATCCCACCAAGCAAAGAAACAATAAACAAACAAAACCCAGTTTAGTATAAGTCACCCAAACAATAATTTTTTGTATTAGCCACATTTACAAAAATGACTCTCAAATACATGACTATGAAAACTACACAACAGTGCATCTCAATTTGACAGCAACGCAAAAGAGTAATACAGTAAGGCTTTCGTTAATGGGTGCTGAAGTGCAAAAGTTAATAAACAAAAACCCACGCGAGTTCCTTAAAAAAGCTTATCGATTTCAATGAAAAACTTAACCTTAACCAATGCATTTCTTCGGCACTCGTTAACCGGATCCATACAGTAATTACATTTACATATTATATAATTTTCCCATTCACAAAAATCACAAATTGACCATGACAATAGAATTGAAACTAAGCTGCACATACAAGAAACCCAGTACAAAACCACGATTTGATAATTTTGATTGTACAAAAGGAGCTCCAAAATCAGATTTTTCAGCTGAATTCATGAAAATTCTTTACTATTAACCCTATAAATTAAACATATTTAAAAAGTAAACAAAAATAAAAATAAAACCCTACTACTACTCAGGTAAATTAGGGTTTTTTTTTTTTTTTTTTTTTGAAGATTATGTTCAATAAACACGAAAATTAGATCACTTTCTGTGTTTCTCTCTCTATAATCATCGTCTACTAAAGCAAGCAATTGAAATCGAAATGAAAAGCGAGTACATGAGAAATTATATGCGAAAGAAATTGAAGAGTCAGACCTGGGAATCGAATGGAAGAGAAGCTTGGAGAAACTAAAAAAAGCTAGGGTTTGCGATCCGTGTGTGGAGGAAGAAAGAGCAGTAGATCGTTAGGATTTTTCGGAGCTCGATCAGATCGAATCGAAGCCACAAAGAAAGAAAGAGAATCTAAGAGAGAGAGAGAGAGATTTGTTAGAAGAAGGAAAATAGAGATGTGAGTTGGGGTTGTCCCCACTTGGCAACACTCTCTCTCTCTCTCTCTTTTTCTTTTGTTTATTTATGGCCGACGTATCTATCTCTCTTTTTTTTCTTTTTCTTTTTTTTGATAAAAGACGTATCTATCTTTTTTTTTTTTTTTTTTTGGAAGAGAAGACGTATCCATCTCTCTATCTAAGTATTAGTATATTTTTACTTTACTTAGTAATTGGAAAAACGGTACATTTGGGCGGTGTGTTTGTGTTTGTGTTTGTGTTTGTGTGTGTCTCACTCTTACCCACTTACGTGCTGTTTTATTCATGATAATGACATTTACAACAGATATTTTTTATTATATATTATTATTATTATTATATTGTGGAGTGTATTGCATCATTTTGGCATACATCCAAAAAGTTTATTCTAAATTTATAAATGAATTTGACTGAATGGATTATTAAAATTTTATGCCTAAAAAAAAAAATATTAAAAATTTATGATTTTTATTTAATTGTATTTTGAATACGAACCAAAGTTTAGTTTATAAAAAAAACAAAAAACTAAATTATATGTCCAATTTTAGTTTTTTTTTGTTTGAATCAGAGCTTGTTGCAAATTATTAGTAAATTAACTTATTCTTTCTTATAAATAATAAATATCATGGCCAAGAACCTTGGATCTCATTTAGCACATTTAGGTATTTCCAATAAAGATGTTTAAAGTTCAAGTTTTTTCATTATAAAAAAGTTTTTTCATTATAACTATTGAATTTAACAAATATATATATATATATATATATATATATATATTTTAAATACCATGAATAGAACATTTTACTCCTTCAAATAGCTATGTTAATAGTTAATAATTAAATCATAATTGAAATTATATTATTTTAGTTGATTAGTTAGAATGATATTCGTTCATAAACATATAAATATTTTTTTTATCAACCTTGTACTATTAAGAATTATATATAATTTATAATACAAAATGGGTTATTTATTTATTTATACATACCTATATATTAAATTAAGGCTCATATTTGTGAGTTGTTCATGAACACATTATTACAGTTGAACTTGGCTCATTTAACACGAAAATTAGATAATTTTTTGTGTTTCTCTCTCTATAATCATCGTCCACTAAAGCAAGCAAATGAAATCGAAATGAAAAGCGAGTACATTAGAAATTATATGCAAAAGAAATTGAAGAGTCAGACTTGGAAATCGAACGGAAGAGAAGCTTAGAGAAACTAAAAAGCTAGGGTTTGCAATCTATGTGTGCGGAGGAGAAAGAGCATGCAATATTGAGAAATTGTTAGGATTTTTCGGAGCTCGATCAAATCGAATCGAAGCCACAAAGAGAGAGAGAGAGAGAGAGAGAGAGAGAGAGAGAGAGAGAGAGAGAGAGAGAGAGAGAGAGAGAGAGAGAGATTTGTTAGAAGAAGGAAAATAGAGATGTGATTGGGGTTGTCCCCACTTGGCAACTCTCTCTCTCTCTTTTTCTTTTGTTTATTTATGGCCGACCTATCTCTCTAGTCTCTCCCTATCTATCACTTAGCCTTTATTTATTTTGGACACTCATTCGTATTTCAACGTGTCTTGTAAATTGGCCGTTGGACACAAGTGCCACCCTTATTTTTTTGGACTTAATTTAGGTCCAGTGCATCCAATGCACTAGATTCGGTTAGATGGTGACACGGGTTTAAAAGTGGATACATGTCATCATCTCAATAGGTCCAGTATTACTAGACACTGAACTTAAGCCTAACCCTATTTTTTTACTTTACTTATTAAGTAGTAATTGGATGGGCCCACCTCTACGCATCCGCTTCTGATAATAATATTCTTCTTTATCATCAAATTAAGACATTAATTCATTTTTTATGTAGGTAGGAATTGAACCCTAAATCTCTTATACTTTACTATTAAACTAACTCATACCCGTAATACCTTTTAAATATAAATGCATTGGAAATACGGTACATTTGGGCAGTGTGTTTTAGGCCTATTTAGATTCTGTCTATAGCCGACAAAACCGGTCTGCACTGATCCGAACCACACCCATTTAAGCTTTACCAGAGGTGTATGGCGCGGTGGTCGGAGACGATTTGCGAGTAACGACGACAACCGATGCGACGAGTGGTTGTGGGTTTTGCATTCCGATGTGTAACCGAACCGACTGCCATGTATGTATATCTATATATATAGTTTAACATATACGTATATGTATATGTAATCATGTTTCAGTTTTAAAATAAAAGAAATTTCTAGAGAGAGATATAAAGTACCAGTGCTGTGTAGAAGAGAAAAGAGGCGAGAAAGTGAGAAAGGAGAAGGTAGAAGAGAAAAAAAAATAGGGTTAAGTTTAGTGATTTAAAACGACATCGTTCCATTAATTTTTTTTTTTTTTTTAAATCTGATACAAAACGACGTTGTTTTAGTTTGTAGGTTAATTTTCTGAATCTCTTTTAAATGTTGTCTTCTCTTATCTCTAATCTTTTGTTTGCCTCTCCCCCTTTCCCCCTCTCTCTCTCTCTCTCTCTCTCTCTCTCTCTCTCTCCTCAGCCCCTGCCTTCGCCACCAGCCCACCACCGTCGTCCACTGGATGCCACCATTTCGAAGGTTTCCCCTCTCGTCTCTCCTCTTTGTCACAACTATTATCTAGAAATTTCAAGAGAATGTTTTGATGCTTAATACCTAGCTACTATGGTTCTCCTTCCTATGCTTTCTTCCAGGTATGAAAATTTATATAATGCTCAATATATACCTGCTTCTCCTTGCAATGCTTTTTAGAAAGATGGAGAATTTGTTTGAAAATTTTGTGAAAGATTTTGAACATGTTTGTTTGTTTGTTTGTTTTTTTTTTTTTTTTTTTGAATATTTGGGTTGTTTGATATTTCTATGTGGGTTGCTTGATGATTCTTTTTTTTTTTTTTTTTTTTTTTTTTTGCACCGAATCAACCATACTGCCCCGCTATGGTCAACCGAACCTAATGTAAACTGGTTCTTGCCCTTCATATGTGAGGTGCGGTCAAGCATGAGGGCAAACTGCACCCAATAGGTGTGGTGCAAAATTCCCCCCCATAAATAGCCGCACTGCACCATGTACAGCCCTAGTGTGTTTGTGTTTGTGTGTGTCCCACTTACGTGCTGTTCTATTCATGATAATGACATTTACAACAAATATTTTTTTCATATATTATTATTAAATTGTTAAGTGTATTGCATCATTTTTGCATACATCCAAAAAGATTGTTCTAAAGTTATAAATGAACTAGTATTATGCTCATGCGATGCACAGCTTAATTAAAAATTATATATGTTGAAAATTGAAACTCTATTAATAATTTATGAGTCGCATGATAAAAACAAATTAATTTTGCAACATGTGTGCATAAATATATTGAGTCACTTTGTGTATACATGGTGTGTAGTATATAAATTTTACATATTAAAACATAAAATTATGATATATAATCAAAATATTTAATTTATTTTAAATTACTTGAAACATTTAATAGAATTTGAGGTAAAAGACGTCAACTCAAGTCGTCCCTCTCTACCCATTTTTTGTTCATAAAAAAACTACACACACACACACACACACACATATACACATAAAAATTATATATTCAAAACAATAGCGAGAAACCTATCAAATTTTGATTAAACAAATAACATATTTCTATCATTCTTACCTCTTCTTCCATATTAGAAAGTTGCGTTGCAAGTACTTTTCTCTCTCTTTGTCTCCCTTGTTTTTGTGCCTTGCATTTGATTCTTTGGCATATCTTTATGCTTATTTAGACTTACATATTTGCAAATTCTATTGTGTCTCCAACTTGCATGTCCAGCATGTATTTGAAATATTATTTTTCCATTTATATCAATTAATATTTATATAAATTCAAAGTTAACCAATAGTAAATATATATATTCAAAGTTAACCAATGGTAAATGTTATCATTCTAACATAAATCTCAATATTAACAAATAAAAAATAAAAAATCTAACCTATTCTTTTTCAATCTTTATAAAGGTCAAAATTAACAAAATGCAATAACTCAATCTTTTTCTCTTTCTCACCAAGGTTGAATTTGGATTCTTCAAAACTGTATTGAAATACAACATATTAAAATAGTTTATTGCTAAACTATTTTAGTTCACAAAATACTAATTTAAGAAAATATAAATTGAACTATTAGAAATAAGAAGTTCTAAAATTGTACTAACCCTTTTCTTTTTGTTAGCAATAATCTAACATCAAATTAATGTCAAGATTAAATATATAAATATATATATATATATATATATATATATATATATATATTATATTATATATATATATTATGTGAAAGTAAAAGAACTTTAATGAAAATAATTAATAAATTATAACAAATACATAAGCCAAAAAGAAGATTGTCCTCAAAATCGAAATTGAGGGGATGGAAACAACATATCAATTTTAAGGAAATTAGCTTAAACAAAAGCAACAAATACATAAAACCTATTCAATTTGATTATAATAAAAAAAAAAATTAGAGTAAACAAATACATACTTGTGAGGTTGTAAGTGTTGTAGGTACAAGGTTATCAATTTCGTACCGTATCGGCCGGTACGGCCGGAATATACCGTACCGGCCAGCAATCTGGTACGCTCGACCCCCCTGTTTCATACCGGAAAAAATACCGGCCGTACCGGCGAAATCCGGCTGTACCGACCGATAATTGGATACCGGACCGAAACATGAAATATACCTTCTTTTTTTTTTTCTTTTTTTCTTTTAGTTGATGTTAAAGTTTAAAACTATGAATTATTTGTTCTTAATTGAAGTAATGTTTTATGGTAAACATGAATTTTTGAGGTATTGTTTTATGGTAAATAGAGATTTTGTGTGTGTATGTGTGTGTGTGTATATATACATATATTAAATATATAAAATAGCGGTAAACTCGAAACGGTACACTGGTATTGACCGGTATCCGAAATATATCGTACCAATGGCCAAACCGGTATGGCCTCTGGTACGGTATTGACATCCTTGGTAGGTACGTAGAAGGAAAGACTAAATCAAAAAACCGAACAATTGGTAAGAGAATGAAAAAAATACATCAAATAACCATGTGTGTGTGTGTATATATATCCTAAACTTATTGAAGAAGTTGACATGAAAAAAAAAAAAAAAAAAAAAAAAAGAGTCCAAAAAATCAAAAAGGATATAGAACTTCTCATATCAAGAAGTTCATATGGAAAAAAAAAGAAAAAAAAATGAGTCCATGACGTTAATGACATTAAATTATATATATATCCTAAAAAAAGTCCATAAAATCAAAAAGATATAGAACTTCTCATCTCAAGAAGTTGATATAGTATAAATAAATAAATAATAAAAGTTGATATGGAAAAAAAAAGTCCATTATGTTAAATTAGAAAAGATATAGCTTGTTAATTTAGTTTTTGCTATTCATACTAATTAGGTCTCTTAGGTATAGTAGTTATATGCCACCAAATAACAAAATTTAATTTTTTAAACAGAAATTTGATAAATTTTCTGCAATTTGATGCAGCCACTTTAAACAAAATAAACTAAAGAAAAAAAAAACAAATTAAACACTACGTTGCTGTATTTTTATCCACTTAGAAATATAACAAGTGTAATTCAACTTTAATCAAATTAAGATTTTTATCCACTTAGAAATTATAGTTGAAGAAAACTTATATTTTTTTTTCTTTGTAAAATCTAAGAAAATTTTTACAATTTGGTGTCGCCACTTGGCGCAACCACAACGTCTAAACCTAATTTTTATTATATAAGTATATGATTTGACTAAATGGATTATTAAAATTTTCTGCCTAAAAAAAAGAGTATTAAAATTTATGATTTTTATTTAATTTTATTCTAAATACGAACCAAAGTTTAGTTCATAAGAGAGAGAGAGAGAAAAAAAAAAAAAAAACTAAATTATATGTCTAGTTTTATTTTTTATTTTTTGTTCAAATGAGAGCTTGTTGCAAATTATTAAATTAACTTATTCTCTCTTATAAATAATAAATACCACGACCAAGAACCTTGGATCTCATTTAGCACATTTAAGTATTTCTAATAAAGATGTTTAAAGTTCAAATTTTCTTATTATAACTATTGAATTTAACAAATATATATATATATATATATATATATATATATATATATATTAAATACCATGAATAAAAAATTTTACTCCTTCAAATAGCTATGTTAAAAGTTAAAAATTAAATTATAATTGAAATTATATTATTTTAGTTGATCAATTAGAATAAAATTCATTCATAAACATATAAATATTATTTTTATCATCCTTGTATTATTAAGAATTATATATAATTTATAATACAAAATGGGTTATTTATTTATTTTATACATACCTATATATTAAATTAAGGCTCATATTTGTGAGTTGTTCATGAACATATTATTACAGTTGAACTTGGCTCATTTAACAATCAATCTTAATTTAAACTTTAGTTTGGTTTGATTGCTATATAAAGGAACATAAAAAAATTTATTTTCCAAGTCGAGCCCGACATTTCATTTGCAGCCCTTGTTTCTTCATTCCAAACTCTCTCATCTCTATACGAATTACTAATACCAACTTATCTAGCTAAAGTGCAGCCCTATCAATAAAAGTATGTGGATGGCATGTTGAGCATGAGTGGAAGAAATAAATGAGATGCATAACTTTGTCAATTAAGTGCCCTGCGAAAGATAAATATTTCTTTGATTTTCGACCATCCAAGAAGTATCAATGTTCGACCTCTATAGAGTTTCAGTCCTTATAACCTCAGGCTACTATTATAAATGTTAGGCTCTTTTGTAGTGGTACTTTGGTTATGTAATATATTATAAGCCTATTTAAAAAACCTTATATACTACTTTCGTGTTTGTGTGTTTTAATAAGTATTATTGTTTCCTCAAAAAAAAAAAAAAAAATTAAACCTTTATACTGTCTCGAAAGTCGAATCCATACGATAAAAAGCACTGAGCTTCAACAAATCGATTTGTATCTTTCCTGTCAATAAGTCAATGACTCAATGTGCACAACAAAATTGCTATATAGATTATAGCCTATAGGTTGCCCAAGGTTAACTGCAACCTCATGGCCCAAAATGCAAACCCCATATTTTGTCGCATTGTTGGTACTATCTTAACTATATGTTACTCCATTGAAATACATTTTCCATATGATGTTTTCCATTATTAATGTATATCCTGAATACAAAATTGTAGTCCTATTTTTGTATTCCATTTTATGTTTCATAAATCACAACTTATTATGTATTTATTTAACCTTTTTTTTATTATAAAATAACTGAAGTCTAAAATGAAAAATAAAATCATACACATGGCATATGTAATATAATTGGTGGAGTATAAAATAGAATACAAAAAGTAGAATAGAAGATTTCTATTCATATGAAAATTGGGCTGCAACTCCTTTTGCCTCAACAAAAGGAAAATTGGGCAACATAATTTGCTATTGCTCATCCATTCATATATTTCTATAGATGTAATTGAATTCTGATAATAGTAAGATCCATTTTATAGTTTTAGAGCATTTACATCAGTCTTAAGGAAATTTTAGTTCAATTTGGTCTAAAAGGCACACTTTTACTACTTTAGCTTAGATACTATTCATAGAGAACTACATAACCTTAATACTCTATCACATTTCTATTTATTTTTTAATCTTTATCTCTCTCCATTAGTTTTTGAGGAAAGAGCTCTACAAGAATGAAAGAAAGAGAGTGGTAGAGCGAGAGATAAATTAATATTAATTTTTTTGTAGATGAATAGTGGCAATATTGAGACTATTTTGTAAGTTTAGTCATTTTTTTGGTTAAACATTTGGTGTATTGAGTCTAACATGAGTCCTTTTACCATCTTTAAATGTGACATTGATGAATATGGGTCAAGGTCAGTGCATGTTTGGTTTGGGTTTTAGTATAGGTTTAAAGCTTAATTAATGTGATCCTTCTCCAAATGAACACGAGCTATTAAGAATGAATGGCAGTTCTTGAATCCAAAAATTTTGATGGCAACAAGGAAGTATCTTTACTTAATGACGCAATATTCTCTACACTGTCAATGTCAATGATCAAATCACAAACCCTCTTACTGATAGTGCAACATGTTCAAAAGATCTCATTTTGCTGATCACTATAATCCACCCTTGGTGTGAGCAACAACCTCTGAATCACTAAAGAACTCCCTAATGGCATGCCTTCCTCATCTTCTTGGACCTTATTGGGATCATATTTATATGGATTAGCATCATTATACTCTTCTTCACCCTTCTGTTCATCCTCTGTCTTGCCCTCTTTTGTTACTACTAGATTCATTGCGGCTCACTTAGGGCAAGTACTAGATCGATGCCCTTGTTCTCCACACCTATAACACTTATTCTTAGATGGCTTAGCATAGGGATTGGTGTTTGCTGTTGGTTGTTAGTTGTTAGTTGTACTGTAAATCCTGCTACCGCTACCTTGGACTGGTTGACACCACTATTCTCCTTAACCACGGGTTGTGATCGTGGTATAAATACGGGTTGTTTTCCTTTACTGATTGTGGAATTGGATGACTCTAAAATGCAATTGGAAAACTTCATACCTACCCTAAGAGACTGATATTCTATTTTCTTAGCTAGGGTTACGGCCTTATTTAAAGCATATAGAGTTTGTAAGGATACCTGATCTCGGATGGACACCCGCAGCCCGTGTACAAATCTGGATATTCATTGATCTTTAGTCTCTTCTAGATCATTGCGATTTGCCAACCAATCAAACTCCTCCATGTACTCATTAACTGTCCAGGTACTCTGCCTACAATCCTAGTATTGCTTGAACAACACCTGCTGGTAATCTGGCAATAAAAACCGTTCTACCATTAGCCTGTTCATCCTCCTCCATGATCGTATCTAAAGCTTTCTCTCACGGGTACGGTTTAACTGAACATGATCCCACCAAGCATCTGCTCCACCCTTCAATTTGTATACCACTAAACACACCTGCTTGTCATCAAGAGTATCCGTATAATAAAAAAACTTCTCAACCTCACTGACTCAATCCAGATACTCTTCAATGGAGACATTACCATTAAAAGATGGTAAATCTACCTTTATATGATAGTCCCTTTACTCCTAATAATCTCGACCATTATCCCTCGCAGGACCATGATGATTCCCAAGGACTCCTTCTGCATACTACTCTTCATCCTCACTATTCTCATTGTTATAGTCTTACTACCTATTCTGATTGGGACCATGATAGGGAGGGTTATGCGCTTGGTTATCACGTCGCTCTTTGTCATCACGATTAGGGTTTTGGGCAAGAAGGGTAGCGAGCGCTTCCTGAATCCCATGCAGTTCTTGTTAGGTCTATTCACGAAACTGTTGATTATTTTCATGAAATTGTTGAGTCTCTTCACGAAACTTGTAGAACTCAATCCTAGTGAGGATTGGGTTGTTGACGTCATCATCGCTGTCATTGTTGTGGTGGTCACCGTCTCACCCGTTAGCCATCAGACCAGAGTATGTCAAGGTTCTGATACAAACTGATGTCATGGAAGCTTGAAGAAAGCACAAATGATGCTTTCTACATGATGCTCTTTCTGATAGACAGAAACTAAACTACTAGTTTCTGGATAGTATATCTCGAATCCACGAGGGGTTCCTTGAATCCACAAGGTGATAAACTGGAATACAGCAGAGAAAAGTTTGAGAAAAACTCTGCAATTTTATTGATAATAATCTCTCTTGTCTTTAATGGCTACAAAACATATAAATACCGAGAAAGTAAAACCCTAGGACGATTAGGAAACATTTGAAATCCTAATTCACACTAATTACGTGATTATGTGACAAAATACCAAAATTAACCAAAAATGGTAAAATTGCGTTAAATGCAAAATCGTAAATTACTGACCTTAAGGGTCGCCCCAAAACAATTACGAACTTATTCTGATTTTTTAGTAAAAAGTTATTAAGAAAACAAAAATTACTATAAACGATAAAATCGCAGTTTTCGAGGCTTAAACAGAGGAATTTGCCAATTTCAGGGGTTCCCTTGTGGCAAAGTGACAATTATTGCTTAGAAAGCAGTTTCCCTTTAGCTTGCCAAATTTCATGCAATTCCGACTCCGAGGCCCATGATTTCTACTAGTGCCTTTTTGTCTTGTGCGATGATTTCAAGCGTGCGTGAGAGTCTAGAAAGGCCATGACAGTTTGTTCTACATCATAAGATGACAATTTTAGCCATTAAATCTTAATTGGATTCTAGTCCCAACAACCCTTGCAGGGTCACCATTATGAGAACCATAACTTGGTACCAAAAATGTTTGGATATCCCTCTTGGTACCAATATATATAATGCATCATAATGCATCCTACAAAATAATACATCTCACTATGTACATCATAATGCATTTTGTACATTTTACTATATGCATTTCATTATGTAGTGTGGTGTATCATTCCACTATGCAATATTCCACTGGTTCACATATTCTATCAAACAAAAAGACAAAAGACAAGACCTCATATCATGCAAGTAAAAAAAACAAAGTTTAGTAAATGTAGAGCATCTAAGGCTCTCCTAGTATTATAAATACTGAGTTATGCCTTGAAAATAAAAAATAGTTAAAGTCAATTAAGAGCAAATAAGTGACCTTACTTCGGGTAGGGATGGTAATTTCTGCCCAACTTGTGGGTACTCAGCCCAGCCCGGCTCGACCCTAATGGGTCGGGTTTTACTAAACCGAGAAGGAATAAGGTTGGGTATGGGTTAAAAAAAAATGAAGTGGGTTCGAGTTTTATCAAAAACCCAGCTTGAACCTGGACCCGGACTAGAACCCGACTCAGTTACTCTGTAATTACTAAAAACCCCTCATATATATACATAGCTATAAACAAACCCTAACCTTTATTTTAGCTCACGCCTCACTCTTACAGAAGCACACTCACGCCTCACCCTCACAGAAGCACACTCATAATCACAACAGCCTCACTCACACCTCACCCTCACACCTTACATAGTCACACGACCTCCGTCTCACTCACTCTCAAGCATTGCCGGCCCAAGCTCTCTTTGCCTCTCACCGTCGGTCTAAGCTCTTTGCACCACCGGTCCAAGCTCTCACTCACTCTTGATCTCATTGCCAGCCCAAGCATTCACCACTGGTCCAAGGTTTCACTGCCGTCCCCAGTTGTCATCGCCGATCTGTTCTCTACTTCTCTTTAAATTTTTTTTCTTAAGTATTTCATAAAATGTTTTTTTTTTCTTTTGTTTTCTCTACTTAAGAAAACTCAAAACTATGGACTTCAACCATTTTGTGCTACTTCTAGTTATTGTAGGTTAATACATGACAGGTCTCTTTCTCCATTTTTTTCAGCATTGGCTTCCTTTGGAAGCTTCATTAGCTTCTTCCCAAACCTTTTATTTTTTTTACCTTTACAAGTTGAAAGTTGAAACTCTCTTTCCTTTTTAAGTTCCAACAACTCAAACAAAATTCTTTTTCTTTGGCTTACACAAACCCAGTCGCCCAGTCCTCTTCACTTCACATGTAGATTCTACTCCACAAAAAAATTCATTCTACTCTTGTTTCAACTTTAGAATTTCAGCTTCAAATCCCAACTAAATTATCTAATTAGTGTGAAATTTATTAATGAGTTCTGTTGCCTAGCAAAGCCTTTTCATGCATGAAATGATTTACAACTATGAGAGCTGTGAGAAATTCTACGTAATTCTATAGGGTGCTTGAATTCATTTAGTGCGCAATGTTTTTTTAGCTCCTTTATTTACAAGAAAGGGAAGTTGTGTGATGCTAAATTTTGGGTATATGGTTTGGTTTGTCAATATATGTTAAACTGTTAAAGCCTTGTTATGTTAGCTATAAAAAAGTGAGTAGGACATTTCATTTTTGATGAGTGAATAATTGAGTGTAGTTTAATGGAAAAATAAATTTTATGGGAAAATGTTTTTCAAAGAAAGTGTAATTGTTTAATGGAAGAAATTGTTTATTGTTTTTTGTGTTTGTTGTGAATGCAGTGCCTAAAACGGAGATAGAAGACACAAACAAATCTGGTTCTCCCTTACCAAGCAGCTCTCCCTTGAGAACTAGACGTTGTCTCTTGCCGGCTATGCAGTCTCCTTTGCCATTTTCACGATCACCCTCACCATTATCGCCTTCTAGCAGCCCACCCTCAGGATCACTATCACCTTTATGCCCATTAAACAATGAGTAAGTGTTTGAATTTGTAGTTAATCATGTTTAATTATCATTGAGTTGATAGAATTTGTGAATCTGTGTAATTATGAATTTGTGCCCATTAATCAATGAGTACGTGTAATAATGAATTTGTGAATATTTGTTTTGATTGATAGAATTTCTAACTCCCAAACTTTTGAACCAATTGGGAGTCCGAAATCCCCAATGATGGACTTAGTGGGAGAGGACTTAGAGGTAGAGGAACAAGAAGGGAGTCAAGGGACAGGGGAAGAGGGAGAGCAAGAGGGTACAAATGAGGATGAGGATACAAGTAGAAAAAAGAAAGACTACCTCAAATGTTTGGGAGCATTTTACAAGGAAGAAAGTTAATGAGAAATTTAAAGCCCAATGCCATCGTTGTAGTAAGCTTTACTTAGGTGACTCTAGCTAAGGTACATCCCATTTGCGTAATCATTTAGCAAGATGTCCACGGTTAAAGTTTAAAAATATAAGAGATATGCGTCAACAAGTGTTAATTAGACAACAAAATAAGGTGGATGGAACGATGGGTTTGAATGCTTACCAATTTGATCAAAACAAAGTGAGGAATAATCTTGTTTGTATGGTCATCCTATATGAATATTCACTTTTAATAGTTGACCACATTGGGTTTAGAGAATTTGTGAACTCTCTTCAACCTTTGTTTAAGCTTATCTCAATAAACACTTTGAAGAATGACATTCTTAAAATTTATGATAATAAGAGGGAGAAAGCTTTGAAGATAACAGACAAGAATGGAAGTAGGATGACAATTACAACTGATATATGGACTTTAAGTAACAAAAAAAAAGGGTTCATGGTCATTACCGCTCACTTTATTGATCAAACTTGGACGTTGCAAAACCGGGTTTTAAGGTAATTTTTTAATCTATGAATGTTAAATCTATTAAACCATATGAAATGAGTTTATGATATTGGGTTAAATTGATATTAAAAGCTTTATGTTTAGAATGTTTATTGAGTTATGTTAAATTGAATGTTTAGACTTTATTTTAATAGAATGTTTATTGAGTTATGTTATAATTATTCCTATTATTTTTCTAAGTTTGTTTATGTTCCTTCTCCACACACGAAAGTAGTCCTTGCTGAAGTCTTTGTTGATTGTTTTTTAGAGTGGAACATTGATAGAAAGTTGTCCACAATAATTGTTGATAATTGTAGTACTAATGATACCATGATAATACTTCTCTTGAATAAGCTTGATACTAGTTCTCTTATGATGAGTGGCTCTATGTTGCATATGAGGTGTGTGCTGCATATATTTTGAATTTGATTGTGCAAGATGGATTATCTCTTATTAGTGATGGTATTAAAAGGATTCGTGATAGTGTGATTTATTGGACTGGATCACCAAAAAGGAGGCAGAAATTTGATGAAAATGCACACCAATTGCATGTTCAATGCACCAAAGAGTTGGTCTTAGATTGTAAGACACGTTGGAATTCAACTTACTTAATGCTTTCTACTATATTGATTTATAAAGATGTTTTCTCTCGTTTGACTAAACGTGAAGTATCTTATACTTGTTTGTCACGTAATTATTATTGTGAGGTAGCCAAAAATATTTGTGGGAGGTTAGAGTTGTTTCATAGTGTGATTGAGTTTTTCTTTGGTCGTTAGTACCTCACAACTATTATGTATTTTACTTTGGTGTGTGAGTTGAAAATTGCAGTAAATGAATGGAGTTTGTTTTCAAATGAGATGATAAGTACGATGACAAAAAGCATGCTTGCTAAATTTACTTCTTATTGGGCTAATGTTAATGTTGTTATGACTGTTGCTGCTATCTTGGATCCAAGATATAAAATGGAGTTATTGGAGTTTTATTATCCTAACATATATGGTGATAATTCTGATCTGGAGATTGAAAAAATTAAGAATCTTTGTTATGATTTGCTTAATGAGTATGGAGACGTAAATGAGTCCCCTGTAGATAATGAAGGAAGTTCTCATATGTCTGCAAGTACTTCAAATCATGTGATACAAATGAAATTTAGGTTGAGTGGGGCAATGTCATCTTTTGATTTGTTTGTGAACAATAGTTCAAGTAGTTCAAAGAAACATGGAAGTGTTAGAATGAAATTTGATCATTTCATTGATGAGGGAGTGTTGAAGAGGAGTGAAGACTTTGATATTTTGGCATGGTGGAAAAGTAATGGTCTCAAGTATCATACTTTACAAAGGATTGCAAGAGATATTTTAGCCATTCCTGTCACAATTGTTACTTCAAAATCTGCCTTTAGCACTAGTGGGAGACTGTTAAGTCCACACTGTAGTAGGCTTCATCCCAAGACTATAGAGGTAATAATGTGTGCTCAGAATTGGTTATGGAATAAAATTAACGGTTAGCAATTGACTAATTTGTATTTATAAAATCAAAATTATATTTTTATATTTGCTAGTTATAATTTGATGAAGTTTATTCCATTTTTTTAATTCATTATTGTTGTAGGTTCTTCAACTATGCTTGGAGATTGTACAATCAATTCTTGATGATGGGAAGCCTAATGAAGAGGATGAGAGTTGTGTCACAGCTGTGGAGGATTAGATTTTTTGTATTAATTTAGTAGCCTTTTTAATTTCTTAGACTTCTTGGATTAATTTGTTGGTTTGTAATTATTCTAAACTTGTCACTTGGGGGATTTATTTTGTAGCTTTTTAATTTCTTGGACTTGTTGGATTTATTTTAATTTTATGTTTAGTAGGTGATTTTAGCTATGATTTATTGATTTATGATTAAATGGTTATTTTAGCTAGGTGATTTATTGATTTATAATCTTAGCTATGATTTATAGATTTATAATTAACAGGTGATTTATATTGATTTATGATATTAGTTATGATTTATTGATTTATAATTAAGAGGTGATTTGTATTGATTTATGATATTAGTTATGGTTTATTAATTTATAGATTTATAATTGACAGGTGATTTATTGATTTATGATTAATAGCCTATGATTTGGACTGATTTGGCATTTGCTCCATGTTATCTAGGCTTGAATCTGCATGTCATAGGGCTTGAATCTAGACAAAAATGAATTTGGGCTTCAATTCAATTTTTTTTTTGGTTGGGCCACAAATTGGGCCCAAATTTGGTGCCCACGAGGCGGATTTGGATCCCACATAAAAACCTATTTATTAAACGGGTCGAGTTCGGACCCGCGGGACAGGTTCAAGTATGAAAATACTCGGCCCGAACCCGGCCCATTACCACTCCTATCTTTGGGTCCTAGTTACAACATAACAAAAGGAAAATTATATGGAAAGATTAGTAATCAAGAACCTTTGGTCTTTTGAATGCGAGGTTGCAAGATTATTAACTCAAAATAACTACTTTTTTTTCACCCTCAAACTTGAATTTTTGACCAGTTACAAAATAGGGTGTAAAGTATTGCAAGGCCAGCAATACTTTTCCACTTCAAATTTGATGGGAGAAAGTGATTAGGGGGTTCATCACCATCACTCATTGAAATCTAAAGATTTACAAGTTGAAGAAACTTAAGTGGTCGTTATCTCTTATAGCATAAGATATATACAACACGTGCGTACACGTAGTTGATCAAATTAGGATGAGTGAAAATCTGCGTACACTAGAATTGGGACTAGATAAGATGGAAGACAAGACAAACCCAATTAAGTCGCACTAGAAAACAATGTGAAAAACATATATACTATAAAGTTTCTGTCACATGTTCAAGCTGAAAAAGAGCTGTCAAAGATGTCAAGTGGACGAAAAGATCAACAAAAAAATCCAAAAAATATCAATGAGTTAAGTCTCGAGTCTCAATTGTCATCTTCTTCACTGGTAAACCATACAAAAATGCTTATTAATTAATATGTTACATTGTTACTCAACTAGAGCTATTTAACATTATCATGAGGTCTTAGAATGTCATCATACATATTCCTGTCAACGACGTTGCTTGTGTAATCTCCAAAAACACTTCAAGGAACCCCTTCTAATTGGTGTATGAACTATATTTAAAATATATATATATATATATATATATATATAACAATTAATGTTGAATAAACCATAATAGTAAGTAGGGTTTAGTAGGCGTTCTATTTCACATTTAGACAAATGAACAGTTATTCATCCTTTGGATATGAATATAAGAAATATACAGAATACAGTGTTGTTGTCGTGAACGCAATTGCAATGAGAGAAAGAGTAAAACCATATATTAGGTCAAAGAAAGAATACTTTTTCCAATATTTATGTGAGGTAAGCTTTATCCACTATCTGTAAAATATGTATTCACATGCTTGCTGAATCATCATAATATTGTCCCCAAAACATAAATATCTGTTAGGAAAATAAGGAAAAAACTTATTCAAATTCCCTTGCTTGCTGTCGCCATCTTCATGAACAAATTTCTTTATCATACATCATTACAGGCCAACTAAGACAAAATAAACAACATTCTAATTGAGTATAATTCAAAACCCATTAATTTGAATGGTCTCTATTGTCACTAGGAGATGCAGATGCACTCTTGGAAGTAGATAACGGCAATGAAGGTGGTAGAAACATCAAACTTGCGGGTTGTGAATTTGTCGTTGATTGCGTTTCGTTTAAGAAGCTTGATGCACAATCGTGTCCTTTAGGCGGAGATGCCGGGAAGGTGGTAGAAGGCGCTTCAAATAGCTCACTACCCCATCGTGATTTCTGGCCAAAATTATTATCTCCTCCACCATGATTTCCTTGGGCACCACCACTTGCCGCAGTACCTCCAGTGCCCATGATTGAAGAGAGTGCAGCTACTAAAGCAGATTGGAAACTTGGGTCAGCTGTGATTGCTTTGGTTGCAGCAGCAATGGCACTATTCTCTTGTTGAGAGTGTTGAGGAGGAGTTGGGTTGGTCTTTTGCATGTAGGACTGATATATATTGTTTTCTATTTGTCTTCCAATAGGCAAGTTTCCAATTTGGTTCCTATTGTAGTAGGGTTGAGTGCTGCCATAGCTAAGGAACCCATTGGCCCAAGACACTGCATTGGACTCAGAAGAACTAAAGTTGAGACTTGTGGAAGAATATCTTGGAGGGTAGTTTGAAGAAAGCCTATTAAAATGAGTTGAAGAAGAAGAGGATGGAGCAGAAGTGAGATCAAGAGTGATTGTTGGGCATGAAGGTACAGATGATGAGAAAGAAGAATTATTGGGTAAGTAGAATTGCTTTGATTTTATATCATCTGATAGATAATAGTTTAAGCCACTGGTAGCTAATGAGTTATGGCCAGGTAATTGGGAGCTTGATGATGAGCCGGACAAAAGCATTGAAGCCGCGGCTGAAGTGGTGGAAGCCATAGCAGTGGCTGACATAGAAAGTGGATGGTTGTGTGTTCCTTCGTAGGTGGTGATCAAGATGGTCATATCTTGGGCACATCTTTGCACCTGAAATTGCAAACAAGCTAATTGTTAAAGGGAGTGCTAAATTTTTAAAAATAATTATCAATGTAATGGCTTTTGAAGTCCATTAATAAGATGAAATAAAATTGTTTATAGTTGTTATATTAAATGTACTATTTCTTAACTTAAATTTTTAAGAAATTGTGAATTTAATCATTTAATTTAATACTAAAAGTTCTTCAATTTTAGTTGGAATGAATTAATAATAATGCATGTACCAATTTAAATGGTGATGACAAATTATGACGTACCTGTTTTCTTACTGGGCATGATGGTGCAACTGTGCATCGATAATATGCTCGAGGGCATGGGTTTCCTTTTGCAATCTTTTGTCCATATTTCCTCCATTGGCATCCATCATTCATCTATATATAAAATAAAATAAAATGTTATTTGGTCTCAATGAGTAATATAGATATAGCTTTTAATACTAGTCACCTCTCCCAAACTTCATATAAGTCAGTTATTTATTATTATTATACATACGATAAAATTTTAACTTATAACATTTGTTCTATGATAATTATTATTTATCATTAAGTTAGGATATTAATTGGTTTATGGTGCAGTTGGGTTTGAATTCTCTATATCTTTTATTTGATAAGAGATTTTTTCAGTTGAGTTAATTGGAATCCACTGTATAAGTTGGGACTTTTTATCTTGGCTATAACATATTTTTTACATTAATGTATCAATAAAACTTAGATTAAAGCATTACTGCTTAAGACAAAAAACTTAATGTATAAAATATTAGGATAAAATTCCCTCCCATTGAATCCTTCAATTCTCTCAAATTTTAATTTAGATGTGGTTTTTTTTTTTTTTTTTTTTTAAAAAATCAAATAAATTTCATATGTCTTACTTCTGACTAAAAATGGGAGAGAATTGAAGGATTCAATGTTTTAAATGTCGCATCTTTTACATCTAAATAAAAATTAGAAAGAAGTTCAAGATCAATGGGAGGGGATCCTTTTCCAAAGATGTCCATGAGGTGCATGATTAGATACTTACAGTTGGGGTATCACATCTGGCCCTCACACAAACCCTAGCTTTCTTCACAGGATTTTGTTGCGGAGCTTCATCATCTCCACTTCTCTTGAGAGCTTTACTAGGTGCCCAAGTCTCTCTAGCTTCTTCCTTTACTTCTTCAGAACTATTAACAGGACTTTGATTTTCTATTGATTTAGACAATTCCAATTTGTAGTCCAGTCCAAGACTTAGGCCTTCCTTAGTTTCCTCATCTTCTTTCCATTGGGTAGATACCACATTAATCTTTTCTTCCTTTTTTGTATCACTTAAGGTTCTTCCAAGCCTAAGGGAAACAAACTCGGGTTCTTCAATTTCTTGATGATTGTTAGCTGTATCCATAGATTTTCTCCCTTCTTGTTGAACAATGTCACGGAATTTCATTTCAAGGGTCTGGTAATCCTTCATCATTCGATCTAAATACTTCTTTAGCCTTTGATTTTCTTCCCTTACCTCACCCATTTCTGCTCTAGCAGATTGAAGCTGATCATCCTACATACATCCACATATAATTAGAAACTGATCATTTATTATTGATCATATTATCATGGAGGAATTTTTATATTTTGTAACCAGTATACATTACATCCCTTTCACATGGGGATAAACCTCACAAGTGTGAAACCCACTCCATGTGAGAAAGATGTTATATATCCACCTTACACCCACCTTCTCATGGAGAGAGAAAAAACTATAAAATTTGTTATTAAACTTTGAAGATAGTGGAATGCTATATAGGATTTGATTAGGTTTCACTTGCATGACATAAGATTTGAAATGAAAGTCTATTTTTTGTGAGGATCCTAGCTATGTGAAACATATTTAAACACCAAAGCCAAACTGATTCTCAAATTGAAGTAAACCCAATTGAATCATTTTATATGTTACATATGGAAGATTAACTATATCAGTTGCATTGTTACTTTGAGTTAGCATGCACTGCCAAACACAAATTATAACATGTGTTTATAATTTTTAAGCATATGTATACACATTCATATAGTCATCAATGTATGTGCGTGTGTGTATAAGATGATGAATTTTAATTAACCTGTTCCTTTCGGCTTGTAGAAGATGTTGAGTCAGGTTCCTTCAAGGATCCTCCCATGGGTGGCACCTGCTGAATTATCATAGTTAGAACAAACCCATACGAAGCAATTATACATGTAGGTGAATTAGAATACATATAATTGAAATTATAGGCCTACATCTACACAGAGATATGTAAATGATAAGTAGTCCAGCTACTGATAAGATTTAACACATGACGATCAGCGCATGTATGGCAGGATAATAATTGAGGAAAAACCAGTACAAATTTGTGGTCATGGGGAGGAAATTAAGGTCGAAAAGTAATCATGTGTCGCACATGGTCATGGTCAAATTCTTACTAATCAAAAGTTTAGACTAAGCATAAACCGTTAAAAAGATAGTAAGTCATTTTTTTTTTTTTTTGAGAAGAACAGTAAGTCAATTAGGGTGACTAATTGGCAAGATATAATTGTGGCGGTCCAATCAATATCTTTGAGTTCTCACTATTATTGGCAATTTGGTTTCACCTTAATTTTCTTTTCAGTCCCACGAAAAACATCTATAGAAGTTGACTGATGGTTTGTGTCTCTTTATTAGAGATATAGGACCGACCATGCATTGATGATTCAAGGATTTTTTTTTTTTTTTGAGAAACCAGGAAATTGTTATTTGAAATTATTTCACTCTTTTTTTTTTTCTTTTTTTTTTGGGTAAGAAACACAAATTCAACCTTTACTTACGATAAAATTGGAATAATAAGCTAAAGAGTAAAAAGTTGATTTATGCTTTGATTTTATAGAAAACTTCTGTATTCCTTCTTGCTTCAGCTACCCTTTTGTTTATAGGTGTAGCTAGCTTCATATGATTTTCATGGCATGCGTGGTCTTCTATTTCCAATTTGAATTACATTAAAAGGAGCCCATCAAAAATAATAATCGATTTTTTATTTTTAGAAAAAGTTATCACGGGTTGGAGTATGCATGACAGGATTTCATGAAAGAAACAATCATGACCTTTAAACTGTTAATTTTCACAAATATAAGAGATCAAAAAGCTCATGATCAACATAAAATATAAAAGACTAGATATATGAATTAACTGATTATTATTTCACCCATAAAGTTGTGGTTGCTGATTATTCTTTAGAAAAATCTTGATACCATAAAAGAACTCAGGAGTTTCTTCTTATAGATTAAGGTTTAAACACAAATTTGAACTTGTTTGGGAAATCAAACTATGTGTAAGGTTCATGAACAATTTATATAAGAGAATAATTTTCTCTTTGCAGACCAAAAGTGATGGCTTTCAACTTTGAAAAATCTTACTAATATTGGATTGAAAAAATTAGAGAGAAAAAAAACACACACACACAGAGATAGAAAACTTCAAATAGATTCTCATAAGAGTGTTTGAGCCAAAAATATCTAAAATCAAATCGATAATTAGATATTCCAAGAAACATGAAAAGATGAAGAAGAAGAAGAAGAAGAAGAAGAAGAAGGAGGCTTCACCTTGATTACAGTATTCTTTTCTTTACATCCTTCTTCATGAGCACTAGATTCATTTCTTTTCTCCTCGTTAACTCCACCTCCATGACTAGATCTCTCCTTAGCAGCCTCCATGTATAGCTCTTTATCCTCTTATGTTTTTTCTTCAAACTTGATTTTCTGGGTCTCAATTTCCTCCTCTTCTTATATAGACAGCACGAAGTATTTGACTCCGTTTAGAAAGAAAAAGCAAAAATGTTCAAACTCACAGCTTTACAATCCAACACAGACACAAAAGGTCAACAGCCCAATCCAATTGCATTTTATGAAATATTAGTACTTATATTATATTCATTAGTTTATGTATTTTAAACCAAATATGGAAGAATTCAACTTCAACGTCTGTGATAACATGTCACAGAGAGAGAGAGAGAGAGCTCTTTAAGCCGCAATGCTCGGACCCCACGTAATACCGCTATCATCGTTGAAGTTTCGTACATTACAAAAGTCACATGGGCATTGGTTCACGGTCAAAGTTTTGCTACAAGCGTGTTGCCACCGGTGACCTGAGTTTTTCTCAGGTGGGGTAGGGTATGGTTTTTATAGGAAGAAAGATCTAGGTCAAATAAATCACCAAAGAAGACAAAGGATGATTAAGGTCAAATATGGCCCATGGGTTTAGGAATGGTTGCTCATTTAGTCATTTGTCCATGCATTCAACTTTAGTAATGTACAATCAGAGGGTCAATTGGAGTGAGAATCCCATGTGCTACTCTTAGGCCTTAGCTCTTGGACCCTATATCACTAGGCAATTGTTGCTCATGCTCAAAATAATAATTATTGTGAGCATGAATGACAATTGATTGTACAAAAAAATGTCAATTCCGTTCCATTATGGCCGGAACAATGGGTTTAACCTCTGATCATGACTCAATTTGTCTTAACAAGTAATTTCTTACAAATCCAAGGCTCGTATACTGTGTACGTAGTTGGGATAATCTGGGTGTGGGGTTATTTGTAAGTTGATGAATGATGGAGGGAAGCTCTCATGAGGGTCGGAAATTTAGGATCCATACACATGAAGAGCATGACACCATCGTTGGAGTGGTGATGATCGATGAGCACTCCAAAGATTAAGTCAGTAAAATAGTTAAAAATGAGTGAGTAAAGTGTTTGTTCAGGGATGCATACCTCCAAAGGTGTCTTGGTAAGGGGGCATTTATATCCTTCATTTGCACATGCTGGATTGGCAGTGTGGGGGAGGATTTGTTCCAAGCCCGTAAGCATTTTGTCCGTTTTGGGACCGAAGGACCCACACGGTTTTGTTCTTTGTAAGCGACATGAGCAGTGTTTTAGACTTGCTCCCACATCGAAGAAAGATGCACTCCACTTATGCTTTATAAGCCTTATCTGAAAGCAAGAGTGTACCATTACAACACATGTGTAATGGTACAAGTCAGATATAACCACAATAAAAAACCATTAACAATATATTCTATTATGAATTTTAGATGTATTTATCTAAATAAACTATCCTAATAGGTTTAAAAATCCCATCAAATAAATCATTTCATTTTCAAAATTCTAAGAATTTTTTAAAATTAATTAAAGTATTTTAATTTTAAGACTTCTAATAATATTTCAAATTCTTCGTCCAAACATAAACACAATATGGAGCCAATAATGCCCTTGTAAATCTTTATATACATACTTTTTTTTTTTTTTTTTTAAGAATACTAAGTATTTTTAATACACACAGGAAAATGGGAGAAGGTTTTTTAAAGAAATTTATAGTGGTGTATATCTAAAAATGCCTAACTCTTGAATACATAGTACAAGTTTTAAACCTCTTAAACTCACACTCATTTTCTAATATGGGATTAACCCATTGTTTTTTCTTTTGAGAGTACTAAGGGTCTGTTTGAATACCGCTTATTTTTGCTGAAAACTGAAAATTGAAAACTGAAAATACTGTAACAAAATAATTTTTAAATATGTGAATAGTACCGTAAGATCTATTTTTATTTTATTTTTTTCTGAATAAAGTGATTGTGGGTCCTGTGAATAGTGTGTGAACAGTGCTCAATAGTGCGTGCACAGTGCACTTGTCTCCTAAAGCTGAAATGCGTGCAGGAGGAAAAAAAAAAAAAAAAACGCAGACGTTGGAAATGCGTTATCCAAACGCTGTTTAAGTATTTTTAACATACATATAGGGAGAGGGGATAAAGTTTTTTAAAGAAACTTATAGTGGTATATATCTAAAAGGACCTAACTCTTAGATATACATACCTTTATGGCTGTAATAATAGAATTGTAATAATAGCATCGTTAGTAATAATTCATTATCATAAGTAGTAATAACCAAGGATGTCCAAATTAATAATTCCAGTCAGATAAGAAACTCGATTGAATTTATTTATATATATTATCAATAATATTGTCACGTCTTCGAGTTAGGTGTTGACAACAAATTTTGAAGTTGAAAAATAGGAAGTAATCAATGATATATCATATATATATATATATATATATATAGCACACGATTTAAGAAAAGGAACGAAATTATATAAGAAGTTATATTGAAAATTTTTTAAGTACATATATTGTTTTTGATTAACCAAATGAAGTAAAGTCATTGCTAATTTGCTAATTTGCTATTTTCCAATCCAGGTAGGGATCAGCATTCAAATATTGACAAAGAAATTCCCTGAAAGAAGTTTTTCCATAAAAGCGGGATAAGAGAACACGCAGAAAAGTACAAAGCCGACAAAATTATGCTTTGAAACTTCACGAGCATATTATTATTAGTTCTATTCAAAGCCACGGGAAATTAATGTTTTTGCTTTGAATAGAACGTTTTCTCAAAAAAAAAAAAAAGTTCTATTCAAAGCAAAAACATTAATTTCCCGTGGCTTTTAGACAAAGCCTTCGGGGGCAAAATTACGTGTTTGAAAGTTTAAAATATAATGACAACTTGCTTTTTTTTTTTTTTAAAAAAAGTTCTATTCAAAGCAAAAACATTAATTTCCCGTGGCTTTTAGACAAAGCCTTCGGGGGCAAAATTACGTGTTTGAAAGTTTAAAATATAATGACAACTTGCTTTTTTTTTTAAAAAAAATGTAATGACTAAAGAGAACTTCATTTGCAGATCATCTGAAAGTTGCTCATTGCAATGCTTTTAGGAGAGAGTTGATTAATGAACCCCAAATAGTCACATTAATATCATATTATACTATATGATTATTATTATATAGTTATTATGTGCATATCGAAACCCTCGTAGTTAATAAAGTATCATTTTGATTTCCACACTCTAATAACAACTAAAGAATTAAATAATGAGTAATTTATATTTATTTAAAAATAAAATATAATTCAATATTTACAATTAAAAATATGAGGTTTAAATAATGTACGTTTCAGTTGCAAATAACTAGTGTCAATTGAGCTAATGGCTCTTGAGTCTTGACAAGTAATTTATAATCTATAATTAATCTATATAAAACCAAAATAGTAATTAAACCTTCTATTAAAACTTTTTTTTTTTTTTTTTGAGGGTGTTCTATTAAAACTTGACATATCATATTTTCTATAATT
Source organism: Quercus robur (assembly GCF_932294415.1). Taxonomy (NCBI): domain Eukaryota; kingdom Viridiplantae; phylum Streptophyta; class Magnoliopsida; order Fagales; family Fagaceae; genus Quercus; species Quercus robur. The sequence continues at coordinate 41,944,372 of NC_065543.1, forward strand.
AGCATTGTAGGGGCAAAGGTTCCAAATCATATAATGGGTCTTGGGCCCCATACGGGAAGATCAGCCATGTCCGAGGAGAGGAAGTGGGTGCCAAAAAGGCTCCCAGCCCACCTCTCGTGGATAGAGAGACATTTAAAGGGCGGTCCGAGGAGAAATGCCTCCTAGGACAAGATGATTATGGCTCAAACATGTACTCTGTCTATTAGAATGACTCACCCCAACGGACATTAGTAGCAGGGATGAGACCCACAGACCCGTAGGAAAGAAGGAAACGTAAGGTGTCCAAGGAGAGGCTGCTGCTGCCGCATTAAATGCATTGCAGCTACTTTTTTGACCGCATTAATGTGGAGAGGACCTGTGAACAATGCTGTCTTGGCTACCATAACTCATAGAAGGCTGAAAGGGGGTGTCCGATGGGACAAGCACTCAAGTAAGGGTTCAGATGATCAACAAGTGTAAGACCACGATAGTTTCAAGAAGACTATATAAGAAAGGGAGTCTCCATGAGGAAAGTGGACAGAAAAAAGGAAGGAGAACAGAGGAACAGTACAAACAACCGTAATCTTCGAATAGGGACCAACATACATTCATCTCATCTCCTCAGACCAAGGATCTATGGATATTAACAGGCTTCACTTGTGTTCAATTGTTGTATAGTCTAATATTAACCATTGTCAATTTCGCTAAAACCTAGTTCTATAGCCCACTCTTTACAAATTCATTGTTTCTGGGCTCCTTGGACCAAGACCCCATACCTATTGGGCTTGGGCTCCAAATTGTGACCATACAAGTATAATAGAATATATAATTCAAATACAAATATAATCATGTCAAAAAAAATGTGAAAATATATAGTTCTATATATGCAAACACAATCATAATATATTCCAATTAATAACTGCCATAATTGTTCAAATACATATGGCGCATAATTGTATTGGAAGAACGGTGAAACAGTTTGTACAAGAGAAGGATTCTAAAGTCTAAACCATATTCAAGATACTTTGGGACTAAAATTCTCCTGTTAAAATGATTTTGAATTTTAACATAATTTTTCCAATGCCAAACCCTTTATTTTTTGGGTTATATTATATATTTGATTTTTAACTTTTTGACATTTGTTTCACTTTAGATACAATATTTTCAAAATTATTTAGAAAATGATCAAGAATTCTTAGGTTAGTTCACATTTCTTGGTATGTTTCTAATGGAGACATGCAAGATTCAAATCTCCTATTTTTCCACTTAAAACTTGTCAAACAAATTGTAGGTACCAAGAATTTTTGCCTTTGGCTTTGGCTATTTGGCTTGATTGCCTTGCCTTTGCCTTGGCTTGAATTCTTAATCCCATATTGGAAAGATGACTTCCCTCATTGGTTCATGCCTTATAAGGTAAAAAGAGGGAAGTCATCTTTCCAATGTGAGATTAAGAATTCAAGCCAAGGCAAAGACAAGGCAATCAAGCCAAATAGCCAAAGTCAAAGGCAAAAATTCTTGGTACCTACACAAATATTTCAAAAATGTCATTATCTAATTTAATAGGTAGAAAATATTGGTGTGACAAATAAAATTTATGAAACCAAGATTACTTTACCAAACTAGTGGTACTCTTTCTCATTGGTTCATGCCTTATAAGGTAGAAAGAGAGAAGTCATCTTTCCAATGTGGGATTAAGAATTCAAGCCAAGGCAAAGGCAAGGCAATCAAGCCAAATAGCTAAAGCCAAAGGCAAAAATTCTTGGTACCTACACAAATATTTCAAAAATGTCATTATCTAATTTAATAGGTAGAAAATATTGGTGTGACAAATAAAATTTATGAAACCAAGATTACTTTAATAATGTGGAGCCTATAATTTTCTTTTTGATTTTTTTTTTTTTTTTGGAGAAGAGTTAGAACTTGTAACATTTTTTAATTTTCTTTACCATTTTAAAAACCATTTTAATTAAAAGGGTGTAATGACCAATTTGTATTAACTTCTTCTTTTGTCTAAACATTTAACAATATTCATCATGGGTCTAGACAGTCCACCTTTTTTTTGGGAAAAATACTGTTCACGTGGATTGAAAAAACATATCAGACTTATCAGTACTAGCAATTCTGAATGTAGAAAGATAAGAAGAATGAAAACAATTATGAAAGAGTCCAGATCGATCTAACCAAATAAACGGTGAACGAGTCAGCAGGGTCTCCATATATATACGGAAATTTTCTTCCATTGACGGAGCCAACAGGTGAGCTTTCAATTTTCAGCGTTTTTGTCAAATATGAAAGTCTGAGAACCACTTCGCGAATGAGATAGTACTCATCATCATAAGATTATTTCTGACCTAATATTCTTCTTATACAATATTTTTTTTAAGATTCTATTTTACATATATTGGACTCCCTCTTAGGGGAGTTTATAAATTAATATATTGTTGTACATATTGACCTTGTATGCATTCATTAAATTAATACACCAATCTTTGAAGTTATCTGTGAATAGTTTCATGCATGTACGTAAGACACATGTACACATGTCTATGTACCAACATATTCATTGTAAAGATGGAACCAATCAACCATTCCTACAAATCTAAAATAATCTATATATTTAAAAAGAAAAATGTACCCAATACGTCCTCACTTTTACTTAGTAAATTAGAAGCTCAACTAATTAAGCTATTTTTTTTGCCAAGTGTTTGTAATAAATAAGATTTTAAATATACTTAGAATTTGTGCCAAAGTTTCATTCCAATTTAAAACTATTTCAAAGTCCAAACCCATTTAAATCTACTTTCAACCCAGTTGAAACTATCCCAAAACTATCTTCCCAAAACTTATAATTAATTCAAGCATATATTTTCATACAAAATTGTTATATTCTAAAAAATTGGTTGTGCACCCTTTTTACTGAATTTTCATAATGGCTAAATTTTGTAGCTTAGGCCATGTTTATTTCAAATTAAAACATTTTTGCTCATTTTCAAGCATTTAGAATGGCAAAAAATTTACCCAAACCAAAATCATTTTCCATTGATTAGGGAAAAACAACCTAAATTTTTGGGATTGGAAATGTTATTAGCCCTTTAAAAAAGCGTAAAAAAAAAAAAATTAATCTTAAGAGAACAAAACTCCCGTCTCTCTCTTGTGAATCCAAAATCCTTTCTTTCTTAATTAAGAGAATAGAAACACTAAACATGCATTTTAAATCTAAAAAATGACAAAAATATCATGAAACTTCCAAAATGATGAAAGAATACTTTTCACATCTTCAAGATGACCAAAATACTCTTAAAACTTCTAATATGACTAAAATAACCTCAAAACCTTTTAAGTGATGAAAACACCCCTTAGAAACCCAAAACATTATATATAGGAACTCCCTGCCCCCCACCCCCCAAAAAAAAAAAAAATCCAAATGATAGAAATAAACCCTTTTAATTACCTAAATGACCAAAACATGTACCAAACCTCTAACCACCACCACCCCCCCCCCCCCCCCCCTAAAACCTTCAAAATGATTGAAGTACCTTGCAAACCTATTAAATATAGGGTTGTAAGCAACCTCAGCCTTAAAAATTCAAGCTTGTTCACTTAATTTTATTTAATTTGAACATAAGTTGAACTCGAGTTTTTCACTAAACAAGATTATATGTTTAAACTTTGTATATATATATATATATATAGAGAGAGAGAGAGAGAGAGAGAGAGAGAGAGAGAGAGAGAGAGAGAGAGAGAGAGCCTTATGTTCATAAACTTATTCATGAACACATGATTATACTTTAACTTGATTTGTTTAATAATCGAGTCTAAAGTTGGGCTTGAGCTTAGCTTTGTTAGTTAAACCATTGAAAATAAACAAGTTTTTTTTCAAGTCGAACTCGAATTATTTGTAAACAATTTGGTTTATTTACAGCTCTAATCAAATAACAAAAATACTCATACAATATCCAAATTAACCAAAATACCCCCAAAGTGTTCAAAATGACCAAAAATATCCCCCAACTAATAAAATAACAAAAATATATTCAAAAGCTCCAATATGACTATAATACCACCAAAATGACAAAATTACCCTCATGGCTATCGAAATGGCGAAAACACCTTCTGAAATCTCTATTTTGATTGTGATATGCCTTTAAAATTTTGAGAATCACCTCCACACTCTTAAAAAGTAGAAACAAAAAAACAAAAACAAAAACTTTTATGTGTCCTTTTAGAGGTTTGAATTAGTGGTAATTATGCACGTGAATTTGCAATTAGATAAATGAGTGGGATGGGTCCCGCCAAGGATTTAGTAATGAGTTCAGTTTTTTTTTTGGCAGTCTGATTTTGTTTGTGCTTATTAGAGTAATTTTTAACAATATTTTTTTTTCCTATTTTTTAGATTTATTTTAATTTTTATGTATTGATATAATAAAGAGGTAAATTAAAGTATTTAAATCTATATAATATAGACTAAAAAAACGTTATTTTTAGTACGAGCCAAATTCAAGAAAATTTACAATTTTTTTTTTTAAAAAAAATGTACCCCAAAAAATAAGCAATTTTTCTAAAAATGTTTTCAACTGAAATCATTTTAAAAACCATTTTAGGCTGAAACAATCAGAGACTTAGGCTGTGTTTGGCAATATGTAAAATGTTTTCAGAATGTAAAATGTTTTTTGTAAAGAAAAACATTTTCTACTATTTGATTGTGTTGTGGAAATTACACCAAAAAATTATTTCTTGTATTAAGTCTTGGATGTAAAAAATCTATTTTCAAAAAATTTAAGCCCAAGCCAGCCACCCGCCGCCACCACCAAGGACAAGCACAACCATCACCACCCACACAATATCTAGATCGGAAAGAGGGAAAAAACTGCCACCACTGGTCCATTGCCACCACCACCATAGAAAATCCACCATCCACACAAAACCCATCACCACCCACACAATATCGACCACCACCCACACCGCACAAAATCCACCACCCACACCACCACAACAATAACAGCAATCAAAGATCAAACAAAATGAAAATCAGACACAAAAATAAGTGGGGGGTTTGGTTTGGGTTAAAGAGAAAAAGTGAGATGAGAGAGAGAAGACCACTAGGGAGTGGTGTTGCTTGGGGTTTGCTGCAGAGGGAGGGTGAGATTGAGTCGTGAGTGAGAGTGGAAGAGAGGGTGTGGTTCTTAAGTGAAGGCACTAGATCGGTGACATGTAGTGTCCGATCCGACCTTGGTTGGTCAAAGGGAAGAGAGAGAAGGCAGATTGGCGAGAGGAGGCAAGTGGGCACGGGCTTGACCAGCGATGGATACAGGCTTGACCTTGGGTAGCTCTCTCCCTAGTTCCTTTGGCTTGGTGTGAGTCTATGAGGAGAGGGATGGGCTAGTGAGAATAAGGGATAGGTCGGCGGAGTGGCTTGCATGCACGATGGCAGGACTGTGTGTCGAGGGGTGGCACAACCCATCACTAGTAGTACCCTCTCTGGGTTTTCTCTTTGAGCTCTCTCTCTCTCTCTCTCTCTCTCTCTTGCTTCAATCTCTCTTCAGATTTTCAATCCATAAAACTGAGTTTGAAGGTAAATCGCGTGTGTAATTCATTTTACGGTTCTAGGGTTGAATTTTACAGTGAATGAAATGGTTTTCAATTTGACCAAATTTTACGTGTGCAACCAAACACACATCAGGGTGTAAAATATTTTCCCAAATCTATTTTCAGCCGAAACAAACACCAACTGATATGAAAAAGTAATGCTTTCAAATTTCGAGAATAAGATTTTTAAATGAAAATAAAAGTAATAATAAACTATGTGTGAATGATGTTATATATATGCTCATGCATACGTAAGAGATTATACAAAGTTGAGTATATTATACGTGTGTGTACGCACGTATGAATTCACTGATATTCCTAATTTAAAATGCCACCCCTAAGTCGTTTTGTAGTTTCGAGAGAGACAAAAAGAGAAATCCATATTAGGTCAATGGCTTATACTTCATTCTTACTTGTGACCTGTGAGAAATTATAAGCCTTATCTTAGTCTACTGTTTAGATATTTTAATATTTTGATTAGTATTTTTAAACCTTGATCTGGAAAAAGTTATTTTTAAAGGTTACAAGTAAGAAACTTGGTTTCTGACCAGTCATACAAGCTTCATAAAAAAAAATTGGAAAAACAACTCAACCAAAAGGTATAGCAGCCACAATGTAATATATTATGGAGGAATTTTCAATTTAAAATTCTCACAACCTTGAGACTTTTGGCTACATTAGGGTTATTCTACTGGACTAGCTCCAGGCATTTCTTTTAGCAATATTAAATTGTTAATCATTAGGATTTGGATTTCTTGGCTTGTGCATACATTAACCTATTATTTCAACTTTCAAGTAAGATTTTGTTACTACTCATAAGATTGAGTTTTAATTATAGCCTTTTCAAGTTTCAACCCATGAACGAATGTTCTGTGCCTATTACTTGATTTGCTACAAATTCCGGTTGTATGTGCCCCAAAACTTAGCAGGCAATCTGCTAGCTCATCCTTCCCTCCAAAACTTGAAAGAGTCTCCCTCAAGCATAGACTGTATTAAGAAAGTTTTGATACTAGTTTTAAAAGAAATATAAAAGTTTGTCAAAAAAAGTACACACCCCATGTTATTATAAGGAGGAATTTAATGGGGTTGTCCTCAAGATACTGGCAAGAGGTTTTAAATCCAAGATCTTATGAATATCATAGGGTATTAGAAACTACTAACGCTCTGTTTGTTTCGCTGGAAAACCTTCTGTAAAGATAGTTTTCCACATTTTCCAGTGTTTGGTAACACAAAAAAAACCTGGTCAATGGAAAACTATCTTTGGTCAACAGAAAACTCTAATAAAAATAAGGCTTATTTTCTATAGGTTGTTTTCCAAAATTTTTTTTTGGAAAACAATCTCTCTCTCACGCGTTACATCTCCTATAAATATTATCTTCATCTATAGCTGTGGGAAACATAATTTTTTGGCACCTTCTCTCTCTCATGGTAATTTTTCTCACTTTTTCTCTCTTCCCTTTGCTTTTTCTCTCCTCACTATCACTAACTCTGGTCTCTCATCTTCCCATAGATCACTCTCTCTGTCTCTCTTCTCTCTTTTCTCCATGTTTCTCTTCCCCTCTGTAACGCAATTCTCTGATTAGATTTTTTTTTTTTCCTTCACTAATCGGTCAATAGCTCCGACTTGCAAATGAGAACAAATTTGCAGTGGTAATTATTTCATTCCTCTCTACCAAAATCCCAATTCTTTGCTTTGAATTTCAAGCTCAATTTTCTTTTTTCTCTAAGAAATTTTCAGTTTGATGGATTCCAAGCAAAAGTTACTTCTTTTTCGTACATAGAGTGCAAAAAAAATAAAAATAAAAATAAAAAGAAGAAGAAGAAGAAAGAAAGAATGAAGTAAAAGATGAAAATTTTAAACATAGTACCTATATTGCTCTAAATTGCTTTTACATGGGACAATCTTTACCGTGGACTAATAATATTGTTATATAATGAATGATAATTGTTTAGGAGAATTGCATTTGTTGGCAAATACTTTTTTTTGTTGGCAGATATTATGCAGTGATGATATATTATACAGTACATTATGTAAATACATAATTTAGAATAATATTAGAGACTTGTGGTTGACCATAGTAGACAATTAGTATACCAACAAAAAGAGTAGACAATTAAAAGTTATTATTATTTATACTTATTGGAAATGTATTCTCCTGTCAAATTTATATATATATATATATATATATAGACAAATGGTTGATATATGTGTGTGTGTGTGTGTGTACGTACGTTACTATCTATATATATAAGCAAGATGATTGGTAGAGATCATGAAAATTTGATAATTAATTAATTTTAATTGTATCTATTGTCAAAATTTTAGTATGAAAACCAAATTCATTCTTGGTTTTTTTATTTATAATGATTACATTAGTTAGTTTACAAATATACATGTTTTAAATTATAAAAGAAATATTTTTTAAAAAAATTGCATACCAAACACTAGAAAACATTATCAAGCTCATTTTTAAGGTTGTTACCAAACATTAGAAAATGAAATAGTTTTCTAGAAAATACTCTTTGAAAAATGAGCAATTTTCTAGAAAACGTTAATGCTGAAACAAACAGAGCGTAAGCCAACCACTTGGGATTAACTTTCCCAACTTGAAATATATAAAAGCATTTGCATCAATTCGTATAAAAATTCATATCTATTTTAGTATAAGAACTTACTTTTTCTATTTTTACATACTCACTTTTCAAAAAATCCTACATCATATTATCTATTTTACATTACATTTTATTAAAATAACAAATTTTCTTTATTTTTTTTAATTATTTCTCTTTCTTCACACACAACAACCACCATCAACTCTTTTTTTTTCATACTTAAGATATGAAAAGAAAGAATAAACAACTAAATGCAAAATGAATAATGTTAATGTAAATTTTTTTTACACAATTATACACGGATTGATGTAAGTTATTTTTAGATAAAATTGTGTAAATTTTATACATTTTCTACTTGTCTCATAGTATGGTATTTGTAAGGACACGATTCGTAACGAACCGTAACAGTGTTGGGTTCGCACGTAAAAAGGCCCAAACAATATCATTTGTAGAGCGTGGGTTTGAAAGGCTAGGCCTTAGTTACCAGACGGTGGGTTTCTAGTGGTGTTCATACATGATTAAGTCGTTTTCGCCTTAAGAGTCTTTCTCCTGGAGGCGGGCTGGGAGGCTCTAGTTTTTGGCCATTTTTCCCAGCCCCCCCTCTGGATGGCTTACTTTTCCTTTTATACTAGTCTGTGTTCCTTATCCTTCGTCCACGTGTAGGATCGGCATTCCAAGACTGATACTTGTCCCATCAGCCCATACCCAGAGTGGTTGGGGGGTGGTTGTAAAAGCTGGAGAGTATGGCTCTGTTAGGTGCAGAGTATTGAATGGCAGTAAGGGTAACTTTCCCTGGTCGTTATACTTTCCCGCATACGCTTTTCTATTGACACAGATATTTTAGATTTTTTTCCAAGTTGTTTCTATACCATTTTTGCCCCTCCTTCCTGTGAGATCTCGGCTGTGTCCCAAAACTATTTTGTACTTGTATTACCGATCCTGGGCTATGACTTTCCTCGGCCTGGGCCTTTGGGCCCCAACGAGTAAATGGGTCTGGCCCACGAATTATTGGGCCCCACAATAACCCCTCAAAATCCTGCTATCCGACCTCTTGGTTGGAGAGGAGGGTTTTGATAATGCTAAGCCTTTATTAGAGCTCGTTTAATTCTGTCCTTCATTAATGTTGGTGTCTCTTCATCTACCCAGGAAACATTCCGGGCTACGAGACATTCCTCTGATTTCATTCATGACGCGTTCTTGCCGTTTGATTATCCGAAACGTGCCTTTAATGATTTCCCTTTACGAGACCATTTAAATTTGACGGTATTTGACGGTGTGGGGAAGTGGAACGGGTACGTTCTAGTTTACAGATTTTCTTGAAAATTTGGACAAATTAAATACCTCTCGTTTTGCCCTTCATATAAGAAGAAAGGCATAAGGTTATTTCTTTCATATAGAGACCCTTTCAATCCTTCTGAAACCATAAACCCTTAGCCACCTCCAGAGTTTTCTTTATCTGCTAGTTACATCCTAAAGTGTGATACGTTCGAGATAGGAGTGAGTAATGAAGGAACCATACCCTTCCCAGAAGTACCATGTTCTTATAAAACTAGAAATGGCTCGGTCAGGGCAGGGATGACAGAGACTCAAGATCCTTCTTACCCTCCTTTCAGCCAAAATCCGAAGCAAGGGCTCGTCGCGTCAAACTTTTGGCGCGACTGAGCTGGGATAGCCCATTATCAGTACCAGCCGCTCTCTTACGAGCATAGCTAACATGGCACCAGCGTGTTAGGAGTCAAGACTGACGCAGGGGCAAAGTGTCCCTGCTTCTTCCTCTCTTCCTTCATTGGTGCCTCCTTTTACCTCTCTTTCTTCTTCTTTCCACCGCCAGATCCATCCTGGCGCTTTTCTTTCTTCCTCTTCTTCTCCTCCTTCTTTCTCTTCTTCTCCTCCTTCTTTCTCTTCATCTCCTCCTTCTTCTTCTAAAGAAGGTCCTCCTCTCAATATGGGCGCTACTGGGGCAGAGTTTGGAAGGATTTCGAAGACGAGTTTAAAAAGACATCTGACTGTTTATTTGTCATATTGTTGTTGTTTTTTTTTATTATTATTATTATTTTTGTAATCCACCTTCTGTATAAGCTTGTTTAAGCCATTCTTTGTACGTTGTAATACCTCTTTATATTAATAAAAGTCGTTATTGCTTTATTTCACATGCTCTATCTCTTTATTTCTGAAATGGTTACGCCGTGAATAGACGTACTATCTTGTGAATTCTTTTCATTTTTACACTTTGACCGATGTCTAGGACCGAAATCCTAGTTAATAAAAAGATCTTACTCTGTGTTTATAGAAACTATCCGACTTAATAATACTAAATCGAACAAATGATACTTAGGGCTGAAACCCATATTAAGAAGAAAAAGAAAAGATATTATGATGAGCTTATTGGGGCAGTCTGGCACAATACCGTCGACCTTAGAGCACAATACTTAGGGCCGAAATCCCTTATCAAGGAAAAATGCGCTATTATGAGCTTACGAGTGCTGTTCGGTACAATAATACCGACTTGAACAAATGACACTTAGGGTCAAAACTCTTGCTAAGGGAAAGATATTAACATGAATTTAATAGAGTTGTTTGGCACAATAATGCCGACCTGAGAAAACAACACTTACCCCAAAATAGCCGAGATGACAACTGAATGCTCGGTGCGGTGTAGGAGGTAATCATCCGAAGATATATAACCCAAAAATGAACAGCCCCTCCAAGTTGCTGAGTAATAGGGTGTTCCACCATCTTCCTAACAACTTTCATAACTTTAACCTTTTTCTGGTATTTGAGCCGAGGATTGAGCAACTTAGAACTTTTATTAAGTAGCCGACTTTTCCATAGGTTTGAGTCCGAGGACCATGCAATACCTTGGTTCTGTCCAGAACTTAGTTTTTCTCATCTAAGTAGTAGGTTTCCCCATAAGTTTGAGTCCGAGGACCATGCAATACCTTGGTTCTGTCCAAAACTCAGTTTTCTCATCTAAGTAGTTGGTTTCCTCATAGGTTTGAGTCCGAGGACCATGCAATACCTTGGTTCTGTCCAAAACTCAGTTTTCTCATCTAAGTAGTTGGTTTCCCCATAGGTTTGAGTCCGAGGACCATGCAATACCTTGGTTTTGTCCAAAACTCAGTTTTTGGCATGGGGCCTTGGCTTTCTCGACCAAGCCCCTAGAACCATCCATTCGACTGACGCTACAAAGCGTAGCCCCTAGTCAAGAATCATAGCCCCTAGTGGAATTTTACGCTAGAACACTATAACCGGCTGTTAGAAAGGACAAGGAAACTGCCTCGAACTACCGTCTATGCCAACACACAAGCCTTCCCCACAGACGGCGCCAATTGTAAGGACACAATTCGTAACGAACCGTAACAGTGTTGGGTTCGCACGTAAAAAGGCCCAAACAATATCATTTGTAGAGCGTGGGTTTGAAAGGCTAGGCCTCAGTCACCAGACGGTGGGTTTCTAGTGGTGTTCATACATGATTAAGTCGTTTTCGCCTTAAGAGTCTTTCTCCTGGAGGCGGGCTGGGAGGCTCTGGTTTTTGGCCTTTTTTCCCAGCCCCCTCTCTGGATGGCTTACTTTTCCTTTTATACTAGCCTGTATTCCTTATCCTTCGTCCATGTGTAGGATCGGCATTCTAAGACTGATACTTGTCCCATCAGCCTATACCCAGAGTGGTTGGGGGGTGGTTGTAAAAGTTGGAGAATATGGCTCTGTCAAGTGCAGAGTATTGAATAGCAGTAAGTGCAGCTTTCCCTAGTCGTTATACTTTCCAGCATACCCTTTTCTATTGACACAGATATTTTAGATTTTTTTCCAAACTGTTTCTATACCATTTTTGCCCCTCCTTGTGAGATCTCGGACATGCCGAGAACTGAATCGTCCTCGGCTGTGTCCCAAGGCTATTTTGTACTTGTATTACCGATCCTGAACTATGACTTTCCTCGGCCTGGGCCTTTGGGCCCCAACGAGTAAATGGGCCTGGCCCACGAATTATTGGGCCCCACAGTATTAATTACGTAACATCAATCGATCTCCACAAAACTAATGCCTAAAGGCGCAAGGGATTGGTTTTTTCTGGGTTAGATAAGGACCCATTGGTTGAAAATTGACTAGCTAGATAGGATAAGGATGAGACTATGTCACCAATTTGGTTGAGTAATTGTTGAAATATATAGGATTATTTGGTTGATTAGTTAATCTTTATTAAATAATTTAGGATTATTTATATATTGATTGTTTGGCTGAGTAATTAATCTTTATTAAATAATTTATGAAGTCTTTCAGAAATGCTTGGCATGGACATCACAAATTTACATTCTCCTATTATAACAATCTCAATTAATCGGCAAGCCGAAGAAGAAAAGAAAAAACAATTGTAACAGCTTGCTGAATTTGGAACTAAAATTAAAAGTTAAAACACACACACATTTTTTTATTATCAATTTGAATAACTTCCAGTTTTTTCTAATGCAAGTTTTGCAATGCCATTTTTCTTATGCTAAAACTACTCAATAATTTATTGCACTCCAAATAATATATACCAGCTCTAAATTAGGTGGACGACCAGTAGAAAGAATATTCTGTCTAATTCTAAACTTCAATTGTACATATTATGATCAAGTGCACAATAAGGAAACTTACTTCAACAAATTGGTCGTTGCATTCAATAGAAAACAGGAAGAAATTACAAATTATGTTAATTATTGATGGCAATAGTGTAACAAAAAGCTGTTAGATTAAGGATTTAAAAAAAAAAAAAAAAAAAAATCCAAGTCAATGTGTTAAGTCTTGGACATGAAGGAAGCAAAATAAGAAAATGAATATCGTGCACCGATATGGAATTGTAAAGAAGTCAATTTCTACAAGAGCTTCCCACTGATATTATTGTTTTATCTGTACATATTGGTGTGAAATCATTGTAAGATTTAGATAATAATATAGTAGGTGATGCAAGCTCTCAATTGTCAATGGTTGTCGACATTTTATACGTGATAAATTATGGACTTTATTGTACTAAGTCAACATTACTATATCCGCCGAAAAATGAAGAAGGAAAAAGGAAATCAAAACAAAACAAAACTTTCCAAAAATATATATATATTTTTTTGTTGAGAAACAACAAATATTTAATTATAAATAAATAAATAAATTAGTAGCTTTCACCTTATAGAATAATAGTGTTCTCAGAGAGTACCATTGATTGGTTTGTTGACAATACTAGGGCACTTGACCTCGTTCAAAAAAAGGAAGGAACAAAAATCTTAAAACTAAAGCCTTATGTTGAATTTTGATGGCATTGATATGGATGGGTTCAGGGTTGGCTTTATGCCTAGACTTTAAAGGCTCCAAAATTGTGATAAGATGTGAGGGACACAAATTTTTTCACAGTTTTTGAAAACGAAAATTTAAAAACTATTGATGTGAGAAATGAAATAACACTACTTTCACATGAGTTTATTATTAAAATCACTTTTATCGGCCCTAATCATAATATGTCATCCCATTAGTTGTGAAAAGAAATTATGAATTTTTTTTGCATCTTTAGACCTATTAAAAAAAAATAGGTAGGAAGTGGACCTTTTTTTTATCACCTGGGCCACCTCTAAGAAAATTCTTAAAATATTGGAGTGATAAAAATTGAATCCAATTGAAACCTTAAATTTTTTATATTAAAAAAATACAAGAAAATTGAAAAAGTACTTTTAAGAATTAAGATCGATTATGTTTAAAAAAAAAAGATTAAGCAAATTATATTTTGTGAGTTAAAAAAGAGATGTTACTAAAATCTAAATACAAAAAGCAAGAAAATAGTTTTTAAATAAAAACTATAATATAAAAATTTATATTTAAATTTATCACCTTATGTAGTCCTCAAATTGTATTGAACCAGACCAGTCCTAGAGGGGTTTTTTTCCTTTCACACTCACACAACAAACAGTTAAAGAAGTACCACATGTTACATCTCATTCAAACTTCTTTAATTCCTACTCTCTCCTTTTTTTGCTTCTGGGTTCTTTGATTCCTACGTTGGAGTGTTCTAACGTGGTCAAATTCATTGAGAATTCTTACTGAGGCCTAAGAATTCGAGTATTATAAATAAATAAATCTAAATAACACAGCTTTTCTGATCAATTTGGCCTAGCTAGAGACTACTCGAGCAATCTCCTCTTTTATCTGGGAGAGCTTTACTCTCAGCTGGGATAGCTCAAACATTTTATTTTGGATTCATTCATTCTTGGCTTCCTATATTGATTGGACCCTTAAAAATGAGCATTTTTTTCACTGTTTTTCACAAAGCTGTCCTAAGTTTATTCCTTACTAATTGTAATTAATTAACCTCACATATTGCTTGTGCCCAGTGAAATCAATTCTGGAGCAGGCCTTTACTTTGGTCAACCAAAGGAGTCATCAGCTGCATCAGCAAGATAACATAGTCATTTACGATAGTTTATCCTTTTTGTTCACGCCTCTCTTGAGGCATCTTTTGGGATTTTTTTTTGTTGTTGTTGCTAAATGTAGAAAAATACATTTTAAACTCCTGTTCACACGTAAATAAAAATAATATTCCCTGTTTTAATCAATAAAACAAAGACTAAAAGAAGTCATTTTTAAATATAATTGTCTACTAAAAATATATATCTAAGTTGTCGGTTGAATCATGGAATATTAATGACTTGGAGGAATCTTGGTATAAAATAAGTAGAGATTAAAAATGGTTCTGAAATTCACATTAAAAAAAAAATGGTTCTGAAATTATCATATCTTTAGTGAAGTATATGGAACTTTGATACAAGCCTAATATGTAATTGGGCCATAAAAATTCTTATTTGGCAGGTGCACTATTGTGCAAATTGGTTGGCAAACTACAATCTTAATTGCTTACAGTTGATTCTAAATAAAAAATAAAATAATAATAATGATAATAATAATTTTGCTTATAGCTTACTTACAAAACCGACCACTTATTCAGCCATAACTATAGGAACCTAGTTATCAGTTTGTAATTGGGCTTTCAAGACCTCTGTTTAGTTGGGCCTAGGCCTTTCTTTATACGGCAAATTGGAAATAGATCATATGTTGTATCAAATTATAGTTCAATTAGAGGAACATTTGACATCAAATTATATTCCAATTATTTTTTTTTTTTGACAGGAAATTATATTCCAATTAAAAAGATACCTGGCAGGCTGGCACAATGTCAAAGTAAAATTATAATCTAATTTAATTTTTTATTGTGCTTCCACTTTAATATATTATATATATGATGCAAGAGATCAAACCGAACTACACCTTCTCCATTTATATAATTTTTTATTGTGCTTCCACTTTAATATATTATATATATATATATGATGCAAGAGATCAAAGCGAATTACACCTTCTCCATATATATATATATATATATATATGCTTCCAGTTACACCTTCTCCATTTAAAGTAAAATTATAATCTAATTTAATTTTTTATTGAGCTTCCAAGATTAGGGAGATTTATTGTGCTTCTGTTTAAAATAAAATACCATTAATTCTATGAGTTTGAGGTAGTGAATTTAAGGCACCATGTCGCTCTCTTGAGACAATACACGTAGTCTACGGAGCTTTTCGGTGTAATAGACTAAACAATTTTGTATGCTGCCCCAAGATACAATAAGTCCTACCACCAAGTTGTATATCCTAAGTTTCTAACAAATACACTACTTGTAGGATAAGAAACTCTCTATAGAAAACAATGTCTAGTTATTAGGATAAAATTGAATCAATTGATGCATATATATATATATATTTATATATGGTGGAATGGTTGAGGAGAGAGTGACTTTAAAGCTGGCTGACAAAGTTTGAAAGCTAAAAACATATATTACAAAAAAAATATTGATAGCTCTAAGACACTTCCTTTGACCACGTATATAATTAATTAATTTTTTTTTTTTTATAGAGTTTAAACCTATGGTGTCTGCTCTCTATAATAGTTCTTTTATTATCAAACCGAGACACTAGTCAATTTTTAGCGTAAACGGGAATTGAACCCCAAATCTCTTATTCAACTATCAGAAACTTTACCAATTAAACTAACTGAAACCTACACCATGTATATAAATTAGTAGTGGGAAAGTTCATAAAATGCATTGTGGCCAGAATTGATTCAATCACATAAACAAATTTTGCCAACGTTTAGAACAAAATTGAATATTAATTCAAATCTTGACAATCAATGATAGGTTTGAGTGTTTAACAGCCAGCCACTAACATTCAAAAAACTTGCCAACTAAAAAGGGAAATATTAATATTATTATTTTTGCATGTATTCTAATAAGTATTATTGTTTACTCAAAAAATAAAGAGGAAAAACAAATGGCCAATAACTTATGACTATTTAATATATATTGTTTTTTTTATACAAATATATATATTATTGGGAAATTATTGTGTACTTCCGGAGTACCATAAATGCGTACTTCCTCCTCTCACATGAATGGTGAGTCCCACTAATTAAATTCATGGTAGGACCTACCATTCATGTGAGAGGGGGGAATACACATTTATGGTATTCCGGGAGTACCTAATAATTTTCCTATAGTTGAATGTTAATGTATATAATAGGAAATAACTCACACATTGAAAACAAGGCTGTAAAGAGATATTATTATTTTGTATTTGAATTCCAATTTTAGCAAAGAAACCGATTTTGCCATCAAAGATGAAAAGTATATTTCATCAATTCACATAAGTAGGCATTTAATCAATATTTAAAATAAATTATAATATATTTAAAAAAAATACTCCAACAATGTAAGTCCTTACAAATGTGCTTTACCTGAAAATCCAATTTGTCCAATTTTTAGGCCACATTTTTGCCAAAAATATATATGATAAAAATTTAAAAACAACAACCGAAGTTTAGAATTTTTAGTCAACAACAATTATCCTTTGTAGTTGCGCTTGCGCGGTCAAAAGACTCGGAACCTTTCCTAATCCGTATGAAGCCGGTGTATTTGGATATAACTTTTACTAAATTTTTTTTTTAATAAAAAAAATTGACTCAAATATAATTATATTTCAAAAAGTGGAATTTTACAAAAAGAAAATTCTATGCATTAATAAATAAATTATGAAAATTACCAAACATTTACCTAATAATAAAAAAAATTATAAATATTACAAATTTTAATGTGGAAACTTACCAGAACCATTTAAATAATATAATGAAATAAATTTATTTTGAATATATTTTTTAAAAAATGATTTTTTATTTATTGAAAATGCTTCGTTTAAAAATAAAAAATCGCTACCATCCAAAAAATTATTGTTTTTTACTTTGCGTGGCATATATATATATATATATATATATAATATCAATGGGTTTCAGTCTCCAATGTTCTTTATCTCAGTGATTACATATCACCTGGGATTTGCTCAAAAAAAAAAAATATATATATATATATATATACATACATAGAGAGAGAGAGAGAATTTTATAGTAAACTAGTTTAAAATAACATTTATGAAAAAATGAAAATATTATCAACTTTTTTTTGACAATTTTTTTAATTGTTCATAAAATATTTTTAAAAATAAATGATTAATGTGTACTCGGATTCATATATATCACCTGGGTTCAGTTTCCAAAATTCAATCCCTTGATGATACTATCCATGAGTTGGTTCCACGTAAGTCTTAAGTGTAATCCGTATGTTATTAATTTTGATGATCAAAGAAGTCAAAAGAGAGTAAAAAATCATTGACTGTGAGAACAAGAAATCCTACACGCATGGCATGGGATAACTGACCCACAAACATTCAGGATGAGATTTAAAGGGTATATTATTGGGGTGAGGAAAATGTCAGCCTACGCAATCTTCTAAAACTTAATGAAATGAAAAAAAATCCAAAACCCAAAAGTACATGAAAAGGACAGCTTTATTGGAATTGAGAAGAACTAAACTCTTTTTCCAGTTCAGTCCACTATCACAGAGCCAAACATCATGAACAGGTTTCTATACTGTGGAGTTATGAGGGCTAAAGCTTCCCAAAAGGGTCTCAGTTTCTTCAATTCTTTCAATCTCTCAAGGTATGTTATCGCTTTTCAGTTTCTGGGTTTGTTGAAAATGTTTGGAATATTGCTTGCTTTATGTTGCTTTTTGAGAATTTTTGTCATTCAGAGTATTGGGTTTGCTTCTCTCTCTCTCAAAAAGAAGAAGAAGAAAAGACTGTTGGGTTTGTTTTTGGTGCTGTGAATTGATGGGTTTTGCATTCATATAATTGTTTTAAAAAAAAAATTTATTTAGAAAAAGAAGAAGAAGAAGGTAATCTGTTTGTAGCTATGTCGGAGACTATTACAGATGTATTATAGTTTTTACCTTACTTGTTACAGACTGACTCTTGTAGTAGATCCCAAGTAATTGGTATGAGGCATTTATAAAATAGTAAGGTTTGCTGTTTTGATGATTTCTGATACTTCAGTGGTCCGTTGTAACTTGGAGGTGGGTCGTGTTGGGGCACATATATGCTGTTTGGACTCTTTAATTGTGTGCTATTCCAATAAGCAGAATGCATTCTATATCCCCCATTGATTGTGTAGACATACACATTGAAGCTAATTCATAAAAGTTCTTTTAGTAGCCGTATTTTAATTTTTAGATTGCTTATTTTAGATTCAAGATCATAGACTGAAAATTAAATTGGAATATGATTATGTTTGTCAAACTGGTCATGAGTTCCCCATCTATTTATTTTTTGTAAATGAAATGCATTTGGAGTCAGAATCCTAGATGGCTTCGGGCCCTTCTACCTCTACAATTTTCAAGGCAGTCCATAAGATAAAACTGTCATGTATTCATACCTCTAATGAGTTTATAAGGTTATTATGGGATCTGTTCCTGATGATTTGATGATTCTTCCTTGGAAGATTTTGTAATATTTGAAAAGATTTGCTTGTGCTGTGGAAGGTTTAGTTTAACTGTTTTCTTATTTGTGCCAAATATATGGGCTCTGAAGTTGATTTACCTGTCACTCTGTATGTTTTATTTCTAGTGGTTTCTCTGATAACAATTTCATCTTCATGGCAGATCTGTTCATTCCATACCCTTTGCTACTGTAGATGTTGAAGAGATATCAGGTTCTCAACCGGCTGAAGTTCACAACTTGGGTAGGTACTGCTACTTCAGGAGTATGTTTTACTCAAAAATCGATGTTTATTATAGATAATGCCCCACAGCTAACAAGAATTGAAAACAAAGAAACAAACAAGTTAACTTTACAAGGATCAGCTAGGTGTAATTCTCTATAATGATTCTCTAGTTGCTTTTTGCTCTGTTTTTAGTTTATATATATATATATGTGTGTGTGTGTGTGTGTGTTACACCTTAAAAATATAAGTTGAATGTATGAAATATTGATCTATTATCCTGAACCCCACTTTCCCTTCCCCGAAAGAAAGGACAGTTTTGTTGCTTCTACTACTGAAGCTTAGACTCAGCCACTAGAATAATGTTGTTTTCTTTGTCATATCTTAGCTGAATTAGGTTGCCTTGAACTTATCTTTTTTATAAACCCACATTGATCAAGTATTATGAACATAGAATGTTGTCACTTTCAGTGCAGGGTAAATGGAAAACATCTTCAAATTGGAATACACTTTTGGATCCTTTAAATGGAGAGCCATTCATTAAAGTTGCTGAGGTAGATGAAACAGGCATTCAGGTGTGTATCATGAGTAGTTTACAAGTGCTTTATTTTTGAAAAGATCTTCCCCATTATTGAGTGTACATAGAAGCTGAACTTAAGTCCTTATGCTTCATCATGCCATCTTTCCATTTTCCTTCTCTCATAAGTTCAATAATTTTATCTTTGAAATGATTAGCTTTTTTTTTTTTTTTTTTTTTTTGGGCTCCATCTTTGACATGCTTACTTATGTTTGCATATTTATCATCTAAATTCTTTCCCAATTGTGATTGGGTTATGCAGCCATTTGTGGAGAGCTTGTCCAAGTGTCCCAAACATGGTCTACACAATCCCTTTAAAGCACCAGAGAGGTTTGTGTTGCTTATTTGGTCTTTGTGTCCTTTTTTCTTCCCCTTGCTTATATATATATATATATATATATATATGTATATATTGCACTGAGGATACTGTGATTATTTAAAACCTGTTTTCTTAAAGAAGACCTTAATAACAATGTTCAATCAAATTAAAAGAACTGACTGCAAACCATCTTTTGCAGGTATCTTTTGTTTGGAGACATATCTGTAAAGGCAGCCCACATGCTTTCCATTCCAAAGGTAATGTACTGTAAGGAAAGAGATAATAATTTTTATAAAGTTTTTTCTCTTCTTTGAATTATGAATCGATTGTCTTATTCAGTGTCACATATATTAATTTTTAGTTGTTTTACCAAAGGTATAATAGATAATTTGTCTTGCATTAATTTTTTTTTTCCGTACAACTTTCAGGTTTCCGATTTCTTCACTAGGTTAATACAGAGAGTTGCTCCAAAGAGTTACAAGCAGGCTCTTGGTGAAGTTTATGTTACACAAAAGTTTTTTGAGAATTTCTCTGGTGATCAGGTACATCAACATGAAATCACTTTGAGCCTTTTTGGTGTTGCAAAGAAAAACGGGCTTCTTTTATATTGATATATCTGTTATTGAAAATCTGTCAATTGGTTTCTTCTCATCCAAATAGATTCGATAATGATAAAATTACTGTTAATATTATGCTGCATTTATTATGACCGGCTTATATACTGGAAGAAATACCCTAGACATAATCATAAAACTTTTGTGTAATAAATTGTGTCATTATTCAGCTGTAATCTCTCTAGTAAAGTTGCTAATGAAGTTTTTTTTGCAATTTCTGTTTACAAATTTGGCAGGTTCGTTTCCTTGCGAGATCTTTTGCAGTACCTGGAGATCATCTTGGACAGCAAAGTCATGGTTTTCGTTGGCCTTATGGTCCTGTAAGTTGTTCCCTGTAAATATGATTGATACTAGTAGATTCAAGACCTTCATCAAATTTCTCAATAATTGCTAAATATCGAATTTTTAATAAAGGGAAAAGTTGGGAAATTTACTCCATTCAGAGTAGCTTGTTTGCACTTCAACCAATGATGGTTGAAAAGTTGTCATGGAAAAGAATGTGTTAGGATTATTCTTGAGAGTGTAATAAAGATTTGTAACTAGGATCTTTTATATCTTCATTAGAGCTCTTTAATAGTTTGTTAGATCTTCTTAAGTAATAAGATGCAGTCTGACCTGACTGTTTGAAATATAGACATGAAGTTCTCCTGTGTAGTAAGTGAATCTAGTAAGAATTTCATAGTAGGTCCTCTTTTACCGTGCTCTCAGGAAAAAAAAAGTCTAGTTTTTTTAATTAAGCACATGCTGCACAGGAGAAATGATCATTAAAAAGAAAAAGAAAAAAGGAGATGATTAAAAAAATATTATGGATCTTCGATGTGAAAAAGGCATTGATCTTTATGAGATAGATGCTTTCTCTAATTGGTTTAACTTTTTTTTATACCAGGCATACTATTTTGTCATCTCAACTTATCAAAAAAAGAACAATAATTAAAAAAAAAAAAAAAAAAAAAAAAAAAACACTATCATGTCATCTTGATGTGGATTTTGGTTTCATTTTCTGAAAATATTTTCTCCATGTCAAGATGGATACAGACTGTCTCTTCATTAGTTTCTATTCAAGTTTTGGGTGTTCCAGAAATCCTTGTTTCGTCTGAATAGTAGATAATGAATAATTTATATAGTCTCTTAATACTTTGCTAATATAAAAGACTGTCTGTGCAGGTTGCAATAATTACTCCTTTCAATTTTCCCCTGGAGATTCCTGTACTTCAGTTGATGGGTGCACTTTATATGGGCAACAAGCCTATTCTTAAAGTTGATAGCAAGGTATGCCTGTAATCTTTTATGTACTATGGTTGGTGTGAACTTTCTAATTGATAATATATTAATTAGTGCATACGATGTGAGAACTTGTTGCAGTGGGTACAATTGAGAAGAGAATGTACAAATTTCTAATTAAAGAACATCAATGGATGTTCAATGGGAGTGAGAAAGAGAGTGAATAATGAGGATGATGCACATGGCTAGCAGAATGATGCTCTAAAATTTGTCTTTTCAGAAATTGGTGGAATAATGCCCAATTACCTACTTTAAAAATACTGTGATGGATTTTCTAAATTATTCTTTTGTATACTGGCATTCCTTTCTAGAAAAGTCTACTATTCTTTTTTTGAGATTTGTCTTATATAAAAATAGTGACTGATAATATTTCATAGGTGAGCATTGTCATGGAGCAAATGATGCGCTTACTTCATTATTGTGGGTTACCTGCGGAAGACGTTGACTTCATAAATTCTGATGGGAAGACAATGAACAAGATATTATTGGAGGTTAGTTCATTAGATTGACAAATTTTGCTTTCTAATTCTTAATTATATCAGAGCCAGTTACTTTATTCCTGAAGATTTTTAATTGCTTGCTTATATGGTTTATTATGTGATCAAGCTTGCTCTTAATCACTAGAACTTCTTGTGTATTCAACAACACTGGTGTAGGATTGTTGAATATTTGGTTATAATTTGTTGAAGTTTATTTACTAGACACTTTGGATATTTTGGGTCTCTCTCCCCAACTTGCAATTCTATAAGTGGTTTGTTTTGGTCATGGATTTGATATATTTCCAGTCCCGGAACCTTCCGTCTTCTTATATTCCATATGTGTTCTTTCAACAGTTTTAACATTAAGTCAGTGAGCTGGACATCTGTACACTCAAAACAGTCAGAATATCAAACTTATGATCTGCTCCTTATCCCATGGTTATATGGTTACATGTATGATATCTAGAAAAGACGAAGTCTTAACACATATAATGGTAGTGTGGTGGAGGCAATTGTGGGGCTGCAGAGGTACTGGACCCTTTGATGGAGGCTTGAATGGGTTTGATGATAGTGTTGGTAATGGACCGTAAAGGCCAAAAAACAAAAAGATAAGGTGCTGTTGGTCCTGACAGTGGCTCAAGAAAACTTTTCTTCTTGGAAAAGTTATAGATACCTCTAACAGAAAATGCCTTGTACCTTTGATTTTGGAGTTCATTGTCTAATGTCTTTGCCCATTTGTTCTTATTACAGAATTAGCTCCCAGCCATGAATTTTACAATTCTTATAAATGTGCTTTATAACATGTAAATTTGTTAGAAGTGTATATAAAATCAAATTTCATACTTATATTGCTCTTGTAGGGAAACCCACGAATGACCCTCTTTACTGGTAGCTCAAGAGTGGCAGACAAGTTGGCTGTTGACCTTAAGGGTCGCATTAAGTTGGAAGATGCAGGATTTGACTGGAAAGTTCTAGGGCCTGATGTTCAGGAGGTTACTTATCAACAATTTCAATATTAGATTATACAGTTTCAGCTATGTAATTTAATAATAGTCTTGTGGTATGTCTTATGGGTTTTTGGATTGCAGGAAGATTATGTTGCATGGGTCTGTGATCAGGATGCATACGCATGTAGTGGTCAGAAGTGCTCGGCACAATCAATATTATTCATGCATGAGGTTAGCTGTTTGCATTTGATGCTTATTAAGAATGTTCTATTATTAAGGCTGACAAGATGACTTCTTATATCTTGGATTGTGTTTTGTCTTTTATTTCATCCGCATAGATTTGCTCATAGTCACAACATTGTGAATAGGACTTTGTAGTTTGTGACCAACCAATTTCCTTTCATTAATCTTAATAATCTCATTGTTGTCCTTTTGCAGAACTGGTCTAGAACTTCACTTATATCCAAAATAAAAAACCTTGCTGAGAGAAGGAAATTAGAAGATTTAACTGTTGGCCCTGTCCTTACTGTAAGTGTGCTACTTCTCCTTCTATTTTTAATTATCTCATTTATATGATCTTCAAAAATACCACTTATGAAGCATCCAATTAATAGCATTCTTACTACCATCCTGGATGATTTAAAAAGTGCATTTTGGAGTAGCAACATTTGAACTGATAGATTTTTTGGATTGCAAAGTAGAAGTCCTTGAAGAAGCCATTTAATGGTTTTACCTTGATGTGTTCATGATGTGGAGATGATAGGCTTCTGGAATACTGGGCTAAATCTCAAAAGTGGTTGGTCAGTCAAACCAGTTGAGCAGGGGGGCTTAGGCAATTAACCCTTTAGGGATTTGACCAACCTTTGCGATATTGATCAGAAAAAACCCAGGCAACCTAGACATCTTTCCATGCATATAGGACACTATGAAGTATGGCATATTTATTTGATCCACAGATCTCTTGAATTTTTTTTCCTAATACTATTATCCATTTCATCCTACACATGAGCAAAGCTATTCTGATTGTTAACTTTGCTTTTCTCTTTGGTTGTTGCAGTTCACAACTGAAGCCATGCTAGAGCACTTGAATAAATTGCTTCAGATACCAGGTTCAAAACTACTCTTTGGCGGTGAACCTATAAAGAACCATTCAATTCCATCCATATATGGTGCTATAAAACCAACGGCCGTTTATGTCCCACTTGAAGAAATTATGAAAGAAAACACTTATGAGCTTGTTACAAGAGAGATTTTTGGACCATTCCAGGTAAATAAGATAGGACTCTTTCAGGATAATTATTTTGGTTTTGAATTTTTGGTGTATTACTAAATTTTATTCAACATTTTATGTCAAATTGTTTGTGATCACATACAAGTGTCCTGAGTATATTGGATCACAACATTTTTACATTGGCTATTCAAATTTTAGTACTATTTAAAAATATTAACTTTGCTAGAGCTTAAAGCTGGGCCTGGATACTAAAATCTCTGTGCTGCATCGGGAATTGGGACTAGTGTATCCCAAATAATACTGTACACTCTTTTTTCAGTGTCAGGGCTTGTTCAGTTGCTGAGAATTTTAAATATCGAGAGTTATAACTTCTTGATAGTTTAAACTTAAAAGAAATAAAATTCCTGAGAGTTGGATTTTATGCTGTGCAGATATACTTTGAATTTAAATGTTTATACAAAGCTAATACTGTTTGAATTACATTATGGCTCTCTGCTTCAACCTCTATTAAGTGAACTTTGAATGATTTACAATTTTCTACTATGATACTAAGTAGTGGTTAGAAGCACATGGATTATTTCACAAATATATTACAGTAGTTACATACAAACTGAAAAAGATTGTGCAGTTTCAAAGTAGGTAGGCTTGCTTTTGTGACACATGAATGGTCTGATCTTCAGATGATCACGTTTAGTATTTTGAGCTGTTATATGGGGGCAGTGAAGCCAGAAAGCAACTTTCACAACTTCAAAGGTGTTCTCGGTATCTAAGAGTTGCTGGAAACCTAAAAAAAAAGATCACAAAAAAAATATAAGGAAATAAGAATGTCATTACTTCTCTGGGTTCTCTGTGTGTGTGATTTGTACATGAACATATGACTGTGTGTGCACACTCATTGAGAAAGAGAAAGTTGGAAATGGGAAGTGTGTCCTTAATTTTTTTTTTTTTTTAAAATTGTATTTTACACAAAGGAATGAATTGTAATAGCTGGATGTTAATGTTACTGACATCTTCATGTTTGATCCTAGACTAATATTTACAAAATGTTATTTTGTATTTGCTCCTAGATTATTACCGACTACAAAAAAGAAAAACTTCCAATGGTGTTGGATGCTCTCGAGAGGATGCATGCACATTTAACAGCTGCTGTGGTTTCAAATGATCCCCTGTTCCTACAGGCAACTCTCTCTCTCTCTCTCTCTCTCTCTCTCTCTGATAAATTTCAGTAATAATTTTTTTAACCCCAAGCTCAACTTCAGTATGCCCCATAATTTAGATTACCTTGTTTGTTATTTTTATGTCTTTATTGGGATATGGTTAATATAAAGTAAGTAATGCGTTACAGGAGACAATTTCTAGTTTCATGAAATGCTTTGTGCATTTAGTGTTCTAATTCTTGATGACTAAGAACCTTCACTGCAATGGCTGGCCCAAAGTCCCAACTGTTGACCTTGGTGTTGCTTTAAATACCAATGGCTCATTGTCATGTAGGAGCTCAAACTGTTTAATGAAGGTGTCACCTACTACTTCTGGTTCTTTTATTTTTTGTTTTCTTCTGTTTTGGGAAAGAGGGGGAGGGGGGCTCGGACATGATGGTATAAGTTTCACTTCCATAAAATTGTGCAGCCCCATGATGGTATCCTGCAATCTTGTGTGTATGGAGCAGTCTCCTGGATCCTTTTTCTAAAAAAGAAAGTGCTTCTCTAAATGGTGATTTTCAGCTCCATCATCTCAGTTTAGTGTAGTTACGTCATAAATCAATGTGCAGGAAGTTATTGGAAAAACAGTGAATGGGACTACTTATGCTGGATTAAGAGCAAGAACAACTGGAGCTCCACAAAATCACTGGTATGCTGGAAATAAATAGTCTCTTTCCTTAATGAGAAGATTGCCATGTGATTTTGTCATTAACAACTGTATGTGACAGGTTTGGACCAGCTGGAGACCCCAGGGGTGCCGGAATTGGGACCCCAGAAGCAATAAAGCTTGTTTGGTCTTGCCATAGAGAGATTATATACGATATCGGCCCCATGCCAAGAAACTGGGAAATTCCACCATCTACTTGAGAAGTCACACTCACAACAGAAGAAGAGAAACAAATATAACTTACAATGCCTACAAGCAATTTTCTTCTGACTTCATTGACGCAAGACAATACAGTGGGGAGCAGTGGTGTCCTTTACTCGCTCACGATTTTCATTAATAAATTGGGATGTTTAGTTTGGCTTTTTATTTGGCCAATTTAGCTTATTCGACTAGTGCATAATTTTTAAAACCTCACTTTTTGGCACAATTGTATTTTTGCCAAATGAGAATGAAAATAAGCTGTCCAAAAAAAAAAAATTGTGTCAGTACTTGTTACTGACCAGTTCTCTCCTCTCTGTAATAATTGGTAGTTTATCAAACAATCCACAAGGGACTACAGTTTTGATGAGTATTCCTCCTTGGACAGCCTTCTCGGATGGTCATGATCAGACTTCACTTCTTTACTTACTAACACGGATTCTTAGGAAGGTGTTTACCCGTTCTCGGACTACTTAATGTCCTCGGATTGAGTTCCTAGCCTAATATATATATATATATATATATATAGATATGCATTCTTGGGTTTATCACCTTTACAATAATAATAATAATAATAAGGAAAAATTTTTTGATAGCAAATGTTATTAATTTTATGTTTATTTTTAGTTTACATTGATTTAAATTTGGTCTAAATGAGAAGGAAACCTCAGTTGAAGCTTAAGTCCAACATAAAAATAAATTTTATTTTCGCTATTTATATATTATTTTTTAAATTTTCCCGTACCTTTATTTTTTCTTATTAAAGTCAAATTAAACCTTTCTTTTTCTTTAATTAATTAAATAATTTTTATTCTTTAGCTTTTGCACTAATAACTTATTTGGCACAAAAATTAAACAATTATATAGATATGTGGAGCAAAATTAGACTTTAATTGAAAATCTAATTAAATTTTTTATTCAACTTTGACTTTAAATATATATACACACACACAATTATTACTATTTATTTTTTAGCATTTGAGAAATCAAGTTGGCCTTTAAAAAAAATAATGAGCTTTTTACATGCAAAGAGAACATGACAATTATTAAAGAAATTTCAAAACTAATATACTTGGGTTTAAAATTAAAAAAACAAATCTAGTAACACAAATTATTATTATTATTATTTTTTATGAGAAGTAACACAAATTGTTAATATGATATATTGTGATTGGCATATAATAAAAATTGTGTCATAATATGTCTATCTAAGGTGATGTTTCACTAATTGAATTTTATTTTATTTTTTTAAAGTCAAGCACTAATTAGTAATTACAACTTATCATCTTAATAAGTTGATAAAAATTTATGATATGTATATTTTTTCTCTTATAGTTTAAAATAGGAGAGAAAGAGCCATGTAACTCTATTGATACATTCTAATATTTTCAATCACGACATTTATAGTTTAAATTCTTCTCCTTCATTATAATTATCAAATTTATAATTTAAGATATATAATTATATATAAGCCCTCGATGGAGCGAAACATCATATTTTCTTTAAATAGTAAAAAATATATTTTCACCTATCAAAAATATATATTGTAGGGACACGATTTTAGTTGACCCGATCCTGGGCGGTCAGGCCTTGGTCAAAAGGTCCCACACAATGAATTTTTGTAGAGTGTGGGTTGAAGAACTCGGTTACAGTTGGATTAAACGGTTCGTTGCATGGGCTCAGGAGATATAGAAACACGAATCCAGAAAGTGGATGTGAAGGGGGGAATTTTATTCATGGGCACGTATGCGTACAATGAAACTTCGCTCCTCTGTTCACTCTCTCTCCGGTTTTTCCCATCCCCCTCTCTTGAGGGACTCTTACATATTATATAGGCCCCCCTTTTATCATCTGGGCCTTACATTTGTTGATCATCCAAACCCCTACTTGAGCACCTGTCCCATCAGATGCCCCTACCAGTTCTTTGTGAGTTGCAGTGACCAAGGTAGCACTGTTCAGGGGTCTTCTCTTCATTAATGCGGCCAGGAGAGTAGTTGTGGTGCATTTAATGTGGTGGTGACAGCATTTGCTGGGATATTTTGGGTCTCCTTTCTTTTTACGTGTTTGGAGTGAGGGCTACAGTAGCTAGGATGCATCGTTGACCTGGACTTTGGAACATCCGTGGAGGAATTACTCCTCGGACGTGTTCTCCTTGTTCCCATGGGCCTGAGCAAGGATTCTGGGCCGCGACGTCTCCTCGGACAGAATGGTCCTCGGACGGGCCCAAGGCCCAGCCAACATGTTATTCTGGACCGGTCCCCACATATATAATTTCATAACCAAATAAAATCATAATTAATAAATAATACTAAAAGATATATAATTTTATATATAAAATTAATCATAATAAATCTCTAATATATATATATATTTATTTATATAATTTCAATACATGGGCCTAGGCTTTTAAGTTTAGCCCATGAAACTTCGGTCATGGATACAGTCAGTACAAGCCCATGTTCTTGTGTTGTATCTTGTTAGAGTATTCGAGAGGCGCCAAAATCTCCTCAGACATTGAAGCTCAGCTCGGCTAGGGTTAGGGTTTCGCTTTTGCTTTCGCCGCCGCACCGTTCCCCTTCAGGTTCGAATTCCCTATCTCCATGTAACCTCAACTCAATAAAGTTTCAATCTTTAACTGAAACATTTTCAAAAAACAATTGGGATATTGATTCTGTTTTGTTCTATAGCTTCACTGTAACATCAATGAAACGAAACTAGAAACTTTATGCTCTACTTGTTTTGGCTGAAGAGTTTGCATTAATTTTTTTATATGGGTTTTTATTCTATTTAGTTTTAGTGTTTGATTCAGAGTTATATGCTTGTTTACTGCTCAGGTTTTGAGCTTTTGCTTTCCTTTGGCTGAAAATTTTGCAGTAGATTTTTTTTTTTTGGGTTTATTCTCTTTGGTTTTAGTGTTTGATTCAGAGCTATATATTTGTTTACTACTCAGGTTTTGAGCTTTGCTTTCCAAATATTTGCTATGACTTTGCTTGAAGTGATAATAAAGGCCTCGGCCAATACCGAGTCAGTTGCTTCCGAGTCAGAATACCCTATTGTTCTCAACCCGGATGATGTTTTGCTGAGGCCTAAACTTGAAGACCCAAATCCCACATTGCTTGTTAACCCTGTTATCGGTTGGCAAATATCGCAAACCGATTCTGAAGTCATTGAAATGGGGAAAAAGTTCTGTACTAAGCTAAAGCGGAAGCTCAAGAACCCGATTGATTTTGATAAGGATGAGTTTTTACTGATTTTGAATCAGTTTCTTGAGAAAATTAGGGACAAAGTTGGTGTATCCATTGGGATTGATTCGTCTGAAAGTGGGTATGCTCGGGCCTGGATTGAACGGCTAGGGTCTTTCATGGGTAAAGATGTTGCTGGTTTGGTTTTGGATGGGTGTGTGGATTTTGAAATTTGGGATTTGGTTGAGGTTCTGATTGTTAATGGGGTTATTGATCATTCTTTTTATTCGAATTTGGTCAATAGACTTGTGGCGAAGAAGAGGTCAGACTTGTTATGTCTTTGTATTAAGCATGCATCGGATCTTGGGGCATCTGAATTACTTGCCATTTTGAAGTATTTTCTTTGTCCGGCGAAAGATGCTTATGGTAGTATGGTGGATGTGAGGAAAGAATGGGAGAAGCAGGCTTTGTCAGCAATTGAGAAAGCAAGCGAAAGGAGTGTCACGGGGAAGAAAGCACGTTTGGCGAAGGAGGCTTCAATTTTGCTTATGGTGGCACATGATGGGTTCTCTGCATCAGAGCTTTGTTTGCACTATTTGCTGGCGTCCTCAAATATTGATGCAGTGACATTATCATCATCAATTGGAAATTTGAATGGTAAAGAGATGATGAATTTGATTCGGTATTTGGGGAAGTGGTTGAAGAAGTACGAGCAATTTCCTCAAGCAGTTCCATGTCCTGAAGCATCATATAAGTTAGGTTTGAAGGCCTGCAGTTGGGTTCCTAAGCTTGAAGATGTCATCAACTGTGCTGGATTGGTGCTGGATGAAAAATTTTCTTCGTTGATTTTGCATCCAGAATTCCATGAAGAGCTGAGATCCATGGGGGAAGTGGTTAGTTGTTTAGCATCAGAAGCTAGACTATGTTGTTTAATGGCTGATGTAGCCGACAGATTGAAAGTTGAAGTTTGACATGCATGGAAATATAAATTTTCACTAATATTGCATCATGCTCCTGGTATTTCATTTGCAGAATTGATAGTATGCTATCAGTTTTTTCAGACACTTCTATATGGATGTTATTCGTGATTGGTTTGTTAGGTTTAGGCTGCATTTTGAGGTGGCAGTCTATACCCGATTTCTGACGTATACAATGGGAGGAATCTTACATGAGATTTAATTCTGTCTACAAATGTATACTTTTTGTGATGAGTTAGTACGAAATTATTTCTCCACTATAATCTCAGAAAGTGTGCATCCATCCATTAAATGAGCCTTTCTGGTGTCACTTTTAGCCTCTGGCCCTCTGCCTTAATATTCTCTCACGTAGTTTGAATGTGGATTCTTTTTTGGTTATATTGAAAATCATTCCAGGGAGATGCACTCTGGATTTATTCCCCATGAGTTCTTTTCATTGGACGAAGTGATTGTAATAACTAATAAACGATTTTTTTTCCTTTATGATAATATGCTACAGAAGCAACTATCAGTATTACAAAATCGATTAATCAGAGAATCTGAGTTTCAAGTTTAACTCTTACCAGATTAAGAGACAGTTCTGAGGAACATATTAGCTGCTTCTAGTTCTCCTTTATTTTGGCATGAAAACAGAATGATTGTCGAAGGGGTGTTCCTCCTAAACAGCTTGACAGCTTTTCCAAATGCTGGCTGAACCTTGGAGGTTGAATATCTTCCAAAAATCTTTAATCCTATTGTCCCAAATCCCAATACATGATATGCTAACACCTGATGGGAAAATTTCAAAGTGCAATAAATCTAGTGCCATACTCTTATTATACACTCTGTACACACTTTTTTTTTAAAAAATCTTGACTTGAAGTCAAGATTTCTAAGTTGGAAATTGTGACTTCATCTGTGTGTAATAGATATTGCTCTTTTTACAATTGATATAATGATTTGGTATAACTGATATATAATAAAAGCAGTGTTAATAATTGTACCAAATTAATGATTGTACCAAATGTTGTCCATTAGCAAATAATCGACCAATTTGCCAATGACTTGTGTCTTAAGATAAATTGAAATATTGAAAAAGATCAAAGAATGAAGAAGAAAACCAAAGGGTTTTTTGAACTAGACGAGTTAACTCATAGATGACTCAATGAGTTAGAGAGTTTGAACATTTGGTGAGACCCTTCAATGGCTTATATATGATCAATTTTATTTTGTTTTTTTGAGCAAAATATACAATCAATTTAGTTTGTTATACATATATAGCATTTTGCATGGATAAAAACTCTAGGAATACACCCAATTCCACCAAATGCTTAAGCGGAAAGTTTAAACATCAAGTTATGATTAGTGCACAATAATCCCACTTTTCACCAAAATCTAGCGGTGATTCCATGTGTAAATGATTTAATTCAATCACAACACACAAGCATTTTGAAATTGGGCATGGATTGGGATACAAAAGCATATAACCATTAACCTTTAGATACTGTAAATGACATGTAGCCACTAGTTATTAATTATTGGTTATTGGGAATAATGGATTGTGGGTGAAAAATAATGCAAACAATGCCAACTATAAGTAGGAGCTAGGAACCACTACGATTAAAATAACATATTGTGGCCATATTCCACCGGTATGTTAATGCATCCCAAATACATGCACAAACATGAGTGCATAAGGCACCATATGCATGATTTATAGTTTTTGTTAAGACTTAACTTTGTCATTCTCTAATAAGAAAGTAGCACTTTATCCAATAAGAAAGCAACACATGTCCACCTCCACCACTATAAAAGGACGATGAAGACCTAAGAAAAGACACTAAATCCCTTGCTACGATGGAATATACCTTCTCGCCCTCTTTCTCTTTTACTCCTCCATTGTAAATACTAGGGCTGTCCATACTTGATCGGAGCTCGACAACCCGGCCAAACCGCCCAAAGCCGACCCGATTCCAACCCGAACCGAAGGTCCAGTCGGTCGGCGGCGGGTTTCCGTTCTCAAGAACCGACACCGGCGGGTCGAGTGGTGGGTTTGCTTCTCCAAAACCCAAGCAACCCGAACCCGACCGTAGTTGTATAAAAAATCCGGCCAAATCTTGCAAAATCAAGCCAGATCCGGCGAGATCTCGACCAAATTTGGCAAGATCTCGACCAGATCTGGCTAGATCTAGTGGGATTTAGCCAGATCCGGCCAATTCTAGCAATTTTTAGTGAAAAATTTCAGATTCCAATGAGAAAAAATGAAGATACTGGAGAGATTTTCCAGATTCCAACGACCTTTCTTTTTTTTTTTTTTTTTTTTAGATTTCGATGATTTTTTTTTACTCCGGCAACCGACTGACGCTCACCCCCACCCGAAATCAACTCAACCGATTTTTCTAGCGGTCGGTTCCAGGTTACTCTGCCCCTCCACCCGACGTCGGCGGGTCGAGTCCGGGTTGGGCCCAAAACCGACCCGGCCCGACCCGTGGATAGCCCTAGTAAACACACATCTTTTGTAGAAAATAATAAGAAAGTAATACTTTATCCAATAAGAAAGCAACACATGTCTACCTCCACCACTATAAAAGGATGATGAAGGACCTAAGAAAAGACACTAAATCCCTTGCTACGATGGAATATACCTTCTCGCCCTCTTTCTCTTTTACTCCATTGTAAACACACATCTTTTGTAGAAAATAATAGATTATTCGACTAACTTGAACCCAAGTGTTTCTCCCTCTCCCAATATAGAGTTTCCACACTATAAATCTATGTTTTCATTTTCCTTTACGTTTTCATTTTTTTTAGCTTTACCTCCCTAATGGGAACTTCCCATAAAAAATCTATGCTTTCATTTTCATTAGCTTTACCTTTCCAATGGTGTGTAATTGTCAAAGTGGAAATTTAGTGCCTTACCGTCATGTACAATAATTAAGCGAAAGTGATGTTATTTTAAGTACAACAGACTGTCAACAATTACGAAAAATCTTGTGAAAAATATTGCCTTCGTATCATTCCTCTTATCTGTATTGTGTTACATCCCCAAAGTCTTTTTAATTGACAAAAAGCATTCAAATCTACCACTCAACTGATTCGTCAACATGAGCTTTCACAGCTTTATGAATCATTTTTTTCGAGATCTTTAGTCAGTTGTCACACAAAAAATGTGCTCTTACTACATTGTATCAAAAGGTAATTGCGTTGAGCCAGAATGAAAGAAATTAAAATCAGTATATTGAGACAAATGAGAGGACCAACGTTTAGCCAATTTAATCCCCCCTACTTCCACACACCCTCGCAGCCACCCAGGGAAAAAGAAGAAATGGATATGGCATCTCAAGAACTTAAAATTCCCGAGAAAACCAACAAGCTTTAAAGAACATTCCCGACTAAGCATCCTGCTGGAATTCTTCTTGAAAATTGGGGGGCCTACATAAACCCACAAGCTTCAAATCACAATGTCACCAACTCAGTTTTCTGAGCTAGTAGTGGGGGTTGAATGAATCCACTGACTCCAAAGTGGCAACAGCATTCAGGTGCCCAAAACAGAAATACACTACTCCAGTTCCCATCAGAAACCTTCTGTGAGCGCAAAAACTCGACCTGCTAAAGGTGAAGGCAAAGCAGATACAGCTTGTTGAATTTCCTGACAAATCAAAGCACCAAATTAACAATATAATTACCATTAAGGAGACAAAAGGAAGACATTATAAGATACAAATGGACCATCCCATAGAATAGACCCACAATGATTTACGAAGTTTATCACACACTACAGCTCTGTTCAACTTTTTAAATGTAAGAAGGCTTAATAGCAGGATGACGACTCTTTTTAGTCAATATTACCACCTATGCCCATGCTTTTGTGCTATATGGCAACCAATGAGTTAATTCACTACTTGGTAGTGGGGGATTCGTCAAATAGAAGAGATAATATCTTGCTGATAGAACTGATTTGCCGCTAGAAGAGCAGAAAGAACTCATTATGTGGGCTGTAGCCCTGTGACTGATCCACTGAGGAGACTTTAAAAATAAATTAGACAAAAGAATTGCTTTATATGGAAGTACCTCAGCTGTATGACGAGCTGAAAAGTGGATTAGAAGAATTGCTTTGTTCTCAAATCTCTCTGCATGACCTATTATCTGGTAAAATCTCATAGCAAAAACACAATAAGAAACCCAGGAAGGTGCATCATACAAGACACAGGCCAATAAGGAAGCACATGCAGCATGATAATTTCCAAAAGAAGAGTTTAACAACTAAACCTCAGATATATGCATGTGTCCGTAATCTCTTGCACCCTCCACTTGAACAGAGTTATCAACAAAGGTGCACTGCATGAAAAGATTAGAGGCAACTATGTTATGCAAACAATTAATAAGAGCTCAGCCACAATGCAAACCATGACAGATGCTCCCAACAATTTTGAGCAGTACAACCTATGTAGACAGTAAATATAAGTGACTTTGTGCATGTGTCTGTTAATACATGCTTTTGTATTATATTTACACACAGAAATGTTAATGAGATACTCTCATTGACCTGGTATTTGCATGAGCCAAATTGCATGAGCGATCAATATTTAATACTACGAAATGGGGAAAAAAGGGAAAATTTTCTGTTGACACTTCCTCTCATTTGGTCCACATGATTTAAAGCTAGTGTGCATTATTGAGTTTTGAGAATAGCAATTTATCACAAATCCACCTCTCATTAATTACAGTGCAGTTCGTTCAATTGCAAGCCACCAGAAGACACCGACTAAAGATTATATTATAAAGAAAAGACGCCACATTTATATCACTCAAGACTACAAAAACAAACTGCAAGTTTGTGACCAGAGTTACTCCATTCTTTTCTTATCCTTTTTTTTTCTGATAAGTTTGATCAAAGTTACCTATGAGTGTAAAACTACAACTGGTGCAAGAAGTTAAAAATGGTCTGATAAAAATAAACCTTGATATACCAAAATGTCAAAGTATATGTAATATAACACAGCATAAGCAAAGTAAATGCACCTCCATAACTAGAATTCTTGATCTCAAGGCATCTATGTTATTTTGGTCAACTATGAAGTCGGACATGGTATCTCCAGTGAAAGCAATTTCAGGTACTGTCACAGTGTATGTAATCTGCAAATAAACAGTCCCAGCCTTGTTAAATATATTATAATAAAGAGAAAAAAAAAAAAAAAAAAAGGTTGGTAGAGACAGGGACGTAAATTTCAAAAACAACAGGGCCACATTAAAAAAAAAAAATGTCAAAACCTTCTGAGAAGTAAAAATAAAAGAGAAAAATAGAAGCCCAGATAGATATTAGGTAAATATTAGAAGTTTCCAAAGCAAACATCTATTAAAACATGTTTTGAGGTTTCAATATAATTGCTGAACCTTGATGTAGCAAAAGCCAAAAATATGTCTTGAAACTCAAACAATGCCCCATAAAACTCTAAGCTTATTTTCCATATTCCAAACATATTTCAACAAAAAATTTTTTTTTGCATACAATGAAAAAACACATGATAACAGAAAAGAAAACCCAATATTCAAAAACTAGATATTCCAAAGAAACATTACAGCATATCTTCTAACTGCGGATGCTATACACGGATTTTTAAACTTTGGAATGAAAGCAGGTGAAAATGATGAATTTTGGGATATGGTCTACTGCTTTTACTCTTGGTCATGGTTATTTTCTCACATCCCACTTCTAGTTCTCTCCATATCAAATTAACAGGAGAAAGGAAGAATATTGCAGTCAAGAAGTGGTAAAACAGTTGCATAAAGAAGTGCAATTTATTTATGAATGATCTTAAAAAAATTGCAATATAAAGGTCCCCCAGAATGTAAAGGAAGCAAATTTCCAATCACATAGTATCAGTAAGAAGTTTATGAAGGCAACTGTCAAGACAGACCTCCACACCTGATAACTTCAAATTCTTAATCTCGTTCCCAGGAAGGCCAATGTACTCCTGCTTAAGTTTCTGTTTTACAGAGTAAACTACATAGCCCTGTCATGAATCATTCACAGTCAATAAATACTAAAGATAGCTCAAAGTATATACTAATTCATCAGCATCTGAATGGAAAGCCATAAGAGAAAAAAATTACAACTAATAAAGATACCTGGCTTGGTATGACATGGTATGTCTTAAAAGCTCTTACTTTAAGGTCTTTTCTCAAATAAAACTCTTCTCCTGAAAATAAAAGCTCTATAAGCTTACTTAAAACTACATCATGTGAAAGAAGAGCAGACGAGACCAACATTTTCAGTTGATGAGAGAATTCAATTCAAGATCAACCATTACCAACATCCAAGCCAATTAGATTATGCTTCAGCTCTGATTGGTCCATTCTTCTGTGCACCTCAAAGAGTTGTTCTACATCTGCTTTTATACATGTTGGTACAATGATTGTTGGGGGCTTCATTCTGTATAAGCCACGAGTTGCAACATACATGGGGAGTCCTCCCTTTCAAAATATTAAGTTATGAGTAGCACTCAAAAAAAAGAGTCCATGTGTAATCTATACTAATTAAACTCTTTAGTGGGACTTAAAAGACATAATTTAGAAGTTTAAAATCAACTAAAAATTGCGAAACTATAAAAACCCAGTTGAAATGAATTTCATGGAAATTATGATAAAAATACCAAGAAAATAAGAGAAAGCCCCATTTTCATGATTTTTCTTTCTGGAAGAATGGGAGCAGGGAGGTTGGATCCATTTGATATGTTTAAATTCCATATTCAGACTATGTGAGAAATTCAAAATCGATTGCATTGATAGACATAGACAAATATGCCATTAACATTAGATAATAGTCAAAAGATCCATCACAATGCACAAAATTAAAAACAGGTATCTATCTTTTACAACCATCCAACGACGTGAATCATCATATGAATCTATATAGGCACTAAAGTAGAGTTCTTCAGCTCTTAGTCATCTTGTAGTACAACATTAAACAGTGAATAAATCTTCAACTACTTTTAGTTCCAAACTCATTCAAAACCCAGTACCAAAACAACACTAAAAGCTCCACAATGTTCCACACAACAATACAAATCATCACACTACTAGCATATATATCCCAATCCCAATAAAAGAAAACACAAATTACACAAGTAGTTACATGGTATTTACCATCTAACCAACCTAAATTATCACAAACTTGAACTGACCCAATACAGAAGAGTGCATACAAAACTAAATTCAACAGCCCCAACACCACCAAAATAAATAATAACAAAAACCCAGAACACAAAAAGGCACAAAGAATGAAAAAAAAAAGTCAAAATTTTGCAATACAAAGAGCAAGATAAAAAACAAAGAGAAAGTAAGCGCAGAGAAGGGACACTCACAATGTGGTCCATGTGGGCATGGGAGATACAGAGAAAGTCTTGCTGTATAGCTTGGTGGGGACAGCGACCAATATCAAAGGCTATATTGAGAGAAGGGAAAATTATGCAGGTTTCATGGCCTGCAATTGACAAACCCTTTACTGGATACCCTTGTATATTCATAATACACTTGGTTTTGTTCGAGCTCTCTTTGTCTTTGGCCTGCTCAGAATCTTTGGTTCCAGTTTCCATGGCTTCAACAAACTTACTCACGTTCTGGGTCCACAAGCCGAGGAGCTGGTCTGGGTTTAGATTTAGGATTTTCTGTTGGGTGGTGAAACGGTGTCGTATGAATTTTGTTTTTCGAGTTTGGAAAAAACGGCGCTGTTCGACTGTGCCAGCTTGTCGGAAAAATTTGTTAAATAGCGTAATTTTAGGAAATATTTGTTAAATAGCAGCTAATCAAACTTAATTATTTATGGAGTATATTTTTGAAACCCGAGTTTCAAAAAATTATCACATAATTAAATAATTAAATAAGTTTGACTCGATTTGTTTTTTTTTAAATGTTTTCAAAAATCATGTTGTTTGGCATAAGAGGCCCCAACTCGTCTCTTTGGTTTCACTGAAACGACATCAGTTTGAGGTTGATTCGGTAAAAAAACAAAACATGTTAGCATAGATAATGTGTCAATTAATACTAGAAACTAACTGGGAAGGTGGAATTACTAATAGAATCAAACTTCAAGGTGTATATTCAAAATTTTGAAATTTTTGGGGGTAAAATCCAAACCATCCCAAATTTCAGAGATGTAATTTGCAATTTACTTTTTTTTTAATGAAAGAAACTATTATAATAATTAGTGAGCTATTTAAAATTCTAAA
This sequence comes from Quercus robur, assembly GCF_932294415.1. Classification (NCBI taxonomy): domain Eukaryota; kingdom Viridiplantae; phylum Streptophyta; class Magnoliopsida; order Fagales; family Fagaceae; genus Quercus; species Quercus robur. Next base: position 41,983,546 of record NC_065543.1, read on the forward strand.
TTAATTATCATAATATAATATACTAATGAAGGGTTTTTTTTTTTTTTTTTTGGAACAAAGGTAGTAATAGTATTGATTAATTTTTGCCAAATCAGAACACACAAATGGTTCTAACAATACCAAGCACTTGGCCAAACCACACTGTCTAGGAAACGATATTTCAATGTAAAATGTGTTAAATTCATTTGAAAAATTCAATAAACCATGTGATAAAGAAGTTGAGGGTTTAAATTGTTATTAGATTTTATTTGCTACTTTTAAAATCACATAATTTAATTTATTACTTTTCAAAACATTAGTATTTAATTTGTAGCTTTCAAATTTTCATGATTTATTTTGTTACACTCCTAAATTATAAGGTCTAAAACGTTGGTCAAAATCTGAAATAATTTTAGATGTTAAAACTTATAATATTCACATGCTTATGAGCATTTTGTTCTCAAAATTTCCATATTAAAGTTTTTAGAATTCTAAACTGTTGATACAGAGGATTCTCAAATTGTTTTAAAAGAAATAACATTAATGACTGAATAGAAACAAAAATAAGTTATACCAAACTAACAAATAAATATGATATTTGTCTTGTTGTGAGAGAGGCATATTAAAAGAAAGGCAAATAAGACATAAACGCAATTTTTTTTTTTTTTTTTTTTTTGATATAAGATAGAATTTCTACTCTAGCCTAATCTAAATGTATTTGTGTGTGAAGCTTCTTCTTAGAGATTTGAATCCTGGCCGGCCCTTGCCCCCCTCACACCTTACAAGCACTTATACTTGTAGACTGACCAACGCACCAAGGGTGTACGGTGGTACATAAATGCTATTCTTGATGATCCATGCAAATTACACGAAGAAGTTAGTCCTTTAAGGTTTCATAAAATCAACAATAATCTTTAGAATTTGATGAAACCACAATTTAGTAATATGTATATTTCCTAAATTTGATGAAACCACAGTTTTCTGATGCAAGCTTTGTTTATGTTCTTGCGGCTATGCACTGCAATTTTTTTCTTTGGTATATAATTAAACCACAAATCAATCAATATAAAATTAAATTACAAACCACCTACATTACACAATTAAGAATAGGTTAAAGTGGGTTGATCCAACCAATTCTTGATATGTAGTGTTATCTAAGAAAAGAAAGACTACACACAAATGAACCATGTATAACATAATGATATAAACTCTTCTCCTTCACATTTTTCTTTTTCTCTATACGTTGAGCCTCTTGCTCTATAACAACATTTAAATGCCTCCTTGTCTTCTGAAGGGATCAATGGCAAGTATGCAAAGCCTAAACAGAAAGAAAAGGAACACCAACACATGATAAAGTCACACTGTAGGTATTCTAGATCCGGTTAAATCCAATTCAAAACTTTCCAAAAGAATTTAAACAAAACGGTCTACCAAAAGTAATTTAAACTGATTAATTCTAAATCTGAACCCAAAAAAAGATTCAAAGCCAGTTATGTATTTTCAAGAGAATGAATGCATCATAGTTCATTGGTTTTAACTTAAACTGCTTAATCCTTTAATCCAAATCCAATGGTTCAAAGCCAATTATGTATTTTAAAGAGAACGACTGCAATAGGTCATTGGTTTCAACTTAAATTGCTTAATTCTTTAATCCAACTCCTGAGGTTCAAAGTCAATTATGTATTTCCAAGAGAATGATTGCATAATAGTTAACTTTCATTGGTTTCGACTTAAACCGTTTAATTCTTAAATCCAAATCCAAAGGTTCAAAGCTAACTGTGTATATACGCCACATCATAGCTATTCTATGCGGCAAATTGTCTTTATTTACATGAATCCAGTGGTGGCTCTAGGATTATTTTCTAGGGGGTTCAATAAGAAACATAAATGATATAAAATCTAAAACAAAAGTAAACTTAAATATATTGACATCACAAAAAAACCCAAATAAATGAATTTTTTCGATTACCTTCTATGATATTTCATATTTTGAAATTGTTGCATGATATCTTCATTATCAATTCTACTAGTTACATTTTTTTCACTATACACAGCCAAACAATCATTCAACCACTTATCTCTCATTTGATTGATTGAATATATTCGAATTTTTTAAGAACTAAATGGGCTTTTTATAAGGTTTAAGAATTAAGATTAACATTAACAAATTTATATTTTTGTTGTAGCGCTTTTTTTTATTTATTTATTTTTTCAAAATTTAGATCAAATTAGTTTGTTATTGAACTTTTTTTGTGTCTTTAAAAATGTCAAGATATTGTTAAGAACATCATATTCAAGCTTATTTCAGTTGTGTTTAACAAAATTTTAGAATTAGGGTGTTAAAATTTTTATTTTAGGAGGTCAAAACAAAACAATTTTTTTTATTATAATATTTTTTATGGGCTAGTTCAGGGGGTTCATTTGAACCCCCTGGGCTTCATGTGGAGCCGCACATGCATGAATCCACAATTTTTTCTTTATTGCTACTGTGTCGTGGCAAAGTGTGCATTTATGTGTGGTACTACCATTATTAATACTATAAAACAGTACAACAGTATCATCTATACAAAATATGAATATTTTTCTTTTTTGTTCTTTTTCCCTTGTCTAGAAGATTCCATTTGTAGCTCAAACATGACTGTGCCTTCTTCTTTGTTTCTTTGAATTTTTTGATTGAAAACCTTAATTTCAATCTCCTTCAAAGCACTATGGTTTTATTTTCTCTATATTCGCTTAGATGAACGATCCAAAATGGACCATCAACATCATCATTATCAACAACAACAACAACAACAACAACAACAACAACAATGGCGTCCCATGCCAATCCCCAACTCAAATTCTCACTTTCTATTTTGCTCTCCCTTCAATCAAACTCAAAACCCTAGACCCCAATTCGAATTGCAACTTTTGCCCAAAGTCTACCCCACCCACCATGTCATAGAAACCTTAGCTTAGATAGAGAACCCTACAATCGATTTCATTACAACAATCTTACAATATATGGATTCACATATGAGTCTGATAGGAACTCTAATAAGAGGCATAGGGTTGTTGATATACAAATTAATAATCAAAAGGACAAAACTTAGGTACAATACTTTAGGTGCCGTTTTTTAGGTTCCCCACTTAAGATTGAGTTATGTGGCTACTTAACTAAAAAATACACTTCAATCTCATAAGGAAAAACCCACATAACAGAATCTTAAGAGGAAAACTTAAGGAACAGCATCTAAATATTGTACCTAAGTCATGCCCTAATCAAAATTCTATTAGGTCTTTTGATATTGATAGTGAGCTCATGATGACTCCTTTGATGGTGAACTCACTCGTATTTGTGGGTTTTGAATTCCAACCCATAAAGCAAACAAAATATAGGCCGAACATAAATGGGCTAATATTTATTTGAGCCATTATTTATAACTAATAAGTATTTGTTTTTTTCTAGCCCAATATAAAACAAAGCCTAAAAAATAGCCCTCAACACCAAATATGCTTGCAACAAAGGCGAATGAGTATCTGAACGAATTCAAAATGGCCATGGGGCCATTATGTCCAAGGTCAGCCCAATAAACATTATTGGCAACCACTTAGCTCAATAGGCTCGAGGATACTAATTAGAGAGAGGAGAGAGTTACTAATTGTGGCCATGAGTGCACATGGGCTAACACCACATCTTCCTTGAAGATGAATTAACATATGAGACATTATTTTGGAAGGTGACTCATTGTTAATAATTATGATGATTCAGTCCAAGTGGCCATTGTTAGGGACACTTGGTTTAAGAAGCTAAACAAAGATTACATTATTTTTGGTCTTGGATAACCTATCATACAAGACACGAAGCAAACCCAACAGCCCATACATTAGCTAGGCGTTCTCAGTTTGTAGAGTGCAACTAAATACTGATGTATCTGCCTTAAGTTTTAGTCAATGAAGGTTACTATATATCTTGACTTTAAAAAAAAATAAAATTACAGATTTTAAAAAATAAAAACATTTAAAAGTTTGTTTTTAATTTAAACTGCTTAATTCTTAAATCCAAACCCAAATACTAAAGGTTGAATTCCAATTATGTATATTCAAGAGAATGAATGTTATTAAAACTCTCTAACTGAGTAATTATGTAAAAAGGAAGCAACTAAAATAGAAATTTTGAAATTGCATTCCCACAAAAAAAGAAAAGAGACAATTAATCAAGAAAAGATTAGCCTAAGAGTTTTGAACTCGCTCTCACGATTTCAAGATCTTGGTACAAAATTTTTTAGGCGTAAATGTACTTTTAGTCCCTACATTTTGACTTTTTTCCATTTTAGTCCCTACATTTTATTTTTACCATTTTTAATCCCTAAACCAATTAATGCAGGATATTTAAGTCCTTGAAACACTATTTCGTCAACCAACTTACGGGGAAACTGACGTTGGCATTAAAATATTATTAAAAAAATTATTTAACATTTTTTAAATGCCAAAATTAAAAAAATTAATTACTCAATTTTAATTAAAAAAAACAAAAAATTTTATTTTCTTTCAAACAAAAATTTTTCTTTCTTTTAATTAATATGATTTTTTTTTATTCCAATCTTTTTTTTCTTCAGAAGAACATATTCATGTTCTTTATGTTCTTCCCCATATATGATTCATGTAAGGACTCAATTTGTAACGACCCCAAATTGGTTTATTGGGCTCGAACGTTAAAGGCCCAAACAATAAATTTGTAGAGAGTGGGCTGAAAGGCTAGGCCTTGGTCACCGGACAGTGGTTAGTCATGGTGTTCATGGTGGACGCACAGAGATGAACTAAGTTTGTCCATGGACCTTGTCTATTGAGCTTAATGTTCTTATTATTCCTTTCACTTTTTGGGTACCATTGTTTCAGCCTCCCTTTTTGGCGTATGAATCTTTACATTATATAGTCCTTCTCAGTTGATCCTGACCTTCCATCTGTCAATCAGGCAGGTAACTACTCGAGTGCCTGTCCCATCAGCCGCCTGCCCCCACTTTCTGTTAGTTGCAATAACCGAAGCCACACTATTCAGGGGTCTTTTCCCATCAATGTGGCTAGGACGTTTGTTGGCGCATTTAATGCGGAGGTGACATCTTTCCCTTGAACCACTCCCACACTGTACCTCCGTGTGAGTCCCATTCTACTCGCCTTTTCTTCTGGGAGCGCTTTGGAGGCTGCCTTTGATAACGTGTCGCTCTTCCCTTTTAGGCCTCGGGACACCGAGGACAGGGTCATCCTCGGCTGCACCTCTAGGCCATTTGGACTTTCGCTGCTTGTCCTCGGCAACTACTCTCCTCGGCGCGGGCCTTGGGCCCTAATGGAAAGTGGGTCGGGACCACAAATTCTCTGGCCCCACAATTCATATTCTTACCAAATTAATCCTTATTTTCTTATCATTTTCTTTTCCTTTCTTGTACTTTCTTTATAACCAAACACATCAAAACAAAATAAATAAATAAAATTTCTTTCTTGTTTTTTTTTTCTTTTCATTATTTTTTTTCAGAAGAACATGTTCATGTTGATTGTGTTCTTCCCTATGATTATCTCCAACAAAAAACAAACCCTAAACCTAGATCCTAACCAAACCCCAAATCCATATCCCCAATAAAGCAAACCTTAGCCTTCAAACCCATAAATTTTCTTGGCAAACAAACACAAAAAAAATCCACTGGAAAAAAAAAAAACCCCTAATCACCACCACCGAATCAACCGAATCATAGAACATGAAGATCAAACCCAAGCAAAAGAATTGAAACAATTGAAATCTACCACTAAAAAGTAAGATTAAGACCCATGAAAAACAACCCCACCCATGCCGTCCATCAAGCTACCAGATCAAACAACTGAGACCCAAAATCCTTCAAACAACTGAGACCCACAATCCATCAGCCAAAAACTGTACAATCTTGATCACCAGATCCACCTCCGACCCACTAAAAGCAAGTCCCACCACAACCCAACCTTTAGAAACCCAGCTAAATAATATTGAAGAAGGAACAAGATTGAGAACTAGTGGTGGCGCCGATGACATGGAGCTAGTGATGGGTGGCAATGGTGAAGGGAGTCGGTGATGGGTGGTGTCGAATAGGGTGGAACCGGTGATGGGTGGTGATGAAGACGGTGGAATTAGTGATGACTAAGAGAGAAGGGCTGAGGGTAGGTTGGGTTGTGGAGAGAAATTTGATTGCCATGATGCATCTCATTGCTAGATCCACAATATCCTTCAAACCCATAAATTCTTAAACCCGATCTCTTTCTTCTCAACCCAGCAAATGATTTCTTTCTTCTCAACCCGATCTCTTTGTGTTTGTAAATCTGATTGATTTTATGGGTTTCGTAGCTAAGGAAATACAAGAAAAGAAAAAAAAAATATTGATTTTTTAAATTTCTGGGCAAGGTTTGCTGGGAAGAAAACGGAGAACATGATTAACGGGAAGAACACATGTTCTAGATTCTTCATGTTCTTCCCAAAAAAAGAGAAACAAAATTAATAGAAAATCTTTTCTTTTCTTTTTAAAAAAATAAGAAGGTTAAAAATTTTATTATTATTTTAATGCTCATGTCAGTTTTTCCGTTAGTTGACTGACAGAATGGTGCTTCAAGGACTTAAATGTCCCGCATTAATTGGTTTAGGGACTAAAAGTGGTAAAAATAAAATGTAAGGACTAAAATGAAAAAAAGTCAAAATGTAGAGATTAAAAGTGCATTTGCGTCAATTTTTTATAACGGCTACTATTCTAAAATACAAACTTCAATTAACAACTTATCTATACAAAGAAACAACATTGACCCAAAACTCTAAAAGGCATAATGTGGCATTGGGTATCGGCACAGAGGACAGAAGTGACTTGTCTGCAACCACTTGCCGATACATTTTCCGTGATAAACATGTGAACACGGCATGCTAGTGACTTCGAAACCTATCTGAAACTCTTGCAAGCAGATGCTACATTCTTGAATTGAGTTAGAGTTTGAACTTGGCTGAAACCTAATCTTCTCCAAGGCCTCAATAGAAGATTTAGTCGCTGGAATGGACTTGGACTTATAAGTCTCCATGGAGTCCAAGACTATGGTATCGTAATCGAGCACCAAATCCACAATAGGCGCCTCTATTTCCGTTAACTCCACGTATATTATGTCCACAACAATGGGCATCCTCGATGTCCCAGCCAATCCAGCAACTTGTTGTACCATAGTACCATGATCTTCCACTGGGATCTCGAACTCTCTAAGCAAAGAGTACAAGCAACCACCATTGATATCTTGCGACATCACTTCATGTTTGGAAAGCCATAACAATCTTTCAATATCGGATGTAATTTCTTCGTAGGAAGACACTGGTTCTTGGCTGTTGCCGATGTAGTTCTTCTGTTGATTTACCTTAAGCATGTGAAATTCGATGCAGAAGACTTTGGACTCGTCGTCCACCTCAATCTGAGGTTGTTGCTGGTTGGTGGGTTGGCTTGGCCGCTGCCATATCTGGAAATCAAAAATTCTGAAGAAGTTGCAAGGCATGGTTGAATGTTTACTTGGAAAGCAACGAACAATAGGGAAAGGGAAAGAAAACGTATATAAGAGGAGGATGCTAATATGGTAACGACTTCAAGAATCTGAGAGTTTTTGAGACCCAATATATGCCTAGGCAAGTATATATCGGTGTTGGGAAAACCGGTTTGGTCTCGGAATAGAGTTCCAATTCCTAGTCGGATACCAACTAAAGTTACCAAGAAGGCAAGAAGCAAGAAATACCCACCCGATTTTCTAACTTTATGCTTAAGGAAATAAAAAAAAATTAAAATCCACCAGAATATATTTCCTATCTCTACTAGATTTAGGAAATTAATTAATAATATACTGTCTTTGTTTTCCAATTTTTTTTTTTTTTTTTTTTATAGGAAAAAGATAAATACTTGATTTAGATTTTATTATTATACTCAAGATTTTGGGTAAGGTTTAGGCCCAATGTGTAGTTGCATTAGACCTACTAAGATAATGACACGTGTTTAAAGATGGACACATAGTTTTGGGCATATATTACCATCATGATAGATTAGTGCAATTGGACACTAGATTTAAGGGAAATCCTTGAAATTTTAAAATAAATAATTTAGAATCATAATAAACATTAACATCTTAAAAAAAAAAAGCTTGACTATGATCATTTTAATATATTTATTTAAATATTAATAATGAAACAAATTTAATTACTTGTTTTAAAATATCTAAATAATTTTTTAATAAAGTTACATTAAAATCATCAATACAATTTTATTTAAAAATAAAAAATTTTATAAAGAGTACAAATAGCAATTGTAGGGAGTGGAATAGTCACACCCCGGACTTGAAGCCCAAGGAGCAATTGGGCCATGGGAAAGAATTGGGCCTAACCTATGTTTAGAAGGAAAGCTCGATGGACAGCGAATCATGCAATGAGAATAGTAAGGTCATCCCAAGCGTCATGGGAAAAATGAGTGAGGCAAAAGATTAGTTCCTGTGAAGATGATGAGGTGCTACATTACCCGAGGTGAGGGGTGTAGGTGGTCCACGTATGGTTACTTGAAGATTCCTGAAACCATGGGAAGGTTCAGGAACATGCAAGAAGGTTGAAGATCTTTACCTTCGCGTCAGTTATGAGGTTCTTACCTTACCTCTGCCGCATTAAATGCAAGTGAAACAGCCTGAACAATAGCAGCAACCCCCAGAAGTCAGAGTTCTAGGATAAGGGAGAGGAAGAATCTGATAAAGTGGAGAAAAATATCCCTGAGGTTCTGGTAAACAACAAGACAGCTGTAGCGATAAGAGCAAGGATTGAAACTATAAAAGGAGGAGGAGAGGTAAAGTAAATGGGGATCAGAAAAATCTTCTGGGAGGGAGAAATAGAAAGAGAGAAACAGTAGCACTAAGGGTGTCACCACAAGAACAGTATAGTTTCTAAGTTTAACACTTGTAATTGTAATCAGGCCAGAAATGGTGATAGAAATCCATTGCTTGTGTTTCCCATTGTGGAGTGTATATTCCTTGTTGATTGTTTAAGTTGTGTTAACTATTGTTGTAGAGATTCGAGATAGCCTCCTCGGGGGAGGGGCCAAAAATCAGTGTCCCTATAGCAATTTTTACACCATAGCAAAAAAAAAATTCATTGGGCTCATTTGTTTTCTTTTTTTTTTTTTTTTTTTTTTGGTCTAGTTAAATTTTTTTCACAAGTCAAGAAAAGAGAGCACAGATTTGTTGTACAATATCTAATAGTTAGGTGTTAGAAATTTGCAAAACAAAAGAATAGAGTTTTTCTTTCTTGTTCTTTTTTCCCTCTCAAGAAGCTCCCATATCTAAAGCCCACACATGACTCTGTCTTCTTCTATATTTATTCAAATTCCTGATTCAAAACCCTAAACTTCAATCTCCCCCAAAATTCTAGGGTTTTATTCTTCGAATCAATCAAATCAAGATCCAAAAAATGGACCATCACCACCACCATCAACAACAACAACAATGGAGTCCCATGCCAATCCCAGGTAACATCTGCCTCACCTGCTCAAATTCCCATTTTCCATTCATTTGTGTTTGCCTTGAGGGAGAGGAAAAAAAAAAAAAAACTTATTGGTTGGAGGAGCAGAGGCAAAAATAGATTAGTGGGAGGGATAGGGGCAGAGTGTGTGTTTGAAAGAGGGAAAGGGGTAGAGTCAAAGCCTCTAGTATTAGGGGAGGGAGAGAGTAATTTTTTTCTATTTTATAATAATTTAGTTTAATAAAAAATAAAACGAAAAAATTAAATACAAATAGTGATGTGGAAAATTGTAGAACTTCAAAGTTTATGTGGCACAATATAGAGAAGTCAACAAATAGTCAAAGGTTTCGATTATGTATTATTTATAGATAATGACATAAACTTTGCCCCTTCACATCTCGTTCTCTCTCACTCTCTCTCTCTCTCTCTCTAAAAAAAACACTTCTTTTGTTATACAACAACATTTAAACGCTTCTTTGTCCCTTTGAATGGATCAATGGCAAGTATGCAAAGCCTTAACAAAAAGAAAAGGAACACCAATACTTGAGAAAGTCATACTGTAGGTATTCTAAATCCAGTTAAATCTACATCAAAACTTTCCAAAATAATTTAAACAAAACAGTCTACCAAAAGTAATTTAAACTGATTAATTCTTAAATCTGAACCCAATGATTAAAGGTTCAAGCCAATTATGTATTTTCAAGAGAATGAATGCATAATAGTTCATTGGTTTTGACTTAAAATGTTTGATTCTTAAATCCAATTCCAAAGGTTCAAAGCCAACTATGTAATACATTCCAGAGAACAAATGCTCATAAAGCTCTCTAAGTGAGTAAGTTAAGAAGAAGCTACTTAAATACAATCTTTGAAATATTCAATCCAAAAACGAAGAAGAAACAGTTTAAGAAAAGATTAATCTTTGAATTTCAATCCTACCACTACAAAAAAACATTGCTATAGGCATATCTATAGCAACATTTTAAAACACTAGGCCTATAGTAGCGTTCTACAAACGCCACAATAGGTCTATTAAAAAAAAAAATCTTAAAAGACAATTGAGAAAAACAAAATATTTTAAAAAGGACCTATAGTAGCGTTTCGGAAACACCATTATAGGTTTTCGTCTTACAATGGGCCTATAGTGGCGTTTGTAAAACGCTGCTATAGTTTAACCCCTAAAAAAAAAAAATTTGAGGGACCTATAGCAGTGTTTAATAAACACCACTATAGGCACTTTTTATTTTGGTTTTTTTTATTTTTTTTTATTTTGGGTTTTTTTAATAAGGACTTATGAAAAAAAATTAAAAATGACCTATAGCGGCGTTTTACAAACGTTGCTATAAGTCCTGGTCTTACAATGGCTTTTAGTGACATTTGTAAAACGTTGTTATAGCCTAACCCCCGAAAAAAATTAAGGGACCTATAGCAACTTTTAATAAAGGCCATTATAGGCCCTGGTCTTACAAGGGCCTATAGTGGTGTTTAGAAAATGCTGCTATACCCCAACACTCAAAAAAAGAAAAAAGGACCTATAGCAGCGTTTAATAAACACCACTATAGGCACTTCTTAATTTGGTTATTTTTTTTATTGGCTGAGTTTTTATTTATTTATATATATATATATATATATATATAAAAGGACTTACGAATAAAATTTAAAAAGGACCTATAGTAGCATTTTACAAACGCCACTACAGGTCTTGGTCTTACAATGTGCCTATAGTGGTGTTTGTAAAACATTGCTATAGCCCAACCCCCTCAAAATAAATTTTAGGGGCCTTTAACAACGTTTAATAAACGCTACTATAGGCCCTGGTCTTACAAGGGCCTATAGTGGTGTTTGTAAGACCAGGGGGGCTAGGGCCCTCCCGAGTTTTGAAAAAAAATTCCAGAATAATAGTACTAAAAATAGATTAAAAAAATAAAAATTTAGGAAGAAACTTAATTACTAGCCCCCCAAATTTTTTTACAAAAAATACATATAACAATCCAGTTTTAAAACCGAGCCCATTCTTTGTTCCATAAACAATTTTGGTAAAAAAAAAAGAAAAAGAAAAAAGAAATCACTGGTTAGTCAGATTCTTATTCCGAATTAAAGTAGGACTTCAAAATCTAATTAAATTAGGACTATAAAATCTAAATAAATACACACAAATCACAACATTAAAGTCACAACACATGGTAAAAGAAAAAATAAAAAACTTCACAAATACAACCCAAACCTCCCAACCCGGTAACCCCAAAGATCTAAATTTCCTTAGCCACAACAACTACCCAAAGCAGCAAGTAGTCAAGCTATCTTCTCCTCTGTTGCTCGATCTATCTTCACTATGGACGTGTGGTAAGTTTCTCACTAGTCTCTCTATTAGAGTCTTTGTCTATCTTTTATCTTAATATTTGAGGTGAAAGTGGCTAATGGTGCTACCATTTAGACTCAAGGTATGTGTGCAAATGTTAGAGTTTCTATGCAAGGACATGCCTTTGCAGTGGATTTGAATGTTCTGCCCCTAGGTGACTGTGAATTGGTTTTTAGTACCACAATGACTTTGGTAGGACTGCACCCTACTGATCACTCTCTACAAGAAGGCAAACAATTCTTTAAACAACCTGTGAGAAAGGGCATTCTTTTGTAGATTATGTCCTTGAGGTCTGTCACTACATCTTCCAAACCTTGTGACCCTGCTATTGAGCAACTCTTATCTGAGTTTGCCTCAGTATTTGCCACACCTATTGGTTTATCTCCTTGTAGAGGTCATGAGTATCAGATTCTTTTGAAGGATGGTATTGCCCTATTTGTCAAAGACATTATAGATACCCACATTTTCAGAAAGTTGAGATTGAGAAGATAGTAACTAAATTGTTGGAAGTTGGTTCTATTAGACCTAGATAGAGTCCATTCTCTTCTCCAATGTTGTTAGTGAGGAAAGCAGATGGCTCTTGGAGAATGTGTGTTGACTATTGGGCTTTGAATTAGGCTACAATCAAGGACAAGTTTCCTATTCCAGTGGTGGATGAGTTGCTTGATGAGCTTGCTAGTTCCACAATCTTTTTAAATTGGACTTAAGGTTTGGAAATCACCAAATTCGTATGAGAGAGGAGGATGTTCATAAAACTGCTTCTAGGACACATGATGGACATTATGAGTTTCTGGTTATGCACTTTGGCTTGACCAATGCTCCATCAACATTTCATTCTTTAATGAATGATGTATTCAGGCCTTTCTTGAGGAAATATGTGCTGGTTTTCTTTGATGATATTCTTATTTTCAGCCCATCCTTGGAGTTACATCTTCAGCATCTCAAAATTGTATTGGAGTTGCTGTTGCACCATCAATTGTATGCCAGGAGAAGTAAATGTGTATTTGGCAGTTCAGAGGTGGAGTATCTTGGTCACATCATTTTTGGCTAGGGTGTGAGTACTGATCCTAAAAAAACTACTACCATGGTGTCTTGGCCTTTCCTTACATCTGTTAAAGCCTTGAAGGGTTTTTTGGGCTTAACAGGTTACTATAGAAAGTTCATAAAGCATTATGGACAGATAGCTGCCCCACTCACTACACTCTTGAAGAAAAACTCTTTTGTTTGGTCTGATCAGGATGAGGTTGCCTTCCAACAACTTAAGGTTGCAGTGAGTCATCCTCCAGTTTTGGCTTTACTTGATTTCAATCTTCCTTTTACTATAAAGTGTGATACTTTAGGTTTGGGTTTAGGGGCTATCCTGATGCAAGATCAAAGGCTTATTGCTTTTCATAGCCAATTGTTTAAAGGAAAAGCCTTACAACTATCAACTTATGAGAAGGAGTTACTTGCTTTGGTCATTGTTGTACACAAGTGGAGGCCTTATCTCTTGGGAAGGCCTTTCATCATCAAAACTGACCAACAGAGTTTGAAGTAAATTTTAGAGCAAAGGATTGCTACACCTGCTCAACAGAAGTGGTTAACAAAGCTCTTGGGTTACTTGTTTGTGGTGGAATACAAGCAAGGGTGTGAGAATAAAGTTGCTGATGCTTTATCTAGGAGATTAGATTTAGCTTTTGTAGACTATTCCATTGCTAGTGCAAACACTCCTACTTCATTATGCTTGATCTCTTTTCCTTACCCTTCTTGGATTGATGAACTCAAGACAAGTTATCAGTTTGACCCAGTTATGTTGTCCTTGCTTCAACAGTTACAAGATGGTTCTGATAGGCCTAACTTATTTTCTCTGCATAATGGTTTGATCTTGTATAAAGGCAGGGTGTATATGAGCCCTTCTTGTGGATTGAAGTTTAAGGTCCTTTAGCAGGTTCATGATAGTCCTTGGGCGGCCATTTAGGATTTCTGAAGTCTTACCATAGATTGAAGCAAGATTTTTATTGGGTTGGTATAAGGGCAGATTTGAAGAAGTATATAAGGGAGTGTGGGGTGTGTCAGCCAATGAAGCATGAAACTTGCCATCCTGCTGGCCTGCTCCAACCCTTGCCCATACTTGATAAGCCTTAGACTGCAGTGAGCATGGATTTTGAGGTGGGCTTGCCTAAATCCTAGAGATTGGTTGTAGTTACGATAATGGTGGATAGGTTAACCAAATATGTTCATTTTATAGGGTTGTCCCATCCTTACTCAATTGCTAAAGTGGTTGCTCTATTTGCTCAGCATGTCCTCAAGTTACATGGCATGCCTACTTCCATTGTGTCTAATAGAGATCCTATGTTTACTGCTATGTTTTGGGCTTAAACTTCAAGGTGTTCAACTTGCCATGTCATCTGCTTGTCATCCTCAATCAGATCGTTAAATTGAGGTAGTAAATAAAAGCTTGGAGTAGAGTGATCTCCTTACAAGTAGTAGTCTATTGCTATAGGGGGTATAATAAGCTTTCCCCTCGGTTTTTGGTCCTTACAAAGTTTTGGAGAGGATTAGAGAGGTTGCTTACAGGTTGGATCTCCTTGCTGAGTCTACAATTCACTCTATGTTCCATGTGTCTTGCTTGAAGGCCAAATTAGGCAATCACAACATTTCAATTTCTATGTTGCCTTCTGTCAACTCTCAAGACATCCTCACTCTTGAGCCTGCAGCTGTACTTTAATCCAAATCTCATCAACTTGGGAGGAGGACAATCACTCAGTTACTCATACAATGGCAAGGAGGTTCAGTTGAAGATGCCACTTGGGAGGACCTGTTTTGTCTTCAACATCAGTTTCCTCATCTTGGGGGCAATATGTTCTAATGTGGGGAAGTTATGTTCGGGAACTAGTTAGTAGAATGTGTGATTAGGATTGTAATTGAGTGGCATTGTAACTAAGTAAAGCTGTGTAGCTGTGCTATGTTAGTTAGTAAAAGTTTTGTTAGTTAGTTGCAGTTGGGTTGTTATTAGTTAGTTAGGTTGTTAGTTTTGGCGGGAAGATTAATGTGTTGTATAAAGATGTGGGATGATATGAAATAAAGAGGAGGAAGTGTATTAATCAAATTTCCCTTTCAGTTCCATTCTATTCTCTCTCTCTCTCTCTCTCTCTCTCTCTCTCTCTCTCTCTCTCTCTCTCTCTCTCTCTCTCTCTCTCTCTCTCTCTCTCTCTCTCTCTCTCTGCTAGGAGTTAGTTACCCTTAAAGTAACTAATAATCTTTTATTCAATTCTTCCTTTCCTTTTCCTTTCACTTTCCCATTCTTCTTTCTTTATATTCTGATTAACCAAAAGCCTAACAGTTGCTGCACAACTGGTACCACTTGAGAAAATGGAAAATCTTTGGAGATTGATGGCTTCATAAGCAAAAGCAATTCTTCTGGTCCTTCTTTTCTAAGTCTAGCAATTCTGATTAACAGATCCCAAAGTCCTCCATGGTTTTGGTTTTTAATTGTTTGTTTAATTGATAGTAATGACTTGGGTAATTAAATTAAATTATTATATACTTGTTTATTCTATCAATTTGAGATATTGAGATTATAAAATTCAATTTGATCAGGATTTCATATTGCAAATAATTTATGAGGAAACTATCTACAATTGATGCATATATATATATATATATATATATTTAAAAAAAGTGTTCTAGACTTAGAGGTTAATGCTCAATCATCTGTCTCAAATGTTGAAACTTCAAGTGCTGGAACATTGAAATAAAATTTCAAATGCTAAAATTTCAAGTGGTGAAACACCTAGAAAAGGAAATTGCTAAAACCTAATCTTCTCCAAAGCCTCAATATAAGATTTAGAGGCTGTTTGGATGTGATGGAAACTGAGTTATATAACTCAGTTTTCATCATCCATAATCCAAATATTGTGGGACTCACAGAATAAAGAATGTTTGGCTTGGTTTTTTAGTATTGTTTCCATCACTCAAAATTCAAAATTGATTTTCAGTGGCAGTTTGGTAAATAGAGTGACCAAAACTGGTTTTTTGTTCTTTTTAATTAATTTTTTTTGGTATTCTATTTTAAATGTTAAAATGAGTTTTTTCCTGTGAACTGATGTTGTTGACCCTTTTAGTTTTTACTAGTTCTGTTTGCTCCATGTGAAAATTGAAGGAAAATAAACTCAAATCTCAAAACTTATATATCTTTCCTTACATACCTTTGTTTGATTATGTAGAAACGAAAAATTAACTCAAAAATTTTCTGTTTTCTCTTTTAATTGACTAAAGTGAACCCTTTTAACTTCTAATGTAAAGGCTTAGTCGCTGGAATGGACTTTGGCTCGTAAGTCTTCGTGGTGTTCAAACTTAAGGTATCCAGCACCAATTCCTCAATAGTCACATCTATACCTGTCCTCATTACCATTAACTACTTGTATATTATGTCCGCAACAATGGGCATACTTGATGATCCGACCAATCAAGCAACGTTTTGTACAATAACCTATTAACTTTTTTTGTTATATGCAACTACCCAATTAACTTTACTTATGGGTTATACGACTCATTAAATTGGGAGTTATTTTATTTTATTTTGTTTATACATGTGTAGTACTAAAAGATGTCTATCCATGCATTGTATTAATTTATGAAATATTAAGAAAAAATCAACAAATCAAGAAAAGATTAATCTATGAATTTCAAACTCAGTCTCACGATTTCATGATCATCTTGGTACAAAATTTTTCAATCAACGGCTACTATCTTAAAAAACAAACTTCAATAGCAACTAAGAAGATTGGCACAAAACCATATATAACAAAGAAACGAAAATTATCAAGAAATTATTGATGATTAATTTCCAATCTCAACAGTCATGTGGGCATTGGGTATCGGCACAAGGGACAGGAGTGACTCGTCTTCAACCACTTGACGATACATTTTCCGTGATAAACATGTGAACACGGCATGCGAGTGACTTTGGAACCGTTCGGAAACTCTTCCAAGCAGATGCTACATTCTTGAACCGAGCTTGATCCTTGTTGAAATCTAAACTTCTCCAAAGCCCGAACAGAAGACTTAGTCGCCGGAGTGGGTTTAGGCTCATAATTCTCCATGGACTCCAAAATTACTGTATCAAGCTCCTCATCCACATGAGATGAGTACTGAGGCATCACCATCACCCTCTTTACCGTGAACGTGTTCAACAAGTCCACAAAAATTGGCATCCTTGAAGTCCCGGCAGATAATGCAATAGTTGCTATTAGTCGTAACACGGTACTGTGAAATTCCTCTGGGATGTTGAGGCCGCGAAACAAAGAACACAAGACAGCACCATTATCATGCAACATCAACTCATGTTTGGTCAGAGAGAACGAATTTCTCAGAACTGGTGACGCTTCTTCGAAAGTCAGTGGTGCTTCGCTGTAGCCGACGTAGTTCTCCGTTCGCTTCACCTTTTGCACACGAAATTGGACGAAGAAAACATCAAACCGGCAGTCCAACGTCGTTTGAAGTAGTGGTGGCACGTCCCCGAATTGGCTTGGCTGCCATACCCGGATATCATAAGCTTCGTTGCAGAAGGGACTGGTTACTGAATGTGATTGAGACATGGTTTGAAAGTGATTACTAGGAAGTAGGAACGAACGAAATTGGGAAACAAAAAAGAGAATTGCTAATACCAAGGCTGTGTATGTTTATATAGCTGCGTGTTGGGACTTGCCGACTTGGGTTACCGAATTGGTTGCGGAATAGAGTTTCCATATTCCTAATAGGTCTAGGAAAGAAAATTTTGTAAACTGTTTTTTATTTTATTTTTAAAAATTTAGGAAACAAATGAAATTAATGAATACTTAAACTAAGTACTTAACAGTTTCTTGAAAACTTTCTCTACTTTTTCTTTGTGTGTATTAAAATAGTTAGTATTAAAAAAAAAAAAAAAGGAAATGCTAACGAATGTCTTTAGGACACCGGTTAAGAATCCAGTTAAAGAAAGTTTTTATGGGAAAAGGAAAAAAATAATTAATGTTTTGACAGCTTTTTTAATTTCTCATAAAAGTGATGTTAAAATTTTCTTAAAATGAATTGTTAACGAGTATCGGCACTTGTTAGCATGAACCAAAAAAGAAAAAGAAAAAAAAAGTACTTAACAGTAAACATAGCCCCACACAAAAATAATTTAAAAAAAAAGAGTATTTTTTTTTTTGTTAATTCTTTTTCTATTAATTCTTTATTGAAGAAAAGTATAACATCTCCTATATTCCAACCATAAAATTCTTAAACTCTTGGTCAAATCCTTTAAAAGGCAAGTGGGTTAGATTTTATTTCAACGGCAATTATTTTTTTAAAAATTATTGATTATCATCATTAAATATATTTTTAAAAAATATTGATGATAAGATAAAATTTAATTCACTTAAAATAAATGAATAATATTTTAAGTACCAAATTAGTTTAACACACATATAAAAAATTACTTTAACAAAAACAATGTTGTGTTAAATAAAATTGACTCTGGTTAATTAATTCAATTACCCAAATTGATTAAAAAAGTCAAATTACATGTAAATCGTGGAGCCATCAACAAATTATCAAATAAACTAAATGCAGCGGAAATTAAATTAATAGAGTAATTTATTGACGAATAGGGAGAACCTCTCGGTAGGCAAAAATCTCACTGAGGGAAATTCAAGTCACCACTCATAAGAATCTACTAATCAATAATCAAGCGGTTATAAGTATGAAAAATTTTACCACTACCCTAACTTATCTCAAAATACCAACCTACATATTTGCTATAATACCCAATTGAACTTGATCTTGTAGTAAACTTTTTCACTTTGCACAAATCTTCAATTTGTGACTAACTCCTTTACCTGGATCCTAGTATGCGATTAACTCTAACAACTTGATTGTTCGTTGTTGGCTGCAAAGTTCTTCACTTTATAAATAATGAAGATCATGAAACATTTGGTTACAAAACCCTAAGGCATATAAATGCAATAGTTTCTCACAAATTATATGGGTTATGGATCTCTTTTCCACATTTGATGACTTTTAAAATAAGCCTTTTATATTATTAGGGTTGTAGAGAGAGAAACCCTAATTATTCAAGTCATCATGGGCCGAATTTCAGATCTGAGAATTTTGAAATCGTAATTATCGATAGATCAAGCTTGTGTCTAGCTTCTTCATTAATCCTCGATAGCAACTAGAGTCGAGCTAGTGTTGAGCTTTACTGAAACAACCTTTTTTTTTTTTTTTTCTTTCACTTGTTTCTTAGATCAAACTTCATGTCTTTAATGATACCACTTGATATATTTAAACAACATACTTTTTGATACATTAAACCTTACTTAAATCTATCTAATTACAAGTAAAATGTGCGTTTTGTCAAAGGATTAGCCAATTACATAGAAAATATGACCCTAACAACAACAACAACAAAAACAACAACAAACAAACTCTTGGTCTCAAAATTTTTAAGTCAACTATTGATCTTCAGTAAATTAATTAGGGTTGACTATTTTTTATATTTATATATATATCCCCATTTTATTATATCTAGAGTCATTCTCTCTATTAATCCCTTAATTGATTTTTTTTTATTACTTTTAATAATGTGATTTTTGGTATTCCTATTTTTTTTTTTTTTTCGCTTCCTCAACTTAGATCAACTCACTTTTTCTTACTAGTGTATTAGTTGCTCTCCATTGAACATGACTAAACCATCTTAAGTGACTTTCCCTCATCTTTTCATTAATAAGCACTACTCGTATGACTCTATCTTTAAGTGAATTTCTTTATTTTGAATTTTACATTTCTGTGTATTTCTATTTATCTATCTTAATATTTTCATTTTAGCTACACTCATTTTATAGATATGTAATTTCTTAACAGCCTAATGTTTGGTATATAGCACAGAGCATGCTAAATAAAAAATAATTTTTTTATAAGGGTTAAAAAGAGTTAATTTAAAATCTTTAATAAAGCTATAATCATGATAAAAATTTACCCCAATTGTACAATACCCTTTTTAACTTCTAGAGTTTCATCTTAAGAAAATTAATCTAATACTACAAGTTTTACCACATATTTTCTCACAATTATTTTATGTGGAAGACTATGACTGGTTGTTTCACTTTCATATGATTCCACTATTTTTTTCTCTACCACTCATAGTTTGCCATATTAGAGCTATCTTACACGGCAAATTGTCACCATTTACATGAACCCACAATTTTTTCTCTATTGCTCACTGTACCGTTTTGTGGCAAAGTGTGTGGTACTATCATCATTGATATTATAAAATAGTACAACACTACAATCTATACAAATCATGAATATTTTCTTTCTTGTTTTTTTTTTCCTTGTCTATAATATTCCATTTGTAGCTCACACATAATTGTGCCTTCTTCTTTGTTTCTTTAATTTCTTTATTCAAAACCCTAACTTCAATCTCCTCCAAAATACTAGAGTTTTATTTTCTCCAAATTTGCTAAGAGAAACGATCCAAAATGGACCATCAATATCACCAACAACAACAACAACAATGGCGTCCCATGCCAATCCCGTACTCAAATTTAGGGCTGTCTAGTGACCCGTGATATCTGACCCGCCCGACCATATTCGCCCGACCCGAAGGTCCACGGGTGAATCCGAGTGCATGTACGGATTGGTTACGGTTGTTGTTTTAAGAGGAACCGATTATTTGGTTCAGGTTTTGGGTTACACAATAAAAAATCCGAATAACTCGACCCGACCGAATATTTGGTAAAATAAAGTAATAAACTACTCTCCACAGTCCACTCAGTCTGATATAAGTCATGTCATGAGCTGGTTAGTGGGTAACGTGCTGAACTGCTGATCAACCATTTTCGGGCACAACTTCCCAATTTCAAATCCAACCATTAAAACTTTTTTTTTTTTAAGAAACAGCTGTTTAAAATCAACGGTTATAATACTACTCTACAGCAGTACAGCCCCCTAGCATAGCACAGAGAGTCAGAGACATCATATCACAATTATCACTTAAACTCTACAACCCTAACAATTACAAATCAACGGTTAAAATTAAACTAATATCACAATCTAACGGTCACAATTAAAGGTGAAATATTTGATTAGATATCGCAATGACTCAATCTTAATCTCATATCCCAACTCTTTCTCTCACTCTTCAGTCTTCACTGAATTAAGATCAAGTGATCAACATGTCATCAACGGCCGCAATCTCTCTTCAGTCTTCACCTAATCACTCTCTCACCAAATCCACGGCCTCAGCTCAGAGCTCACTCTCTCTCTCTCTCTCTCTAATCGCAACCTCATATCTCTCACTCTCAGACACAGGCTCAAAGTAACGTTCTCTGTATCTCTCTCTCTCTCTCTCTCTCTCTCTCTCTCTCTCTCTCTATCTCAATCTCAAATCCTCAAAACCTGAAATCTCTTCACCAAATCCTCTAGTCTCACACAAATGCTCTCTGTCTCTCACTCTCTAATCTCTGCAGTCCCTTCACCAATTTCATACGAAATCTCAAATCTTCATCATTTCAATTTTCATCAGTCTTCAATCTTCACTCTTTAAAAGCTTTCATCTTCGGTCTTCTCACCAATGAACATACCACACTCTCAAACTCTCAGTTCTCACTTTGCCTCTCTTTACTCCAAGGTCCAAACCCTAGCTTCTCACTACAAGTTCTTCACACCTAGCCGCCGCCGCTGCCACCACCACCAGTAGCCACTCCTCTCCCTGCCGCCGATCATATGGGTTGAACCTAGGGTATGTGTTCTCCTTTTCTCATCTCTCTTTTTTTCAGTCTCTCATTGATTATATATGTTATGAAAATCTACTGTTAAAATCAAATAAACCCTAAGTTTTATAATTTGAAACCCTAACTAGAAATAGTTGAAACCTTAACCATTTACTTTTGTTCTTTGTTCTTTGTTCAGTAACTTCAGTTGTTTGATTAATTTTGTTCCTATTTAAATTTTATTCAGGAATTGAAAGTTGTACATGTGGGGTTTTCAGTCTTCAAACTTGAAATTAACACCCACGGTTTTTTAAGGTATGATTTTTGTTTCCCTTTGTTTTTTGTGTTCAAAGTTGGGATTTTGTTCTTTTTTTGTTAGAGACGTAGAGTTGATGCATGTAACTTAAGCTGTTGTGGATGTGTTCAATGTTTCAGCTTTTATTATTTAGTAAAATTTATACTATTAAAAATCAAATAAACTCCCAAGTTTTTTGTTCTTTGTTTATTTGTTTGATTAATTCTGTTCCTATTTTAATTTTACTCAGGAATTGAAAGTTGTCCAAGTGGGGTTTTCAGTCTTCAAATTCATAACTCCAACACCCCTAGTTTCTTTAAGGTATGATTTTTGTTTCCCTTTGTGTTTTGTGTTAAAAGTTGGGATTTTGTTCTTTTTTTTTTGTTAGAGTTTTATGTAGAATGTTGTTATCTAGATTCAAGCATCAAAGATTTTCCTTTTTGGTTTGTTTGATTATTATTATTAATTGTTAGTTTGCTAATTTCTATGTTTGATTTTTTAGGTCATAGATTCCTCCACTAATGCTCCCTTTGTTTCTACACAAGCGGATGGTGCTACTGCCACCCAAGCGGATGGTGCTACTGCCACTGCCACTGCCACCCAAGAGGCTGCTGCTGCAACCCAAACTGAAGCTATTGATGGTGAGTTGCCCCTAGTTCCACCTAGTGTAGTGAGTAAGACTGGTACTGGTAGTGGTAGGAAAAAGTCTTTAGCTTGGAATCATTTTGAAAAAGTAAAGGTAGACAAGGGTGTCACTATGGCTGTATGTAATTATTGTAAAAAATATCTGTCTGATAGTAAGAGTTGTGGTACTAGTAATTTGTTAGCTCATGTGACAATCTGTCCTAAGAACCCTAATAAAGAAGATAAAGGGCAGAAAACCTTAGCTTTTGAACCCAAAAATGATGGAGATGAAGGGTTCGAACTTGTGTCAACAACTTTTTCTGTTGAGGCTTCTAGAAAGGCACTCGCTGAAATGATAATAATTGATGAGTTGCCTTTTAGGTGTGTTGAGGGTTATGGGTTTAAGAAATATGTAACTACCTTACAACCTAAGTTTCGTCTAAAAGATATTCCATCTTGACAAACTGTGGCTAGAGATGTGATTGGAATTTATAATAGTGAGAGAGAGAAGCTAAGGAAATCCTTGAAGGGTTGTAGGGTGTGTCTTACTACGGACACATGGACTTCTCTACAAAATTTGAATTATATGTGTCTCACATGTCACTTTATTGATGATGCTTGGAAGTTGCATAAGAGAATTTTAAATTTTTGTCAAGTTGAAGATCATAAGGGGGAGACTATAGATAGAAAGATTGAGATGTCTTTGCGTGAGTGGGGTATTGATGGCATATTCACTTTGACAGTGGATAATGCTAGTTCCAATTTAACCACAATTAAATTTTTACAAAGGGTAACAAAAGATTGGAATGGGACAGTTTTAGGAAATGAGCTAATGCACATGAGGTGTTGTGCCCATATCCTAAATCTCATTGTTGGGGAGGGTTTGAAAGAAATTGATGCATCTGTTGCTAGGGTGCGTGAAGCTGTGAGGTATGTGAAGTCCTCGCCCAATAGAAATCAAACCTTTAGGAATTTTATGGAGAGGGTAGGTATGGAGTCCAAGAGTCTTCTTTGTCTAGATGTATCTACTAGGTGGAACTCAACTTACCTTATATTAGAAACTGCTGAAAAATTCGAGAAAGTATTCCTTAGGATGGACTTTGAAGATGATGGTTATTCATCATATTTTAGGAGCAAGGAAGATAATGGTGGTTTGGGATCTCCTTGTATGAGTGATTTCCAAAATTGTAGGGCATTTGTGACTTTCTTGAGGTTTTTTTACAATGCAACAAAGAAGTTCTCTGGCTCT
Source organism: Quercus robur (assembly GCF_932294415.1). Taxonomy (NCBI): domain Eukaryota; kingdom Viridiplantae; phylum Streptophyta; class Magnoliopsida; order Fagales; family Fagaceae; genus Quercus; species Quercus robur. The sequence goes on from NC_065543.1 coordinate 42,007,277, forward strand.
TTGTATGTGACCTCAAATGCCTTTTTTGATGAGATCTTTGTTATTTAAGAGAGTATTTCTCATTTAGTTAAATCCAAAAACACCCTCTTGAAAAACACAGCCACAAACATGCAAACTAAATTTGAGAAGTACTGGGGGGAAGGTGATAAAATTAATCCTCTTTTGTATGTGGCTGTGGTTCTTGATCCACCAAAAAAATTGAGGTTTTTGAAGTTCTCTTTTTCTGAAATTTATGGGAATGAAGTGGGGAATGTGATGGTTGATAAGGTGAAAGCTCTTTTGATGAAGTTGTATACTTTTTTCTGTTCTGTTAATTCCACAAATGTGCAAGAACCAAGTGGGGGTGAGAGGACACCAATGGTAGGTGATGCAAGTGATCCATATGTGATGGTTCACTCTCGATATGAGCTTTTCTTAGAAGTTGAGCAATCTATAGGTTGTAGTAATGAGGTTGACAAGTATTTAGCTGAAAATTATGATGGTAGAAGGGATGTGAATTTTGAGGTGTTGGGGTGGTGGAAGGACAATTCTAGTAAGTACCCAATGTTGTCCAAAGTGGCTAAGGATGTGCTGGCTGTACCAGTTTCGACTGTTGCATCTGAGTCAGCATTCAGCACCGGAGGCCGTATTGTTGATCCATTTCGAAGTTCTCTCTCTCCTCTCATGGTTCAAAACCCTGTATGTGTATAAAATTGGCTTCAAGCCACAGTACCAATTTCTCATCGCCAATCAAGGGATGAGGTTGAGGCATTGGAGGAGGAATTTCATGATTTAGGTAATATGTTTAAATTCTAGAACCTATAGTCTATGTCTCATGTTCAAACAAAATTTAATATGTTGTATTTATCTCCTTTTCTTTTCTAGTTTTGAATCAATAGTCATCATCAAGTGCATCAGCAAGTACCAGCTCCAAATTGGGTTCTAGCTCAGGCAAACGACCCATAATTAGTGTTGAAGATTGATAACTGACTTGGTATGTTACTGCCTTTGGCCTCTTACTGTTATAAGCTTGCTGGCTTGCTGGCCTTTATATTTGGTCTTGTATTTGGTAGTAATGTATTATTTGTTAAATATTTTTTTGTCTTTTGTAGGCGAAATCACTTATTTTGTAAAGGAGGCAGAACCTTTTGGGAACATTTTGGAAGCTTTTTTGTAAATTGCTTTTCTAACGATACTAGTCTTAATGCTTATAGGAAAGAAATCCTAGAAATCATATAGGTTTTCTTTTCTATTAGTTATAAGCTTGAGAATTTGTCATTTAATGTTTTGGGAAAAGCTATTTTTTTGGAAATACCTGTGGTATTTTATAATTTGTAATTAATTATATTGCTAGGAACATTGTATAGCCAGCAAGGTTGCTGCCTTATGATTTACTGCCTTGTGGAAACATTGATTTTATTGCCTTCTTATAATTAATCACTTGTTGTGTGGTTGTTGGAATGGAAATACACGTTTTGTGTATTGTATTGCTATTTTGTCCAAGTTATTTGTTGTGGTAATTTTTGGGTAGTCAATGTGGCTGTTTAACAAGTCACAGGTGGTGAAAATAGGATTTTGTGTGTTACTTGTGTTGTGCTCTTTGTTTAGGTTTTACAATATATATTGATGAGTTTAGTTTTTGTAGTCCATGTGTGGATACTGAACGGATGTTGTAAAAATAGGTTTATTTTGTGTTGTTGTCGGGTATTTTGTTCATGATATTTAATGCTTAACAGGTGGTAGAAATTAGCTTATTTTGTGACCTTTGGTGAGGTTATTTTTCCAAGAAGTTTTTGTTCTGAAGGCCCAATATATTTGGAAGTGAAGTTGCTTAATTTAAGTTTAGTTGAAAGCCCCATTTTTTTAAAAAAATTAGGGAAAACGGAGGCCCAATCTGTTTTATATGGAAAGTTCAAAAATTATGACACCCAAATAATTTTTAAAACTGCCAACTCCTTAATTTGGGCTAAAAGGGCTGATAAAATTTTACTAACAAAAATTTCATAGAAGTTCAAAAACTGGGCCCATATTAATGGCCCAACCCGCCTAACCGACAACTCCGACCCGCCCATCCAGTGACTCGAAGCACCGGATCTAACCTGACTATTCGGTCGAATACGAGTCTAAGATCCATCCACCCGATTCAAAAGGGTCGAGTTCGGTTCAGGCCCAAACCCAAACCGACCCGACCCGTGGACATGCCTACTCAAATTCTCACTTTTTATTTTGCTCTCCTTTCAATCAAATTCAAAACCCTAGAACCCATTTGACCCGCACGTTTGCCCCATCCAATGTGGCATAGAGACCCTAGCTTAGCTAGAGAACCCTATAATCAATTACAGCAGTCTTATAGTAATGGATTCACAAATGGTGGTTTGATAAGAACTCTAAGAGACCTAGGGTTGATGATATACAAATTAATAATCAAAATTCAGTTTGGAAACAAATGAAATTAATGAATACTTCTAAACTAAGTATTTAATACCCACGCATACCTTTAGTGTGATGGTCACTACTCGTATATATATATATATATATATATATATATATATATATATATATATATCCCCATTTTATTATGTCTAGAGTCATTCTCTCTGTTACTCCTTTAATTGATATGTTATTTTTTTTTATTACTTTTAAAAATGTGATTTTTGTTATTCCTCTATCTTTTTTTGTTTCCTCAACTTAGATCAACTCACTCTTTCTTATTAGTGTATTAGTTGCTCTTCCTTGAACATGATTGAACCATTTTAAGTGACTTTCCCTCATATTTTCATTAAAAAGCACTACTCATATGACTCTATCTTTAAGTGAATTTCTTTATTTCGAATCTTACATTTCCATGTATTTCTATTTATCCATCTTAACATTTTCAATTTAGCTACACTCATTTTATAAATATTTAGTTTCTTAATAGCCTAACATTTGGTAGCACTGAGCATGCTAAATTAAAAAAAAAAAAAAAATTATAAGGGTTAAAAAGAGTCAATTTAAAATCTTTAATAAAACTATAATCATGATAAAAATTTACCCCAATTGTACAATACCCCTTTTAACTTCTAGAGTTTCATCTTAAGAAAATTAATCAAATACTACAATTTTTACCACGCATTTTCTCACAATTATTTTATGTAGATGACTGTGACTGGTTGTCTCATTTTCATATGAATCAACAATTTTTTCTCTACCACTCATAGTTTGTTACATCAGAGTTATCTTACGTGACAAATTGTCACCATTTACGCAAACCCACAATTTTTCTCTATTGCCCATCATACCATATTGTGGCAAAATGTTTGGTACTATCATCATTGATATTATAAAAAACAGTACAGCATAACAATCTATACAAAGCATGAATATTTTTCTTTCTCGGGTTTGCCCCATCCACTGTGGCATAGAGACCCTAGCTTAGCTAGAGAACCCTACAATCAATTACAACAGTCTTACAGTAATGTAGACATGGCAAAACGGGTCAGAATTTTCTGACCCGACCCGACCCGACCCGAAAAATACCCGACCCGAACCCGATTTTTTTGACCCGAAGCAAAAACGGGTTGACCCGTGACCCGACCCGTGTTTTTTGCGGGTCAACCCGACCCGACCCGACCCGCGACCCGACCCGAACCCGAACCATTTTTTTAAAACTTTTTTTTTTTTGGTAAAAAAATAGTGAAATTAAGACAATATTGGTTTAATTGTTTATTGTGAGCTTTAAGGAAACAATTGATACATTTACATAACTACATGCAAATTAATTGAAAAATAAATGGTTGAGCATTCTGTAATGAGTAAAGATTTTTAGATATCAAATAACAAAGTACATGTCAAGATAATCTGGTTACAGTAAAGTTAAAAACAGATTTAAAATTGTAGATATGTGTGAGACACATTCACAAGTATGAAAATAGTAAAGCCAAAGTATCAAATTAGCATAAATTATGAATGCTTAGATCTATTTTTTAACAATTTATGTTCAAAATAAACGGTTTTTCAAAATAAATTATGATATTTCCTAGAGTGTGTGCTGCTTAACAATGATATGATCTTCATAAAAGAGACTATGTGTAAATAAGTAAGCAATCAAACTTTAATGTATATCTCAAATTGAAATAGAGTGTCAACCACAATTGATAATAGATTATAAAATTAAATTTTAAAATTGTAACTTTCTTATATGTTTTTATTCTTTATCAAATGAGTTATCCAATAAGTCATTTGTAATTATTTTTTTTGGAATGTTGATAATGTGTAAAAATAAAACTTGTATATTTGTTTTACTTATCTTTGTGTTGTTTTGTTTTAGATAGCAATGTTAGGATTTGTATAATTTTAAAATTATTGAATAAGTATTAATAAATTTAACTGAGTTTATTCTTGATATAAGTAGTGAATTCAAAATAATGCATTTTACATCAAGTAATATGTTGCATAACTATCCAAATGGCAAATACATATTGTTTTCTTTATAAAAAAAATATAAAAATAAAAAAAATAAAAAATAAAAAATTTCATGTGAAAAATACGGGTCAACCCGACCCGACCCGCAACCCGATTGACCCGAACCCGTTTTCAACCCGCTTAAAATGACCCGTTTTTGACCCGTGACCCGTTTGACCCGTAACCCGATTGACCCGACCCGAACCCGACCCGACCCGCCCGTTTTGCCATGTCTACAGTAATGGATTCACAAATGGCGGCTTGATGATATACAAATTAATAATCAAAATTCTGTTTGGGTTTCTTTTGAAACTGATGGTGAGCTCACTTGTATTTGTGGGTTTTGAATTCCAACCCATGTAGCAAAGAGAATATAGGCCGAACATAAATGGGCTAAGAATTATTTGAGTCCATTATTTTTTACCCAATAATTATTTATATTTTTCCAACCCAATAAAATAACACAAAGGCCGAAAAATAGCCCTCAACGCCAAATATACTTCCAACAGAGGCGAATGAGTATCTAAATGAATTCAAATTGCCTATGGGGCCATTAAGTCCAAGGTCAGCTCGATAAACATAGTTGGCAACCAGTAACTTAATTTGCCTTGGTACAAAGTGAATTTTTGAGGGTGCAATTTTTAAAGAGTACTCAACAGGCTCGGGGATACTAGTTAGAGATGAGAGAGTAATTCTTTCTAGCCATGAGTGCATGCACAAGGGCTAAGAAAACAGGATCCTCTTGAAGATGAATTAACATTAGAGACATTATTTTGGAAGGTGACTCATTGTAAATATTTATGATGCTTCAGTCCAAGTGCCCATGGTTAGGGGCACTTGGTTTAAGAAGCTAAATAAAGATTACATTATTTTTGGTCTTGGAAAACCTGTAACACAAGATGCGAAGCAAACCGGGCAGCCCATACATTAGCTAGGCATTCTCGGTATGTTTTTTTTTTTTTTTTTTTTTTTTTTTTTTAATTTAAATTGCTTAATTCTTAAATCCGAACCCAAAGATTAAAGGTTCAATTCCAATTATGTATATTCAAAAGAATGAATGTTCTTAAAGCTCTCTAACTAGGTAATTAAGTAAAAAGAAGCAACTAAAATAGAAATTTTGAAATTGCAATCTCACCAAAAAAAAAGGGGACAATTAATCAAGAAAAGATTAGTCTAAGAGTTTTGAACTCACTCTCACGATTTCAAGATCTTGGTACAAAATTTTTCATAACGGCTACTATTAAAAAAATACAAACTTCAATTAACAACTAATCTATACAAAGAAACAACATTGACCCAAAAGCTCTATGAGGCATAATGTGGCATTGGGTATCGGCACAAAGGACAGAAGTGACTCGTCTGCAACCACTTGGCGATACAGTTTCCGTGATAAACATGTGAACACGGCATGCGAGTGACTACGAAACCTGTACGAAACTCTTCCAAGCAGATGCTACATTCTTGAATCGAGTTTGAACTCGGCTGATACATAATCTTCTCCAAAGCCTCAACAGAAGATTTAGTCGCTGGAATGGACTTAGGCTCATAAGTCTCCATGGAGTCCAAAATTATGGTATCGTAATATTCGCGCACCAGATCCACAATATGCACCACTATTTCCATCAAGTACACGTGTATTATGTCCACAACAATGGGCATCGTTGATGTCCCGGCCAATCCAACAATTTGTCGAATCATAGTACCATGATCTTCCACTGGGATCTCGAACTTTCTAAGCAAAGAGCACAAGCAACCACCATTGATATCTTGCGACATCACTTCACGTTTGGAAAGAAATACCAATTCAGTATAGGATTTAGTGTCTTCGTAGGAAGACACTGGTTCTTGGCTGTTGCCGATGTAGTTCTTCCGCTGATCTACCTTAGTAATGTGAAATTCGATGAGGAAGACATTGGACTTGTCGTCCACCTCAATCTGAGGCTGTTGCTGGTTGGTGGGTTGGCCTGGCCTCTGCCATATCTGGAAACCATAAGTTCTGGAGAAGTTGAGAGGCATGGTTGAATGTTTACTTGGAAAGCAACGAGCAACAGGGAAAGACAACGTATATAAGAGGATGCTAATATGGTAACAATTTCAAGAAATTGCGAGAGAAACTGAGAGTTTTTGATTGAGATTTGAGACCCAACCTATGCCTATGCAAGTAGTATATATGGCCTTGTTGGGGAAACCGACTAGAGTTCCAATTTCCAAATCCTCCTCGGAGACCAATTAAGTTACCAACACATTTTTATAACTTTATGCTTTAGGAAATAACAAAAATTAAAAACCACAACAATATATTTCCTATGTCTACTAGGTTTAGGAAACCAATAAATATACTGTCTTTGTTTTCTAAAAACAAAAAAGGGAAACCAATTAATATTTTTAAACTTTTCTTAAAAAAATAAAACACCCCAATTTACGCTTATAATCAGCCTACTATTAATTATCACCTACACCGCCACACCTAATTCCCCCACCCCCCCCCCCCCCCCCCCCCTCCCCTTTTTATGGAATAGAAAGGTATAATTAGATCCTAGCTCTTAAAAATGTCTATTTATTTAAAAATATTTTATCTAGATTTTATATTATTCTAAATTTATTTTATATGTACTTGTAAATATGTGTTAGATAGATCAGTGCAACTTGACACTAGATTCAAGCTAAGTCCTTTAATTTTAAAATAAATGATTTGGAATTATAATAAACATCAATATATATCCTTAAAAAAAGGTTGATATCATCATTTTAATATTTTTTTTTTAAGAGAGATGCTACGTCTATAACATTTTTACAACAAATCACAAGTGGTTAGCTGTTATTGGTTCAAATTTCAAACTAACGCTAAGATTACTTTTTTACCCCAACAATAATAACTAGTAACAACTTGCCACTTAGGACTTGTTGTAAAAATATTGTAAACATATCATTTCTCTTTTTTTAAATATTAATAATGAAACGAAATTTAATAAAAAGCCTCCGAACATGCAATGAAGTTTTTTATTTTTTATTTTGAGTTTAATATGATTTTTCAATTTGAATTTATTTATTGTTAGTGAGATTATATAGGATGAGAATTTTAAGAAATTAAAATTTAAGATTTGAAAATGAATAAATTGATGGGTTTAGTGAGTGCTAGTTTTTAAGAAAAAATGTATCAAACATGTGTGAGATATATTTAAATAGAGAGTGTGTTAATTTTTAGGAAAAAAGTTTATCAGATAGTTATTTTTTGTTTTTAAATTTTGTTGAATTACAATTTTAACTCTATTTTTTTACTTTTTAAGAATAATGATTATTTAATTAGATTATAAATATTTTTGACATTTTTTAAGTCATAATTAATTTTCTGAATCCTATTAATATATAGGGATAATGAAACAAAATTTAATTCACTTGTCTTAAAATATCTAAATAAAATTATAAGAAAGTTACCTTAAAATCATCAATACAATTTTATTTATAAAAAATAAATTTTATAAAGAGTACAACAAAAAATTAATAGCAATTGTAGGGACTAGGTTTGAGCACTTCTTCTATTAGATGAGTGGACTCAGGCCTAATTAGCCCAATACAATAAATTTATAGAGAGTGGGTTTAAGAACTAGGTCTAAGTGAGGGTTACAACAACCAGATATGGTTATTAGTGGGTTGAGTAATAAGGGCGTGGACTAAAGTGTGAAATTCAGTCCTCAGCCCTCATCCGAGGAGCTTGTTTTTCTTCTTATTTCTTCAGTGCTTGGTCGCAAAGGTTTCAAAGATCATACAAACTACTACAATATTATCTATTTCTAATTCTCGATCCCCCCTTTTTCCTAGAGGAATTCTCACATTATATATCCCATTCCAATCGATCTTAGCCCTCCATCTATTGATCATGCTGGTCACTACTCGAGTGCTTGTCTCATTAGTCGCCTGTCCAAATCTTCTGTGAGTTGCAGCAACCAAGGCAGCACTGCTCAGGGGTCATTTCCTCATTAATGAGGTCAGAACGTTAGTTATGGGCATTTAATGCGGAGGTGACAATTTCTCCTTAAATTGCTCATTCACCATGCTCCCATGGCTGACCCACTGTACTTGTCTTTTTCTTGGGATGCTCTGGGAGGCTGCCTTCGATGGCGTGCTGCTCTTCCCTTCTATGATCTCAGTTGGTCGAGAACAGGATTGTCCTCGACGATGTTTCTAGACAATTTGAGCTTTCTTTGTTCGTCCTCGGGCATTTCTTCCTCCTCGGCTTGGGGCTTGGGCTTAGTATAAAGTGGATCGAGGTTGCCAAATTCTTTGACTCCACAGCAATTTTACACTACACCAAAAAAAAAAAAAAAAAAAAAAAAATACCATGCTCATTTTTTTTTGCTAGGTGATTGCAAGGGTTAGAACCCCCGAACATCAGGTCAAACGGGTACCTGGGTGCCTATAGGCTACTGAGGCCAATGGCAATTGCCATGCTCATTTATTTATTTATTTTTGGTCTGGTTAAATCTCTGCACCTTGAATGAATTTAATTAGTGGGCATAAATTCTATCACAAGACAAGAGGACTGTACAGTTAGGTGTTAGAAAAGGAAAATAGTACACAAATGCAAAAGAGCAGGGTTTTTTCTTTCTTGTTCTTTTTTCCCTCTCTGGAAGCTTCCATATAGCCCCACACATGACTCTGCCTTCTTCTCTGTTTCTTTCCTCAAATTCCTGGTTCAATCTCCCCCAAAAATTCTAGGGTTTTCTTACTTTCTCCGAATCGGTCAGATCAAGATCCAAAAATGGACCATCACCACCATCATCATCATCAACAACAATGGCGTCCCATGCCAATTCCAGGTAACATCTGCCCCACCTGCTCAAATTCCCACTTCCCATTTTGCCCTCCCTTCAATCAAATTCAAAACCCTAGACCCCCATTCGACCCGCACCTTTTGCCCACGGGTCCGCCCCGCTCGCCGTGGCATAGAAACCCTAGCTTAGATAGAGAACCCTACAATCAATTTCAATTACAGCAGTCTTACAGTAATGGATTCGCAAATGAGTATGATAGGAACTCTAAAAGACCTAGGGTTGATGATATGCAATCTAATAATCAGAATTCTGTTGGGGTTTCTTCTGATATTGAGCGTAGGTTGAAGCTAATTCGTGATCATGGTAGCTCATTGGGTGGACCGATGCTGGGGATGAATAATCACGAAACCAATAGATATGTTCAAGAAAGTTTAGGTTTTGATGGGAATTATGGGAAATTTGATGGTTCTTGGGAGAGTAGGAGTGAATTGGGACCAATGGGTGTTAGGAATATGGAGATGAATAATTTCCATGACCCGAGGTTTGGTCCCGGTGATAGAGTAGGGCAACCATATATGCAGAGTAATAGGAATGGGTTTCTCAATGAAGAAGAATTTGTGCATTCGTCTAGATATGGGATTAATAATGTGGATCAGGCGCCTCCTCCTCCTCCTCCTCCGCATATATCTCAGCGCGTGCCACCTTATCCGGGTTCTGAAGTTCCTAATGATCATTATCATAATACCCATAATCCGCAATGGCGTCAAGTTAGTGATTCTGTGCCAGAAAGTGAATTGAGGTATTCTCATATGAACAATTGGCATGGACCAAGTGTTATGTACCCTGAACAAAGAGGCAGTGTTGCAATGGATAATTGTGGTCCTAAAAATCAGCAGCAACAACAACCCTATGGAATGCAGTATCCTGTTGATACGAGACAGCCACTTGATGTTGGTTTTCAATCAAAAGATGGCAATCGTGGTCCAATTCGGCATCATAGTATGCCTGGAGTTACTCAACATGGTGCTCCAAATCTGAATGAGCGTGGAGGATACTTTCAATCACCTTCTGGTGGTAGCATGGTTTTTGAAAATACGGGTCAAACGGAGGCTACTCGGTTTTATAGTGGGCAGCCTCCTATTCCAGCTTCTCCACCACCACCTCTTCCTTTTGACCCGACATTTCGCCCTTCTTCAGAGTTGAAAGCATACTCTTCACCACCTAAAACAACTGCTTCTCTTTTTCCTGTTGCTGTTAGTTCATCGGCCATGGTGCCTACATCTTATCAACCCATTCCCAAGGCCCACTCTTTGAGCCCACCACCCTATTACCATAATAAACCTCTTATGCATGCTTCCACTGGCTTTTTTTCAGAGGTATGGTTGCCTTGTGACATGTGTTTTGTATTTTCAGCACTGCCCCTTGACTCATCTCTTTACTCTTTACTTCTAAGAAATCTCAAACGATCCACTGAATTTTTTCTAAGCAGGCTGTGGGGGATGGGCAACCTTTTTCTCTAAAGCAATTATCTTCAGATAAGCCAAAAGTTATTGATGCTTCCCACTTATTTAAGCGGCCACATCGAGCTACCCGCCCTGATCATATTGTGATAATCCTTCGAGGGCTTCCAGGTATCTTATTTTGATTGTGCACTTTTATGCATCTTTTGCTAGTTTCATTACTAGACTTTGAGGAATGATGTTGCTGTAATTCTGTAAAGTTAATAATGATTAATATACTCTGTAAATTTTGTGAATACTTGTTCTTCATCTGTAAACAAATGTTGTTTTAATCTTAATCCTTTTTTTTTTTAAAAAAAAAAAATTTATTTTCTTCTGTATTATTTAACAAAACTCATACCTCGTGTGTGTGTGTGTGAGAAAATTTGTCTTCATTTCCAGTCAACCAAGTCTCCAAGTTTATGAATCATATTATGGAAAACTTGTTGCATTTCTCATACTTTCAGGTAGTGGGAAGAGCTACTTAGCAAAGATGTTACGTGACCTTGAGGTGGAAAACGGTGGTCATGCTCCACGTATTCATTCTATGGATGATTATTTCATGACTGAGGTTGAAAAGGTTTGTTGTTGGCTTTTTTTGTCTGTTTGATTATCAATATAGAATCATTTGAGTTCTAGCTTGTAATTATTTAGGAGTGGTTCAGATGCACACATGGTACATTTGATATCTCTCCTCTTTTGAATAAAATCATTTTCTTAACTTAAAACAAGAAGGAGTCCCTTCATGCCTTTTGTTTTGTAAGGTTTAAACAATATAGAATATATACTTACCAAAATATATAATATATTAGTAAGATTTTTTTTTTCTGCCCTGAAGATTGAGGAAGGTGATGCTTCAAAGAGTTCTGTTAGAGGCAAGAAACCAATAATGAAGATGGTGATGGAGTATTGTTATGAACCTGAAATGGAGGAGGTATGCATTTTGTTTTGTCTGGAACATTGTTTCAACATGTAAAACTTACCAATGCATATGAATAGATTGGCAAATCAAGTTCTCTGAGGTTTATTTTTAACTATTACCATTGTCATTTCTTCCCCCAATTCCTTTTTTTCCCTATCATGAGAGATGGTTTTACATCCTCAAACTGTTGATATTTTCACTTGTCTGTTAATGCAAGTAATCACTGATATCTATTAAGCACTTGCCTCCAAATGATGTATTGTGTATATGCATGTGGGTTTGTGCGTCTAAATGTATATTTCTTTATATTTTCTCAAATACTAATGCAATATACGACAGGCATATCGTTCAAGCATGTTGAAAGCATTCAAGAAGACCCTTGAGGAGGGGGGTTTCACCTTCATTATTGGTAAGCATTTTCTATTCTAAATCTCTGATTAATTCGAAGATTAAATAATTATAGCATTGTTTAATTTTTTTATCACTTCCATTCTTTATGGTATGGGTATCTCTAAGTTAGTTGCTTTATTGAGAGTTTAGAAGATGTAATTACTTCATTTTCTGTTTTAAATCTTGTACTCAATTTGGTGACGTCATGTCCTCTTATTTAATTATGTTGACGTGGTTCCTACTAGTCATATTAAATTACTTGGTTTTGATGCTAGTGCTGGCACCAAGCCATAGGCTTTTATGAATTTATCTCCTGTAGAGCACAGGTGTATATAGATATGCCTAATAATTCAAGAAAGTGAAATATTTTTCTGTTTTCTTTAAAAAAAAATTTCGACCTTCGGCATAGATATAAGATAAAGGAATTAAAGGTATAAATGGTTCTGCTGGTTATGCTGGCTTGTTTCAGCATTCAATAAGTTCAATAATATAGTTTGATTATAGATAAAGTGGTGATGCAGTGCCCATGCACTGCCTTCATTTTCACTAACAACGGATGCAGTTTTCTTCGGCTATTGACCCTTTTGTTGGTGGTATGTGTGCTTCGTCTTAGTGGATGACCGCAATCTGCGGGTAGCTGATTTTGCTCAGTTTTGGGCAATTGGAAAGGTATACCCTCAATTCTCTCTTTTTAACAACCTCTGCCATGTGTTCTGAAGTGAAGACTCAATAAAATTGAAATACACCCAACATAGCGTGGATGGTAGCTTATGTTTCATGTACCTTAGCTGATTTTACTGTTGATATATACTTTCTTACTTTGACTTTATCTGGAATGGTTGTTAGAGGAAATTACTGATGTGCCCAGTCTGTGAATATGGGCTGTTTTACTTTTATTTATTTTTATTTTTTATTTTGGAAATTGGTCAAAGTGAGTTTATTGTAGTTATGGTTGTGTTAATGTTTTCAATGCTGTAATATTCACAAGTTCTGTTTTCTATCAATGGTCTTCCTGGATAAATCTTTTTATTATACTAAAAGGTTTTATTCAAGTTAAATAGGAGACTTACATTCCTGTTTGGGGACACATAAAATGAGCCTTATATGGTTTGTCCCGACCTCAAGTTTTGCATCTGATCCATAATTTTCTGCACAAAATAATTCTTTGCATAGTTCTGTAAAAACCATACCTGAAAATCAGTGCTTGCTCTCAGCAGTTCTCCTTCTTAGATATTTTCCCCAATGACTAATTTTCAGCCACTAGAAAAATCACACATGCCTTACACTGTACGTGTTTGAGATGTTAGGAATGACTTATGAGTGAGTTATGAAAAGTCCCTGTGGCAGTGTGTCAGGTGTAAGGTGGATTGTGCTGGTGGTACTTGTTTTGCCAAGCTTACTTGTGTAGTTTTCAGTGTCTTGTTTGTGTGTAAGGTCTCGGTGTGCTTGTGAGCTGTCATATTTTGAGGAAGGTGTTCTTGTATGTTATTGTGAATTGCTAATTGGGTACTTTTGACTTTATAGTAAATAGTGCATTTTGTCTTTTGGCATTCTTCACAGTCTTACACAACAAATCATATTGTCCAGTCTTGATATGGTGAATTGTAGTAGATGAAATTGTTTGGTTACATTTTAAACGAGAAGAAGTAATAAAAATAGATTTTGTATTGCATTGTTGCATGGTGTTGGGTCTTGTTATAATTAACCTAGTTATTGGTATTTTGCTGTGCATGAATTTGTTTTGGCTCAAAATTTGCAATGCCTAGCTGCCCTTTGGCCTTTTTTTTCTTCTTAAATTTGGTGTGGCTAGTCAAAGATTTGGTTGAATCTGATAACTATACTTTAAGAAAAATTGATGACAAAATTTCAATGGTTTTTTGTCCCTTGCCAAAATATTAGAAAATTTGGTTGAATTTTCATACAAAAGGATGCATCTTCCTGTACATGTCTTCATGCTATTCGATGCAAGCAGCTACCTTGAATTCTGTTTCGCCTAATGTTTTATTTCTTTTCCAAACTATATGATAATGCTGTTTGCATGTGTTGTTTATTAATCATAAGATGGTGGGAGTTGGTGAATATTCAAGGAACTATTGTCTATGTGAATATCTTTGCCTGTTATAAGGAAGCTGATCCATGCAGGCACCAAATATGAGAATTTTTCATTTACTGTTTCCATCTGGAAACCAATGTTCTTTCTACTGCTATTTCCTACTAGTGTGTTTCTATGTCTTTGAGGATGGTTGAAGCAGTGGTAGCTTGTGGTGTTATTATTTTATTATTTGCTTCACTCATTGCTCCCTTTCTTCTTTATTGCCAGAGTTCGGGTTATGAAGTTTACATATTAGAAGCTACATATAAGGACCCTGCGGTAAGTTTGTGTTACTTGACAGTTACTAGTTTGGTTTATCACCATTTTAAATTATCCTTCATTCACTGCATGATATTGTCATTCAATGTTTGGTTCTATTATGTCCAGTGCAAGAATTTCAGTTCGTATTCTTGCCAGTCAAATTTCCTGTTGAAATTGGCATACATTTTATTAGGTGGCATCCTGCATGTAAAGTCTGTTTAAATGATGCTCTAGCGCAAGAATGGTCTAGTGGTTCAATTGTGTTGCTTGCTTTTTCCTGGTCTTGGTAAAAGGTGTCTTTTTTGGGGTCCTAATGATGGCATTTAGTAATTCTCTGTATGAAGTAGAAAAACTTATCTCAAAATTGAGGAATGATTTTATTTGTATTTTTTTGTTTTTGGATTTTAGGGCTGTGCAGCTAGGAATGTGCATGGTTTTACCCAAGATGATGTTGAAAAAATGGCCAGGCAATGGGAGGAAGCTCCATCTTTGTACTTGCAACTTGATGTCAAGGTTTGTTGTAATAATGGTCTCAGTTTTTGTTTTGGGGTGGGTAAAAATATTTAATGGAATTCAGATGAACTTAACTAGTTTGGTCATTTTTAATAGAAGAAAATGCTGTATTCTGTTAGTTAGTGCACTAACCGAAGAAGTTTGAAGATTTTTAAGAAACAATTTGTGGTTGCTTCGCTACTTGGATATTGATGCTGTATTTTTGCTGTCTTGACAGACATTATTCCATGGGGATGACCTGAAAGAAAGTGGAATTCAAGAGGTAACTGAGTATTACTTACCTTCTTTTATTCTTTATTAAAAATATAATTTTTTTAGCATATATTCTGGTGTGAAATGCTTGAATAGCTAAAACATGCCCATCAATTCTACCAAATGTAAATGAAAATTTATTTTCATTAGTTTTGTTGATTATTATATTATCAAGTGAAACACCATACAAGGCATGATTCTCATTATAATACACACATTCACTGAGCTTTGGGTCTCCCGACCCCCCCTCTCTCCCTATCTATTTCTATACTTGTTGCAGGCTGATGGAGGTATATTATTGTCAAATTCTATGAGAGATATATCAGAGATGGGTGGCCAATTATGACTTTCACTTTTATATTGGGATATTTTCCAATGAGCTATAGCTCAAGTGGCACTTCCTCCTTTCATAATTATGGGATTGAGGGTGAGGTTATTGGTTCAAGAACCACAGGTTGCATGTGCAACTTAACAATAAAGAAGCCTTGAGGCCCTCAAACCATGTAGCATGGACTTTTAAAATTATTATGGCCTTTAGGGCTGTTATAGTCATCTCAATCTGGACCAATCAAAATTAGTTTCCATACCACTCAAGATTTGTTGGTATGAATTTAAAGCTTTCTTCACTTTTATTTATACAGAATAGTTGGTGCTTATATTCAGTGCAATCTTTCTGACAGATTATTTGTTTTGCTGTATAATTTATAGGAATAGTTTAGCCTTTTAAGGAAAAAAATTGTAAAATCTACTCTGTTTTTGTATCTAAATATGAGCTATAGCCTCTCATTGTTTAGTGTTGTGCTTCTTATTAATTAATTTCCTATGGGATAGGGAACTTTTTAGTCAGTGTTTTAATTGCTTTGATCTAAGATTCATTTTGCATGTAATTCTGGCAGGTAGAAATGGACATGGAAGATGAGGATGTTGATGGAAATTTATCTGGACTGCAAGAAAGAATGCCTGAGAATAACATAGTACCTCCTCTAGGAGAAGATACACCTGATGGTATGCATCAATCCTTGGCTTTATACCTTACATAATATTGATTTTATCTGATATGGTTTGACTCGGGGGTTGTATGTATCTCTATTTGTGTGTTTTCCATAGTATTACTGCCTCTGCATTTATATGCATTTAGCAAGTATACTTTTGTATCTTTAACGCCACTCTTTGCTTTACACTTAGAATCCTTATAATAGATTCTTTAAAAGTGTGTCTATTTCTTATGTGCCTTTTTCCTGTATAATGTTTGAGCTTGCATTAAGGCTGGGTTGGATTGATCCGGTTAGGTAAGAATGAATTTTACACAAATGTTCCATAATTTTTCTTTCTTGACTTGTTTTCCATAAAAAAATTCGCTTTTGTTAATATATCTCTAACCACATTTGACATAAGAAGAAATCAAGGAATGTGGATGTGGAAGATCTACAATTAAAATTGAAAAGGATAAAAAGGAAAAAAAAAAAAAAATCAAGACACTCATTGAAAACAAGGATTGTGTCATGCCAGTTGGAGTTAGCATTGTCTATATTGATTATTCTTTTTTTCACCTCCCCTTTTCCTTTTGTTTTTAATGTTTAAGCTTGGTTAAGGCTGGGTCAGCTGGGTAAATGATGAACTTTATACGTCTAGGTATGATTTGATCTCTAATGAGTGTGCTTGTTCATTATTCTGTACTATCAAATTTAAATTCTAATTCCTTCTCAAAAAAAAAAAAAAAAAATCTAATTGTTTGTTGTTTACTTTTTAGAATGTCCCCTAGGCAAGTACCAAATTTTTTATAGAAGAAATATCTAATACTAATATTGCAAAATCCTTCTCCGCATTGTACAAATACAGAAGTCATTGCTTAATTCATTGTTCTTAAATCCATTAAGGACTGACTGTGATAAAAAAAATATTATTAATGTGCTTGAGTATTTTAATCTTTAGATTCTTCAAAGGATGGGAATAGATGGGACTCTGAAGGAGACCATCTGACGGAAGAAGTGAAAGAATTAGGTAGGAGTAAATGGTCAGATGATTTAGATGAAGAAGATACTGAAAGAACTGAACGTGTGAAAGGTAATGTAAATGCTCTTTCTGGATTGATTCAAGCATATGGCAAGGGTGCAAAATCTGTACGTTGGGCTGACAAGGTATTTTGTTTTTAGTTAGTGCTATTAGTTTTTACCACTTTAGATTACATATGAATGTTCATGTATTTTGCTTGATCATAATTTTAAACTGATTCATAATTTTAAACTGATTCTCACTATTTTTAATATGCGCATGTTGGTATCTGGTGCATTTGTTATGTGTTTGAGAGAATTGAGAAACAGACATGGAAAACTTCAAATTTCTTTGACATTGTATTGTAACGCAATTAGGCTCTCATAAGTGAGTTGTATATTGTTTTGGGTGAGTTAGTTAAGTAATATGCTAGTAGGTTTCAATAGTCAGTGGGGATATATGTTAGTTATTTACACTTGAATGACTGTCATCTAAACTACAAACAACAGTTGGACATATATATGCCTATAAAATTACATCGTGAAATCAAAAATTAATTACAACATGGGTGCCGAATCAGACACACGGTGTCTCCTATCTGATAGATTTATGACAAACTGATTTCCAGAAGCATCCAAATCAATGACTGCAGTGTCACCAGGCTGGTAATCTCCATGAAGGATTGCTTCAATCAAGACATATATCATGGTATATGTATCAAGATTACTGCCACCCAAATAGTGTTTTCCTCTATCTGGTCCCTGTCCGCACCAACAATAACTGTATGATGCATATGTGCAGATATAAGATATGATTTCTCTCTGGAATCTAGTTCTTGAGTATCTTTTGTGATGTGATAGGTAGAATATGTTTACATTGTTGATTATCCATGGTTGTTCATGGCTACCACCTTCGATTGCCTAAACATTTTTGATTATCTGTGGTGGTTCATGACTATCACCTTCAATTACCTATGCCATAGAGGCAGTCACCAGACTATATAGATCCTTTTGGATTTTAATTGGACATGTAGCAGTTCTATTGATGACAGTGTGGGTCAGCAACTAAATGGTTTTTTTGTTGAGAATGAGAGGCGGAGAAGAGATCAGTATGATTAAATTATGTACTGAGTTGTAATGTAACTAAATGGGAGTTTTATCTTCTGTGATGACTGGGTTAGCAACTAAATGGTTATTTTATCGAGAATGACATGTGCATGAGAGATCAATGTGATTAAATTAGGTACTGAGTTTTAATGTAAAGCTCATAACCATATGTTTGTATTGATGAATAAAATCATGATATATGGCTAAATGGACTTTGTGGTGGAACTATGTGGTGAGAGTTTACCCAAGGCACTTCAAAAATGAGAAATTAGTTGTGCATTTGATGAATTGAGTGATTGGAGACTACATGAAGTGGTTAACTTGGAGGAATCTTAAGCATCTGAAGGCTTGTTCTCTATCTTCTTGAATTCTGCTGGATGACTTCTAGGAACTGCAGCTATATCCCATTTGTGACAATGTTAAATTTCTACGCATGTTTTGGGGGGAATTTTGTTTGTTAATTGTGGCTCTGCAATTTTGATTGCCTCTGTATGTATAATTCTTTTGGTAAGTCTATTTTTTATTAGGCATTTTATCTTTTTTAAGTGTCAGTGAGAGATGTTTAAAAAATGGGATTGATAGAGACCTATTTGAGGGATAATAGTGTTACTCTGTTCTAAGAGGTGAATATGTTATTTCACTTAAATAAAGGAATAAGGCTACAAATGTTTTGATTTTGATTTTGCTTGTGTGCTTAGAAAGTAATTAGCCTCCTATCTGATTGCTTTGCATAATCCTGGTGGCTATCTATCCTAACAGCTGAAGGCTTCTTCTAATTACTTTTGGTTTGGGTTTAGTTGCATGCCTACGCTTTTTAATTTTGCTGCTTGTATCTTTTGTTGCCCCACTACCCCCTCCACAGGTAGGCAACACTGGATTTTCTTTACATGCAACCAAGAAGGCAGATGTGTCATCTTTAGTGATTGGACCTGGCACTGGGTACAACTTGGTTAGTGACTATCTGGATTTTTTAGAAGACTAATTTAAACTATATATATATATATATATATATATATTTATTTATATTCATATTTTTCTTTCTTTCGGGATAAGTTACTTTACTCCGCATTCTATCATGAAAATATCTGTTTTACACGAATGTGTACTTTTTGTGCTTGTAGCATAGAATATTTTTTTTTGCCATTCTTGTGTGTATTTTCTCTGCAAAAATAAATTACTATTTCATTTCTTAATCGTAATTAGTTGTAAGCTTGCCATGTTTGCTTTCAACACTTGCAGAAGTCCAACCCATTACGTGAAGAAACCTCAGCACCAAGTTCTGGTGCTGGTGAGTCAAAGAGGCAGAGCATATTCCAAGAGCGATTACGTGCAGAGCGTGAATCATTTAAATTAGTTTTTGACAGAAGACGACAACGGATTGGACTTGGTTTGGAGGAGGAATAAGTACATTTAATGATGCTTACCTAATTCACCTTGTATCATCATTTTTTTTTCTTTTTTCTTTTTTTTTTTTGGGGGGGGCGGGGTTGGTGTGGTTAGTGCAGAGGTTGAGGAAAGGGTGGTTCAGTCCCATTTCTGCAATCATATAGTGTCACCGTCAGGATGGGGACTGATTGATTAGAAGTTGAATAGTTTTCATACACACAATCTTCTGATTGCGAGGGTTTGTATTTCATGTTGTTGTAATAATAATTTTTGTTAGAATAACTAAATGAAAAATTTTGCAAAGTAAAATTGTTTGTTCGTTGCTTGTTCTTACATTTTTTTTTTTTTTTTTTTTTTTTTTTTTGACTTTTTGTCATTTTGAACCTTTGGGCTTTGGAACACCATGTGTCTTTGCAATAACCGAACAATTAACATCAGTGATGTTGGGCATAAGGGTAGATCAAAATACTTCGCATGTGGGGTTGGGAATTGGAGTGAGGGTTTGGATTGATTTTGATGTCAGTGATGTTAGGCATAAGGGTGGATCAAAACACTAGGATGTGGGGTTGGTAATTGGAGTGAGGGTTTGGTTGAAGAGCGATTGTGTTGTATTCTCGTCTGCATTCTTTTGTTGTAACTTGTTAGCCAACTATTGACAGATGAGTGTAGCCAAGGATACTATAAATTTTACTATGTAATTCTTACAAATTGTTGTGCATCAATTAAAAGAAAAAAAGTAATTCTAACATTTATTTATCATAAATTTGAAATTCACTAATTATATTTATTGTTACGTTAGTTTGTCAAAGTTATGTAATAAAATTTGTAATTTTTTTAGCATGTTCGAGTGTTAGTTATTTGAAGTTTCGAATTTTTTTTAGAGACCGTTTTAGATTGGTTACTGGAACGGAACATTTTAGTACCGGTGTTGTTTGAGAGTACACACCCGATATAAAGTGATGTGTAATCTTATTTGTTTGTGATTTTTCCTAGATTAATGTTTTTTTTGTTAATTACTATTTTAAAATATTTCTTTTCTCTTTCCTATTGTATTATCTTTATTGACATCAAGTGCAATACTCAATTGTTATCAAGGTTGAGATTAAGAGTTAAAAAAACAACTTTTAATCTCAGTCCTTGAATTAAAAAAAACTGAAAACAGTTAGAATTAAAAAAAAGTGAAAACAGTTAAAATTAAAATGTAAAAATAGTAAAAATGTTTGTGTGGGGAGGGGTGAATTGTACGGGTACAATTTCCTATCCAAATCCCTCTAACCTACTCACAAATAACACTTTTCAAATGTTCTCTTTTTTTTCTTTCTTTTTTTTTTTGGTAAAAAAATGTTCTCTCTTTCTTTAATCTCTCTCTGTGACCGAATGGAGATCCAGACAAGTGCTTCTACAACCTCCCTCCTATCTTGCTACTGCTTGACATATGAACTTATGAAGTAAATATGGTCGAATAGATACAGAGATAATTTTGCCATTGCTCAACTATCTTCTTCCTATATCGCTGCTACCTAACAGTGGCACAGTAAACCTTCTCATTTCCCCAAGACAGTCTAATTCTCTTGTCCATAATCTAGCACATATCTTGTAATGTCTGGGGTTCTATACCCATCTCCTTTACCCTCTTGGGTTTTTGTTAAAGAGTGAGATATGCGAGTCCCTTATGGCTATTTTCTTTTCTTTCAATGAAATCATTTACTAAGAAAAAAAAATTTATGGCCATTAAGGACTTAAAATTACTTACCTAAAGAAAAAAAGGGACATCAAATTTTTACATAGAGAATGATGGATTACAGAAAGTGAAAGACCTATCACGTGTCACATTAACAACCGTGCATATGTATTTCATTTTAATCCTCCCTCTCCCTATGATTTGGTATTATTATTACACATATCCTATCATATCGGATTATGCCATCAACTACAGTAGTATAGACCATTCCATCAAAAAAGTAGTATAGTCCAAAAGCTCTCTTTCTCTCTCTCTCTCTCCATGGCCACAGCTTGTATTTCGGGGCACTTTCTTGCACGTTTCATCGATCCAGAACCAGCAAAATGCAGTATTTCTGCCTCACCAATTTCCTGCAGTAGACAATCATCTATTCATTTCTTTCACCATGTAAGCCACGCTTTTTATCCCCAACAACATGTTATGGTTATGTCTGTATATTTCTTTGTATCTTACAAACTCAGCTTTGACACACACACACATATATATGTATGTTTCTTAATGCAGAAATATCAATCATGTTCATTGTCCATGAATGGTTGCCGAGGAGACCCCAGAGCACCAATCGGAACCATTGAAACGCGCACTTTTCCAACAGTTCCATCACCTGCATTGGCTATGGACACCCTCAACTCGGCCATTTCACAGTTAAAATCAGATCCACCGCCATTTACATCTGGAATTATTCGTCTCCAGGTAAACTTCTATATTTCGTGTAATCCAATGAGCTCTGCCACTACACAGTATTGGAACTTGGAATTATCTGTAGTGGCCTAGTGAAAGATAAATGGATTCTGCCACGTGGCTGGCTGGTGTGCTATGAATATATTGTTCCTTATCCCGCTATCCTATCTACAGTGCATAGGATAGGCCGACCATAAGTGGTATGGGAAAATACCGTCGTGATTGTGGACTACAATTTGCAACGAAATCGTGAATTCAAAATGTGTATATTGTTGCGTGCGAAAATAATAGTCATGAGAATAATATTTATTCCTCTCACGTTTATAATGGGCTTTACATATTAAATTTATGGTGAAATTTATTATAAATGTGAGCAGAGGAAGTATAATTTCACTATAGTCTGAAAATACTTAAGCATTTTTCGTGAAATAAACATTGTACAAAGATGTAATTATTGCATGTCATGCAAGAAAATTATCCCCACATAAAAAAAATTAGGCCCAAGAAGATGGTACTAATAGTAAATTAGAAATAGTTAGAAGTGACTTTTAATTTTTTTTAAAATTTTTAATAGTGGTCAATTGTAATTGAAAATAGAATAAGTAGTACATCCATGTGAACATTAATTCTATATATTTTTCCTTGATTGAAAGATATTATTCACAATTTATATCCTTGATTATTCAAAATCATTATCAGCGTGCCTATTTTTTCTTTTTCTTTTTTCCATTCAAAATGAAATCCATTTGGGTGGCCGTTAACGGTACAATTTTTAATAAACATCGCACAAAGAGGGCACATTAAAATTGTTCTAATACAAGTATTATATTGCCACTGTCAAATTATGAAGGAGTTTCCCATGGTTTTACAACAAATAATACAAAACTCCGGCGGGTACTATACTCCTTTCCCGCGCACATAACTAACGCAACTTCCAGTTTTCTATTCATTCCTGGCTCCGATTCAATTTTTGTAAACCCTTTTGATTGTGATTTGTGAGTGAAGGTACCAATCCAACAGAAAATCGAAGCCATTGATTGGCTCCACGCCCAACACTACCTTCTTCTTCCTCGCTGCTTCTTCTCTGGTCGAACTCGAACTTGCAATTCCGATATTTTCAACGGAAATGGCCACAATTCAACCCCCAAATCTCACAATTTGGTCAGTGTCGCTGGTGTCGGCTCCGCCATCTTCTTTCGCCACATCAATCCCTTCTCATATTCCGATTGGAAGTCCATTAAGAGGTATTCTTCTCATTCTATTCTCATTTTATATATATATATTTTTTTGAATAATTTTATGGGAAAAGTTAAGAGATAGATTAGTTTGGAGATATTTTTTAAAATATTCTATTACCAAATGCCCTAAAAGCAGTTGTTCATGGTTAGGAAGTACAAGGACATGGGTACAGGTACGACACTGGTATGATATGAGTAATTTTTGAAAAATTATAATATGAGTACGACACTAGTACGACACATATAGGATATTAGTATGATATGGGTCCAAATGCAGTGTCTGTGCTTCCTAGGTTAACATGACCATAATTTTATTGCAAGAAATTCTTCTTTTTCTTCTTTCTGTTATAATTACATTAATGTTTTTGTTTTTGCTAATCGGATTCTTGTTATTTACTATCCAACTCATACACTCTTATCTCATGTGATCATTTACTTATTAAGTGCTAATAATTAGATTTGTATTACTCTATAAATTAGAATAGCAAATTGGAAAATGTGATAAGTTTAGACTAGAATAGGCCTTATTTCAGCAACCACCTTACCGTATTTATTGTATTGTTTTCTTTTTGAACACATGAAAGTTGTTTTTGTAAACGGTTCATTAATTGCATGCATTCTAACTGATTTGGAGAAAAAAACGGCCATCCACATGAACTTTAGTTACATGATTTATTTAATGTGTCATTTGATTTAACACATGTAAATGGTTTTATGAATTGCCATATAATGGTTTGGAGGAATCCTTGTCGTTCGTAAGCTCAAACTTCATATTTCTAAAGAATTAGCAATGAAGACTCCGAGTGAATTGTTAGCTACTCATCTGCATGTTACAAAATGAAGGGTGTAAATTTCTGTTTTTTCTTTTAGAAGAAGTGTTGCTAGTGCTTGGTGCATGCAATGGTCAAGTAGTTAGTTTACTTGGACAAGAAACATAGTAACAACTAATGCAAGTCTATTTCACGGACTAATTTTAAGGTGAATGATCAATTTTATATTGTTGGTGTTTCTGCATTTTAAAAGCCAGCATATAAATGGGAATCCTGATTTCTCTTTTCTTTATTTGAAGGTTTCTTTCAAATAAGTGCCCTTTAATCCGTGCTTATGGGGCTATCCGTTTTGATGCACGGTCTAACATATCATCTGAATGGAAGGATTTTGGTTCCTTTTACTTTATGGTCCCTCAGGTAGAGAAGTTGTATTCTTTCACGATGTAGTTAGTAACTTTAGGTCATGTTTCTTGTTAGTATTAATACTATCTGCTGCTAGATACTGAATGACAGGTTGAGCTAGATGAGCTTGAAGGAAGCTCAATGCTTGCCACAACTGTTGCATGGGACACTTCCCTTTCATGGACATGGGCAATGGCTATTGATGCACTTCAGGCTACAATGTGCCAGGTCCATATATTTGGTTTGACGATGATTAGATATTGGGTGTTTGTCTTTTACACCATCCTGTTTATGCATTCTTTAATGAAGCAGGTTTCTGCCATTGTTGTAAAGTTGCGGAAAGAAGTTCCTAAAACATTTATTCTAAGCAATAATCACATTCCCAGTAAGACCTATTGGGATCTTGCTGTTAACAGAGCTTTGCAGCTGATAGACACAGGAAACTCAGCACTGATTAAGGTGCTAAATAATCTCTCTGCTGAGCTTCTCTTTAGTATTAGTATTTGAGGATTTCATTTTCTTTACTTGTGAACATCAATCTTGTCTTGAAAATTCAGGTTGTACTTGCACGAAGCAGCAGAGTGGTAACCACTACTGATATTGACCCTATAGCATGGTTGGCTTGTTTACAGGTACTATTTTTTTTTTTTTTGGGGGGGGGGGGTGAGGGGGGGGTTTTAATCTTTCTTCACTGATAAATGGATTACTTCTGTAAAAATTGTAGTAACAAATTAAGATTAGCATACATGAGCTAAACTTGCAGGTTGAAGGGGAAAATGCTTATCAGTTTTGCCTACAGCCACCTAATGCAAGGGCATTTATTGGAAACACGGTAACTGGGTTACATGTCTTATCTCACATTAATTAAGCTTATGTTTTTGTACACAGCTTTTCTGTTATTCTCTATACAGTTGAAAGTTCAAAAACGTGTACCAATACACTTTTGAACGTTTAGACCCCCAAAAATTAACTTAACCAACACAAGCAATATGTTAAACAACAAGTGTGCGGAAACTTAACATATGCTATAATGTGAAATAGGATAAAAACTATCTAAGCCATAACATAATAAAATCACAGCAGATAATATAAAGGCAGAGATAGAGAGGAAGGAAGATGCAAACACAAAGATAACACCCGATGTGTTATCGAAGAGGAAACCGAAGACCTCGGCGAAAAACCTCTCCGCCGCCCTCCAAGCGGTAATAAATTCACTAGAAAATACAGTTGGGATACAAGGACAGCAATAGACCCTCCAAGCCTAATCTACCCAGTGCACTTAAGCCCTCCAAGCTTCTTGCTCCAACGAGGTTGCGCCGAACCTTTTTCTTTTCTAGCTTTCCGGATTCCGCTACTACACCGTAGCATCAACCAATGAAGATTGGCTCCTTCCTAATTGCTTCCCAGAACTCCAAACGACTGTCTCACAGAGATGATGATGGTGAGAACCAGGTTTGGTATAATGCCTCTCAAGGTTTTAACAATGGAGAGGAAGAGAGTGAGGGAATTTGATGAGACTCTAAGGTAGGGATTGTGTGTGAAACAATCTTGTTTTTCTTTAGGGTTTCTCTCTCAAAATTCTCTCTGGAAGCTCTCTTTCAATCGTGGGTTAAAAGGGTATTTATACTGGAGTGAAGAGGAATGTGAAACGTCAGGTTTTTCCAAAACAGGGGTGGCTCGCGGCTTGACCTCGCGGCTTGACCAAGTCGCGAGATCCAGTCGCGAGTTAACCGTATGGCCAGTTGTCCTGTTTTGTCCTGTAGTGCTCTAGCTAGCATGACTGTTCATCTTCCAGCATGCTTGGCACGTGTGCAGCTTCTGGCGACTTGCAGCCGCGAGTCCACCCGCGAGTCCCAGCCGCGACACTCTGTTTTCTTGCACACTCTTGAGCAATCTTCACTCTATCTCACTCACTATCCTTACAACAATCCCACCTAAATACAGGGTTACTAAATGCTGAATTACAAGCAAATTTGGCACGGAATAAAGCCAATTAGATGGTTGAATAAATTCAACCTTACAACAGTGTTGCACAATTTGAAATTATTGCTGATGAAATAGATTTTGCATGGTTTCCTTTTTCTTTATTCATACTTTGATGGTAGCATGACTCAACTTTAAGATAATATGCTGAGGCAGAGGTTCCTTGTGAGGATTCATTGTTACTTTCTTACCTTATATCACTCCCTAAGGATGGGATACATATTATCAATGCCTTATGTTTCTAACAAGGCAGTCAGTTTCTTCTTAGATCATGAAGGAAGTATTCTTTCCTTCATTTTAATTTTGCAAAAAGGAACTATTTTTTTTATTATAGAATTTTCATTTTTCTGTTCAGCTACCAGCTACATTGCTTGTTCCCATAACTGGGTGATACTTGACAATCATTTCACTTTCAAATTCCTTGGACTTGATGCCCAGCATTAAACTTCATTTCCTATCCTTCTTGGGATGTTTAATATCAATTTCATTCAAAGAAAGCATAAAATTAGTAGTTTTAATTTATATGATTGTCCATTTGGAACATTTTTAAGGGTAAAATTATGTGGAACAAGTTACGCTTTGATACCAAAACTGATGCAGAACAGTGAGTGATCTAATGCAAAAAAATTGATGCAGTGAATCAATTAGAACAGAAAAATAAAAATAGAATCTAGAAATAAGCACCTAGGGTTGTTTGGAGTTAGCACCAAGTGGGGGCAGAAATCTAGGAATCAGCACGAAGGCATTGAAATAATTCCAATAGAAATGTTTCTCGTTATAAACTTGTCTCCGTTGGAGTATAATAATGCACATATAGATTACCATGACTAAACCCTTAGCTAATAAAATCCAATGAACCAATTAAATTAAACTAAATTTGTCTTTGCCCGTCCTACAAAAGTTCATTAAATTATACTCAGTATTAAGCTCCCTCGCCCTCTCCCTCTTTTCTTGGTCTCTTCCTCTTTTATTTTAGTTTAACTTATATCAAATTTGTGAATAGCCAGAGCAACTATTTCACAGAAAATGTCTTAGCATTAATAGTGAGGCTTTGGCTGGAACCCGTGGTAGAGGTAGATCAACAACTCTAGATCTTCAAGTAGAACTGGACTTGCTTTCCAGGTTAATATTTCATTACTTTAAACTTATTGGTTGTTCATTTGAAGGGATGTTTATATCATTGTCAATGATGGATATAATTTCAATTGCGTGTGACTAGCTAACATCCAACTTGTATTAAATAACTTATTCTTGTATTGATTTTGCAGTCCCAAGGACCACCTTGAGTTTACAATAGTGCGAGAAAGCATACGAAAAAAATTAGAGGCAAGTTTAATTTTGCTGCCAATTTAACTGATTTGTTGCATAGATTTTTTTTGTATATTGTCCATTAGTTGTATGTAATTGAACTACTTGAAAAAAACATAGAGGTTGTTTGTAATTGATCTATTATTCTCGGCCCTTTCAAGTTCATGTTGTGTGTGTGTGAGAGAGAGAGAGAGAGAGAGAGAGAGAGAGAGAGAGAGAGAGAGAGAGAGAGGATATTTTTATTTTTCCTTGGACAGAGTATGGCTAGTATAGAGTAAAAGAGTTTATCTCATATTGTCATTCCACCTAAAACTCAAATACTCTACTGTGATGATCTAGGTATGTGGATAGTAAGCCTATTAATTGTCCATGTTGAGTCACATGCCTTTTCTATGGCAATGGACCAGTGCAGTCCATATGTGACCTGCTTATCTCTTGCAGTCCTGTTGGCACTTTTGAGTTTTTCTTTGTTGTCTAAGCAACCACCATCATTTTCTTCATATTATGGCATTTTGATAATTATGATACCATTCATAAATTGCCTTTTCGTTTTGGCCTTTAAACCTAGAACATCTATATAAGCAGATTGCCATGTGACATGGCATTAGCAGCTGACACCAGCACCCTTGTAGTGCACACTTTACACTCTTATTCTGTTGAATTCTGCTTTGCAGGCTGTATGTAATGGGGTTGTGGTTGAACCAAAGAAAGCGATAAGGAAACTCCCAAGAGTCCAGCATTTATATGCTCAATTGGCAGGCAGGTTAAGAAGCGAGGATGATGAGGTGAAAGCAATATAGTGCTGTGTCCAAAATAATAAGTTCCCTTCCATCCTGTAGAACTTAGATTCAGATTCAATTTGCATATTTCGCATCCTGCTTGTTTACTCTCTTGAAACCAAATTACATCACAGTGCAGTTTCTTTACGTTCACAAAGTTTTAGGACAAATTACATTTTAGATCCAATTGTTTAAGGGTGATTGCAAATCAAACCATGGAATTTAAAATCTTGCATTTAAAATCTTAGGCTTTCTCAGTCATCCCTAAACAAAAGATTTAAGGAAATTTTGTTACAGTTAAGAAAGTCTGAGGTTTTAAATGCAAGATTTCAAAGTTTAAGGTTCAATTTGAAACCATTAATATAAAGTTTAAAATGTAATTTGGCCAAAAGTTTTAAATATTGATTTTTAATATATGGAAGATACAATAGTTTGTTTGGGAGGGGATTGTAGGGGCTAGGGTTGGATCAGTGTGTAGGTGGCCATGTGGCTTTTTTGTTTGTTTGTTTAGGGATCAAAATGATGTTTTTGCATAATTTTTTTCTTGTTTTAGGCACGTGTTTAGCAAACAGTGTGAGAGAAAACTAGATGGAGGGGGTGAATTGAAATGTATGTAAAA
Organism: Quercus robur; assembly: GCF_932294415.1. Taxonomy (NCBI): domain Eukaryota; kingdom Viridiplantae; phylum Streptophyta; class Magnoliopsida; order Fagales; family Fagaceae; genus Quercus; species Quercus robur. The sequence goes on from NC_065543.1 coordinate 42,036,405, forward strand.
ACTCAAGGTTTTAATTGGAACTTTCAAATGTTTAAGGTCTAAATTTGAAACCACCCCCACACTATAAGGTTTAAAATGAAGTTTTCCTTTCATTCCCCTGTTACCTGTATTATTTAGAGAGTTCTACTTTTTTGTCTTTCTATTTTCCAGTTTGACATCTTGGCTTCTCTTCATCCAAGTCCAGCAGTTTGTGGGTTTCCAACAGAAGAGGCACGTCTGTTTATTGCAGAAACTGGTAATTGCTATTTTACTGTAGTTTTTCAGTTGCGCTGTCTTCAATTTCTTTATTTTATTTTTTTGGTTTTTTAAAATAAGACATTCCATAATCCTTTGGCTTAATGATCTGTATTGTTTGATTGTGTTAGTTTAAGAGAAGAGAATTTTGTCTTGAGTTGACAACTAAGGTAGAACATGATAAGGAAACCAAGACCTCAAAAACTGTGTAGACCTTGTATAAAAGACCATGGAAGTGTATAATGTTTGGAATAGCTGGGATATGCTAGTAATACTGATAAGTGATGGGTGTGAAAGGGAAGGTGGTGGTTGTGTTTGTGCTGGTTATGCTATTTGTGGTGATGAAGTGGTTTATGTGGTGGTGGTGGTCCTACAGAAAGTCTGTCTTGTTGGTGTTGGTTGGGGCAGTGGTGTTGGAGGTAGTGTTGGTAGAATTTGTAAATTGAGCACTAGATTTTTCTAAATTTGGAACTGTGGTGTGGTGTCATACAGAGTTATGGCTTTAATGTAGTACTGCTGTCCTAGACCTTGGAGCCCAATTTGTTGAAAGGAGAGGATGAACCTACTTTCAAAATGGTTTTTGGATACCCTATGCACTTGCAAGAACTGTATTCTAAGAACTGGGATTGAAATAGAAAATGTATAATAAGTGAGAGTATTAAGAATTGAACCATATACCTCATGGACCAAACATAAAGTACTCTTAATCGGGCTACATAGCATGTAACTTAAAGAAAAAGTTAAAACACACACACTGTGGAGGTGCTCCTGCTCTGCAGATGGGTCACCTAGGTCTGGACAGTGCAGGAAACTTTATTGTATAAGCAGTTCAGCACCTGTTTTGATGTCTGTACTGTACGTAGGCAGATTGTCTCAGGTGCACTATTTGGAGGGAACAAAATAAGCGAGCCTTTGAAGATTCAGAACGGTGTACGACAGATTTGAAGCTGATCCTTTTACATTTCTGTTTGATTAGATGGTGGTGTTACCAGGCCATGCCTTTCCTACCTCTATTTATTTTCTAGATTGCAGTGACTTTGCTTGAGTTTGGCCATCTTAGTATAAATCTAGTGTACTGGGAGGCTCTTTGATTTTCTTTAATAAATTTTCTAACTTATACCCAAAAAAAAAAAAAAAAAGATTTGATATGCCTTCTAAAACCTACTTTTTAAAACCAAAGAGCGTTTTTGGTTGCTAATGTTTGTAAAATTGTGTTATATATCTTTTTTAGAAGTATTTGACCGAGGAATGTATGCTGGGCCTGTTGGTTGGTTTGGAGGAGGAGAGAGTGAGTTTGCTGTTGGCATCAGGTCAGCATTAGTGGAAAAGGTGAGCTAAGTGAATTCTTTTATTTATTTATTTTTTTCTCCCTCTCTTTTAGCTAGTAGGAACTACATTCAAAACTTATGATGTTGTTGTTAGATTGAGTAGTGGTTCCCCATTTTTTTAAGATGGGGCAGAACTAATAAGAGAAATTTTATTAATAGTAAGCTTTTAGTAGTAGTAAGAATAATTTATCTAGGGTCACGCTGACCTAAGTTAATTCTATTGCTGTTTCCTACTTTTTTTTTTGGATAAATACCTCTCCCACGTTGATGTTCATAAGAATTGTATTCATGCTGTTGCCAACATCTTACTGCTTACCAACTTGGAACCTAGGGTCTTGGTGCATTGATCTATGCTGGAACAGGGATAGTGGAAGGAAGCAATCCATCTTTAGAGTGGGATGAGCTGGAACTCAAGACATCTCAGGTATACCTGTGCATGCAATTGCATATGGGTGGGTGGATGGGGATGTATATGGATGGGTTTTGCATGGGTGTGTGAGGTGTGTTTGTTTGAACGTGTGTCGTTGCTCTTTATAATCTGGTTTATATGTATCCAAGCTTATGCGTGTGAAGGGCACAAACTTTGTTAAGAGCCATTGTGTTTGTGTTTGTATTTGCTTCAACTCTTAAGAGCCAATGTTTTTGCATCATCATCAGCTCTGTTGGAACACGCTGCTGAATGCCATTTATATATGTCTGTTCTGCAGTTTACCAAGTTGCTTAAGCTTGAAGTGCCTCTGCACCAAAAGTTGATAACTTGAGGAGTATAGACTGAAAGGTTAGTCGCTGTGACATAGTCTTTTTTGATTGCAGCATTCTCTGAACATAAGTTTGTTTCTTTCTCTTTCTTCTTTGTATGAATCCGCAATGAATTCTACAGAGAGAGAAGTTTGCTACTGAGTTGATGAGACAAATAGATTACAGTTCATATGTTCCAAACTAGTTGTACCCTATATTTTCCTTAAAAATTCTTAGAACTTATTCTGATTGTTCAATTTGTCCAGATTGGTGTAGTAACCAGTGGTAAGCATTAAAACAAAGGTCAAGTTGCTGGAGAAGTTACAATAATCATAGGCAAACTGTATATACAGCAACTCTGGCTTTGCAATATTCATGGGGAAATGAGGTTGCAGGGTGGTAGATTATGTCATCGCAGATCTTCTGAAATATAACTTCAGTCTTATGCAGCATCCGGAGAACTAGTCTTATCTCCATTACATCTATTTAATTTGAATGTGTTAAACATCTACATGTCTTATACCTGTTCAAATAAGCTGTGACCTTGGTAGTATTATTTCAGTATCCTTTTGGCTTCAAATATAGGAGGGACATGCCTTAAGCAAAACATTCTTGCAGAAATTGCATCTCTTGGAGGTTGTAAATTTGAGTGGTTTTGTGTTAATAATTTACCACAAATTAGAAATTTAAATTTATGTGGCGACTGATGTCCTAAATTGGAGACTGGATTTCTTTATTGAAGAGTGGATTGTTCCTGCTGGTTGATTCCTATTTTGAGTTGCATTGCATAATCTTTCGCTCCAGCGTAGTTCCATGAGCTAGTGTTGTAGGTTCAAATTGTTGACTTGGCTTTGTTTGAAATGGAAACTGCCAAGTTTTTTCATCTTTGGCTGGTTGACCGTCTTTCCACATTGGGTTCTGTTGAATTTTATTTCAAGTTCATTTTTAATTTGCTAAGCATCTCTGAACCTGGATGTTTTTGAATGAATTTAGCAGAAATAATAATCTAACTATTGCGTTGCTAATTTAAGTTAATCTTTCCCATGTGACTGACTACTCCTGTATTAGCAGAAATATAATCTGAGAATTTATTTCAGATGCTTATATTAAGTAGTCAGAACTACTCCTGTATTAGCAGAAATATAATCTGAGAATTTATTTCAGATGCTTATATTAAGTAGTCAGAATTAATTATTTTTGGGTATATAGCCCATGGAATAGATGATAAAGCTACTCATTTTAGTTCCAGATTGGCTTATTTATGCCCATTAAGCAACCTAAATAAAATCATCTTCAAGCTCTATGGCTTGGCTTAGCTGCCATGATCTGGAGTCTATTTTGGGCAATACCTCTTTTAAGTTAGATTGCCCTTCCATTTAAGCCCTTTCAAATTTAACCTGTTAAACAAAAGCTCCATGCTATTGCTTAACCAGAACTCTTTCTTGACCATACTTAAAAATTCTATGAAAAGAACCTTCGAATATTAAAGAAACATTTTTGCTATTTGACTTAGTAAAGGAATACGTCTAGCAACAGATCTAGTTAGTCAATTTTTTTGAACAACTTGTTGAAGTGCTAGGTTGTGAGTGGCATTAGTATTCATGTAAATGTGATGTTAACCATCACAATTTACCACAAGTTATGAAAAGAGAATAGTCCATGTCAAAGTTGCTTAATAAAGTACTATTAGCCAAAAAACAGGAAAATATTATTCTATAAAGAATGCAAATCTTCTCTCTGTGTCATCTCTCAAACATTTATAGAAAATAGAAACAGCAAAGCCAATTAGAAAAATGATATTCTTTCCTCTTGAGTTGTCTACAACCTCTATTTTAACCACATGGTTTAGTTTTGTTTGAGATCCATATAGATATACATGTATACGTATCTCAACAAGGCTTATGCCCATCGCACTTGAGATGACCTGCAAAGTCTGTCGAGCTTACTTCAAAAGTCTTTGGTTTCATATCTTCTTTGTACATATTTCTAATTGGACCTCTAGATTGGAAAAAGAAGGCTCCATTCAACATCAAATCACCCTTTGAACTCCAATACCATGAGTTCCATTCACTCAGAGGGATAGAATTTAAGCAACCTAAATAAAATCATTTTCATGCACTTAGTTTAGCCTTCCATGATCTAGATTCTACTTTGGGCAATGATTCTTTTAAGTTATATTAGCTAAATTTCCGCACGATGTATAGTGCAACTTATTATTAGTTTTCTCTAATATTTCAATAAGTTTTGGTAAGAATCTTTTAGCTTAGCTGGTTGATATTTCATAATGTTTTTAATAGAGACATCTAGGCTTTAAATCCCCACCCTAACTATCGATGCATAAAAAAAAAATTCAATAAATTTATTTGTAAGAAATTGTAATTTTAGTTATTTTTATAGACGAAATAGAAAAACGTTATGAATAGTGTGATAATGATTTTATCATACTATATATGTTTTACAAATTGAAAATTGCATGATATAGTGGATAATATAGATAGGCATGTTTCATGTCTACTAAAAAATGCAAATGTCCTTCAATAATTTTTTTACATTCTTGATTGTGTATAACTACTTTTGTTTCCCCCTTTTTGTTAGACATTGTTTCAATTTTTACAAAAACAAATAAATTTGAGCAAGAATAACATGTTTTAAATCAATTGTTTCTCACATAACAAAAAATTCAATTGTTTCTCGTATAAATCTTAGAAAAATGATATTAAAATTTTATTATGCTTAAAATAATTAATATAACACAATAAACATATTTAATCTTTCTAATTACATACAATAAACACATCTATATGAATTAACAAATATTTAATTTTTTATGCCTTTTGAGTCAATTATTATCAAAGCAACAAAACATGAGAAAGAATGTCATATTCTAAATTTATTATCATTATTTTAACTAAAAATTATTTCTTATATAGATTTTATAAAAGTAATCATATAAATTCATTTGATATAAATAATTAAAGCATAACTATAAATAATTAATATATGCATTTACTCTATTGTTTAATTCAATGAACTAATATTTTGATATAAATACAAACTTTGTTGAAGTAGAAGTCTAAATGAAGGTAATTTCAAGAAATTTGTCACATGATACAATTCCATATTCTCCTACATGAAATCTCTGCTTATATATATTGGTTGCCCACCATTTCAGAATTTAACCGAGTAATGCTCAAGAATGTCAAAGAGCATGCAACCAACAAAAGATCAAAAGCTTCATGCTATTGCTAAACCAGAACTCTTTCTTGACCATACTTAAAAATTCTATGAAAAGACATCACCAAATATTAAAGAAACATTTTTGCTATTTGACTCAGTAAAGGAATAAGTTTAGCAACGAGTCTAGCTAAACAATTTTTTTTGCACAATTTGTTGAAGTGGTAGGTTGTGAGTGGCATTAGTAGTGTGTTTATGTGAAAATGATGTCCACTCAACCAAGTCCACCTCCACTACCGCTTCTCTAAACTCGATAATGAACTTACGGATCACCTTCTTTAGAGACATGGTCGGATTCAGAGCACTTTCAAGGACTTAGCTTTGTTACTTCATAGCTATGGAAAATGACGATAGAATGGAAGAAAAGAAAAGAAAAGAGAAGAAAAAGAGGGAACAGACAGTGTTTCACTTTCTTAGCTCCATTTAGTTTTGCTTCAAACATATGGAATTATAACACGTGCGTTGGGCGCACAAAAATATTAGTGACTTTAATGTGTAGGCAAATAATGGAGACTTGGAAAGTGTTATGTCCATAACAATTTCACAACAATTTTTAATTGTCAAAGGTAAGGTGTCAGGCATTGTAAAAGAATTAATTTCAAACTATTGCAATGATAACTTTGTTGCAATAAGCTATTAGTTCACAATTTTCGTTGCAATAGTTTGCAAAAATAATTGGTATCAATTTATTGCAATGATTTTTTCATTTTAAGTTATTGCAACAATTTTTCCTAACATATTAAAGTTTCTATTCCATCTGAAATTATAAGTTATTGCAACTAATTATTGTTGATGCAATAATTTAGCATTTTTAAGTCATTATCGCAACAATTTTAACTTGTGGATGTGATATCTTGCCTAATACTACTATATATATATATATATATATATTTATATTGTTGTATTAACACTTAATGTAGTAGACTTTTTTTTGGAGTAGAGTATGGCCTATGGTGTTTTATGAACTTATCTTTTGAAATAGTACTTATCCATGTAAGGTTGAGATGAACCAGATGTATATTAGCCTTAGTAAAAGACATAAGTACCATTGACCCCAACCCTAGCGGCAGTACACCACTCTTTGCCATGTGTTTTCTTACGTTTCTATTGCTATTCTCTTGTCTTTGATCTCTTCATCAATTGCTGCGAGTTTCTTATCTCATTTTCATATCATGATTTGGTTGTTTTGTGTATTTGATGGTGAGAGGGGGCATTGTCTCATAGAGACGTAACAAGGGGTGGGGGCATGTTGAGATGAACACCCTGACTTGCAAAAGAAAAAAAAATTTCCTTGCAAAAAAAAAAAGTACATAAATAATTATTTTTAAACTAAGCTGTCTCGACCACCCTAAAAAGAAGTTATTGGACACCTTAATTTGAGAATCCCAAAATTTTGGGTTCAACAAAAATAGTATTCCTTCTCAAAAAAAAAAAAAAAAAAAAGTATTGACCCCACAAATATAATCTTTAATCCCTTAAAAAAAATTTCAAATAAAAACAAATGAACAAAAATGGATGATAATTATGGAATATTAACCTCTTTGCAAGCGCTACACACATGCATGCTTAGAGACTTCTTTTTTTGATTTAATGTCAAAATTTTCATTTAGATTTATGCATTTGTCCAACCATGTTTATCATTTTCCAATCACTTATATAGTTAGGAGTGTGATGAGACCTCGTTCCAACAAATGAAAACCAAAATAGCATTGAAGAATCCATTAGTTTGTATGCGTGTGTTCAGTTTTTGTATAATTAATTAGGACAATTATAGTAAACTTAATTTAAAAAATTCTAAAATTTAAATAATTTTCAAACATATTATATAAGTTCGAAAAAGAAAGAAAGAGATGATAATATAGACTAGCCTCTGAGCATGCGCTCACGCGCGTGCTCAGAGACTTTTCTATTTTTTGGGTAAAAATTAATAATTTGTATTTATTATAATTTGGAATTTCTATTTTTTCCAATTACAAAAAAAAAAAAAAAAAAAACTAAGGGTGTAATGAAATTTAAAAAAAAAAAATTGAAAAAAAAGGAGGTCAAAGAAACAAATACATCGTGATGAAGTAAAAAAAATAATAATAATACGTAGGGTGAGTTTTGTAGATTAGAGGAGTTTTAAAACTAACAAAAGAGTAATCCTATTTTGTAGGGAATTAGTGAATATAAGTAGGAATTTAAATCAACGTAAAAGTAGGAGTTTATTAGAAGTAGGAAGACATTTCAATGTAGAAGTAGGAATTTATTATTTTTGTCAATTTACTATTTTAGCCCCATTTTTAAGTTTTAGATATGGGTATTTTTGACAGTAAAAAAAGCAATAACTAACTTTCTTTTTCTAATTTACTATTTTAACCACATTTTTAAATTGTTGGTTAATTAATTTAGGGATATTTTTGACAGGAAAAAAAGCAATAACTAACTTTCTGAATCCTCTTAATATATACAGATAATACTTCATGTACAATGGCATAATTGCATAGGCAACAAATAATTTCAAAAATTCCAAAGACATATATACTTTTCTTTTAGAGAAGACTACTTACAATAAAAATATACAATTAAAAACAATAAATATAGTAATAATAAAATTAAAATTAAAGTTTAATTATTTTATTGGTATACGCAATATTATAGAATGAAAAAAAATTTGATCCATTTTATGATTCTCACAACAGTCTTTTAAAAAAACAAAAAAACTTGCACTCACTTTAGCATTTGTATTTAAAAAAAAAAAAAATTTATCAAGAATTAAATAAGTAAATTCTAGTTAGATAAACTGGTAAAACTTTTTTCAATGTATAAGAAACATAGGAGTTGAATCTTGTCTGCACAAAAAACTAATTGTAGTCTTGACCTTATGATAAAAAATAAATCATCATGAAACCGGATGTCATATGTTGAAATTTTATTGAATTTTAAGGCGAAAAAACCATATAATATGAATGGGAAACGAAATCAACTTTTATTTTCCTTTCAACTTCAAAGACAAAAATCAACTACCTATACTAGAAATGTCAAAAAAATAAAAATAAATAAACTATATAAAAACCAAGGGTTAATCAAAAATTAATTTATTTTTTTAAGACATACTGACATGGTCTTTTTTTTTTTTTTTTTTTTTCAATCGGATGACATTGTTGGTTTATTTCTGGAAAACCAAATAATTCAAAACAAATAACTGGAAAATTCAATTTTGTCTTGTTTTATTTTTAATTCCCATTTGATCTCTTGATAAACCTCTAGTTTTTGATGTAGTTGATTTTTTTTTTCTTTTCATTTTAATTTTTATTGGGGAAAAAGAAATTTTAGTTTAGTTTTGTATTTATATTATATGATTCTTTATAACTTTTTTTTTTTGGTTGCAAATGCAAATATGGGAGAGGTTTAAAAAAAAGATCGTTGAAAGAATTGTAAAATAATTTTCAAACATATTACATGAGTTTAAATAAAAAAGATAAGTACATGGCATAATTACATAAACAAGGAAATAATTTCAAATTTTGAACCAAATATATATTTTATTTTCAAAGAAGACTAATTACAATTAAATTATACAATGAATATTTATAAATATATTAATTATGATAAAAATTAAAATGAAACTTTATTTATTTTATTGATATATTGTAACTAGTACTTTATGATGTTTTCAATGGAAATAGACAAAGTTTATATCCACCATCCATCACTGTGATAACTATTGAGATTTTTTTTTATATATAAAAAAAGGACTTATGCTTTATTCGTTGAAAGTTGAAACATCAAATCCTATTAAGAATAAATATTTTAGCTTACAATTTTAACATCAAAATATGGAGGAGTATAGTGGTTAGCGTTGGCTCTTAAAGATAGTGTTGTAGGTTCAGATTGTTGACCTGGCTTTGTTTGAAGTGGAAAACCCGCCAAGTTTTTTTCATATTTGGCTGGTTTTAACCATCTTTCCACTTTGGTTGCTGTTAAATTTTATTTCAAATTCATTGTTAATCAGGCTACGCATGTCTGAAACCTGGTTGTTGGTGAGCAGAAATAATAATCTAACTATTGTTTTGCTAATTTAAGTTAATCTTGCCTTTGTAACTGGCCACATTCCCCACAGAAATATGATCTGAGAATCTATATCAGTATTAGATGCTTATATCATACAGTCAAAAATTAATAATTTTTGGGTGGAAGCATAGAAGAGGAACACTGAGAACACGAGGGTTACGTGGTTCAGCCTTGACGGCCTACATCCACGGAGAAATCCCTTAAGGGCTACATCTTTATTGTATGAGAGTGTAGTACAATAATCTCCTATGTTACAATGAACCCTAACATGAGTATATATAGGCGACTAAACCCTAGACTACTAGTACAAGCATGAATGGGCTTGGGCCTATTACATTGGGCTAATATGTCTAATATATATCTCTAACAGGTGTATAGCACATGAAATCAGTGATCTGGGAGTCTATATTGGGCAATGCTTCCCATAACAGTTATATTGCGCACCATTTAAGTCTCTTTCAAAATTTAACCAGGTAATGCTTAAGCAGAAAGTTAAAGGCTAGACTATAATTTAGCCATGTACCTAACAAAATCTCCATGCAATTCCTAAACCGGAACTCTTTCTTCTTGACCATACTTTGCAAATTTTATGGAAAGATATCACTGAATATTAAAAGTGCTCCTTTCATTCTCATCTTTCAAACATCCACAGAAAATAGAAACTACATGACCAATTAGAACATTAAAGTTATTCCCTCCTAATTGCTTACCCCTACAACCTCTGTTTTAACAACAGGGTTCAGTCTAGTTTAAGATCCATATATGTATATCAACAAGGCTTATTTTTGATGCACTTAAGAAAACCTGCAAAGCGAGTCAACCTTCTTACAAAATGCCCTGGCTTTGCACTGATCACATCGTGCTTGTGCTCCGTTTTAACTGGGCTTCCAGATTCGACAAAGAAGGCTCCGTTCTCCATCAAATCACCTTCTGATCTCCAATTCCATGATCTCCACACACTCTCAGGTGCATAGTCTCTTTTCGTCACCTAAATCACACCCACATGAATATCATTATAATCTCTACATATACACTAAATTTTGTGTGTGCGCATGTGAATATTTTGCATGCCTACACTTGGGGTATGCTTACCTCTTTACAACCTGCCTTTGAAGGAGCAATAAACCGATTACCCTGGCTAATAATGGTAGGATGTTGGCTACCACCAATAGCATACATGAGCCAGTGATTGTAGTCGTTGTTGACAACATGCGCAAACCCATATCGGCACCTTGGCATCCTTTGCACTAACCCGTTACCGAAGTGATTGAAAGCAAGAGTTATTTGCATGATTTCGTCACCAGAGAAGCTATCACTTGCACCAAAAAGCATCACCTGCATACATAAACACAAACTCATTACCATTAATAAATCCTTGAGAAAATAAAGTGTTTTTTTTTTTTTTTTAAAATTTTTTTTTTGGTATAAGTTTGAATTATTATGGTTGATGTTACCTCGTTATGTCTGGTGAAGAAGCAATTGGAGATGGTAATGGCTGTGGATCCTTGAATGGCATCAATGATTCCGTCGTCACAATTTGACATGGAAATATGATCAATCCAAAGATTTGTGGCTCCAAAAATTGAGATCCCATCACCATCACTCCTCGAACGTTGGCCGTAATGATTCACTGAGTCCCTAATTAAGCCACCATTGCCTGACTTAATGTCATGGATGTGGAGGTTATGGATGATGACATTGTCCACATATTGAAGTGTAATTTGAGCACCATCGCAAATGTGTACATTAGCACCACGCCCATCTATAGTCTTGTTGCTGGTCATTATTAGCTCTTCGCTTAGCCTAATCCTCATGTCGTGAGCAAATATGATCCATAGTGGCTCAGGCTGGATCACTGCATGGCGTAGGGTTCCTCGTTTAGGTTTCACTAGGTGATCGTCGGATGAATCCCTCACCACATAGATTTTCCCATGCTTGCCTCCTGTTGTCTTACGCCCAAAGCCTAGGACACAATCAGCTAGCCTCTTACGGTGTTTAGCCCAATCATTTTGGCATCTCCAGCACCGATCAATTGGGTTTGTAGCCAAACATGGCCCTTTATATTTGCCCAAGTTTCTTCTTGTGCTATCGGTTCCATTCAAGGCTCTACATGAAAATTACAGTGACAAACTAATTATTTAAATTTCTAGGAAAAGACAAAAAAGAAAAAGAAAAAAAGAATTACCAACCCAGCCATACAAAAAACACTATATAAAGAATGATTTAGTTTTACTTTTCATATAAATACGTCTTAAACTCTTAATATTTGTTTATGTAATACACTTATATTTAGTATAATTCTATGCTGATATTAATTCACTCAATAACTATCAACTGCACTAATATTTTTACAATCTTAACATTAAATTACATGTTCTTGTTATACCTAACACTTATACACAAAACTAAATTCATATGAATCAAATATCATGATATTTTACAAACATAAAGATAGAGAGAAAGTATAATCTAACAATAAATTTCTCAAAATTAATATTCTTCAAATGAAAAATTAGTTAAAGATGTAATTTGAAATTCACCTATACATGCATAATTAGTGATAGACCATTCATGAAAATGGTCTTACTTTTAACATAATGATATAATTGGGAACTCAATCACCTTTACATCGTTGAACCATGCATGAAAATGGTCTTACTTGTGGACATGGTGGTTGAAATGATCAAGGACTTCCTGAGTATTTGGCTGATAGGCCTTGAGGGCTGCCTTTCTGGCTTCTTCAGCTCGCTCCTGCCACACCTCATCAAAATCAGCAATGTGAGCCCTCATGATTGTTGGAAACATTGCAACAAAAGCACAAAGTAGTAGCAATCTAAGCTCGATGGATTCCATGGCTGTCACTCTTTCTCTCTTGAACTAAAACTCTTTGTGCTATGGAAACAGAAATAGCAAACTTGTATCAGGTTGAACCCATGTTCATTTGATTTTCACCTGTGTACAGAGATTAAAAATTCAAAAGCATTATTCAATGGAATGAAAAAAAAAAAAATGATACTAGAACCAGAAATCTAAATAAAGAAAATATACAAAATGAGAAGAAGAGACGGAAGAGAGGAGAGCCACCCACAGCGGTTAGTGTAATTTCTTTTGTCTAATAGGAGTATTTGGGTTAAGGGGCTTTCTATTTAAAAGCAACAAAATAATCTTATTGGTTTTAAAATATTTTAAACATGTTTTTTCAAAATACTAACTGATTTTATTTAGGTTTCAATTTAAACAATTGAAATATTATTCAAGTTTCAATTTGAAGAATTAAAATCTGATCTTATCAATAGGTTATCTTGTCTTAAAAACTGAATTACTCAAATCTGGAATTCTTTTGTTTAAAAAAAAAAAAAAAAAAAAAAAATCCAAACTCACATTTCATTGCACCAGAATGAAATTGAAAACATCAATCAAAAAAATCTGATCTTATCTAAAACACTATCTTGTCTTAAAAACTCAAGCACTCAAATTTTAATTTTTAATCTAAAAAAAAAAAAAAAAAAATCAAACTCACAATATGCTGAACTTCAGCTATTACTGTTTTATTTTATTTTAATTCTGTTACTGTTCGCCCAATATGCTGAACTTCAGCCAATCTAAAATGGTTCAGAACTTGAATTACTCAAATTTTAAATTTTAATCTACTTGGAAAATCCAAAGGGAATTAATTTTTTTTTTTTTTTTTTTGAGAAGACAAATTAACCGAATAACTACGTTTGTATCCTTTTCCACTGCCAAAAATAAGATAAAATATATCTACTACTATTACTAGCTAGGTAATAAGTAGTATAATTAAATTTTCAATTAAATTTAAACATATAAAAATATAAATGCATTGAATTTAATTATCTTTATAAAAAAAATTGTCTTTGAAAAATATAATACTATTATTTGTGCTTTATTGATTAATAAAACCATATGTTTGTTCCCATAATTTGTTTTTAAAAAAATCATATATTTAAATTTATTTGGAAAAATTGTCTTATTTTTTGGGTAATTTGATAATTGAGGGGAGGTGGGGGTGGGGTGGGGTGGGGTGAGGCCATTTAAACATTAAATATTCTATTTGAAAATATTAAAGACGTAACTAAGTAAATAATTGTGGGGGCTAGTTAGTCACTAAAAATTATTAAAGTCAAGTTAATTGGGCTTGTGGTCCATCCGAGGATGCAAATCTGTCCGAGGAGGCCCATATCAGGTTGTAGGGGTAACCAAACAAAAGGAAGAGTGAATATCACGAAAGGTGAGTTCAGTATTCGTCCGAGGACAAAATCCTTCTCGGTAATATGAATCCGAGGATGAACAGAACGCCACCTTGTTACAAACGTACTTCGGAGCTACGTTACCACTAAAGGTGGAATAAGGGACCAAGGGTAAGAAAGAGAAGGCAAACAAATATCTATAACAACAGCTGCCTCCGCATTAATTGCCTCTCAACCAACTCTCTGGCCGCATTAATGTGGAGGTGATGCCTGAACAGTGATGAAGCAGCCTTACAGCTACTAGTAGGAGGTTCCAGAATGTGTTAGATGGGACAGAAAGAAACCCCCTGAACCCAACCTACACGTGTGTGGTGAAGATGATATGAAGAGGGCAGTATATAACATGAAAGGAAAGCATGTAGAAAAGGGATCGGAATATAAAAAAAGACACAAAGAACACTCAGGAAAAAAGCTTAGAAACCAAAGAACTGTACTTGTTTCAAAGAAAAACTAATTGTTATATCGGTGCTAATCCATCTATAAATGTGAGGTTGAATCGTTTTACTTTTAAAAGTTAATCTAGTTCTTGAACACCCACGCTCTATAAATTTTATTGTTTGGGCCTTTAACGTACGAACCCAGTATCAGTTTGGGATCGTTACAAATTGAGTCCTTACAATAATAGTATAATATATATTAGTATTTAGTTAGAAAAAATGAGTTTTTTTTTTTTTTTTTTTTGGAGGTACTCACAGGTTGCACAATTCAACACTGTTGGACTTACCGTCTTAAAAATTTTATACTAGCATTTATTAATGAAAAATTTGAGAAATACTATGTTCATCATATTTTCATAACAAATTTTATATGACAAGTTATTTCGGGTTGTTATTGGTGGGGGTATAAAAGTAATTTCAATTGTAGGTTTAAATTAGAACCAATAACAACTAACTACCTATGATTTATTGTGAAAATGATATGAACATAGTCAAGTAGCATCTCTATGAAAAATTTACCACAAACACGTTGCCTTGTGAGGGAAAAAAATCATGGATATAGTTGCTGATTTTCATTACAAGTAAACCCTAAAAAAAAAAAAAAAAAAAATTGTTGGACAATGAGTTAACATAACACAAAAAGATTTTATGATTAGTCAATTTTTATCTCGAACTACAACCTTACTCAATATATTTTTATTATAGGTGAATTTCAATAAATCTACCATTGGATTACATCTTCTCTTTATTTCCTCAATGCTTGCAAAATTTATAGAAAGTTAAAGATCTATAGCTGTATCATCAATAAATTATTTAAATTACAAGTTTTTGTAATTTAAAATTATGCATAAAATATAAGCTTATAGATCATATAGTAAATAATATTCGATTGACACAAAATTTGACATGTGTATATATTAAGAGCACAAAAAATATACAATTCAACGTTAGATTTTCAAAATACGTAGTAATGTTTATTTTATTGAGTAATGTTATATAATCTTAGGCTATAACCAATTTTATATCTAAACTTTATCCATATATATTATAAATAAATAAATGAAAAAGAGAGAGAGAGAAGGAGATGCTTACTGGATCCAATACATTTCTACTTTACTAGCAATCTATTCAAGAGAATCCAGTAAAAGTAAAACTAAAAAAAAAAAAAAAAAAATACAAACAAACAAACACATTATTTAGACAACTATAAGATTATTGTAAATCTAAGTTAGCCAAAATAATTAAAAATTTGTGAATTTATTTAACCAATACTTTGGTATTCTTAGTTTTATTATTTGTAGCAATTTATGTTTACAAAACGAATATTATACACGGGTAATAGAGAAAAAAACCTAAAAATAATTTCAAAATGAAACTATAATGTACATCTGGTTGGAAGTTTATGTGCATTTTCTTTGATTTAAATCCTTGAGAAGTAGTTCCAAGCTTAGCTCCTTACCAAAATTAGGTACAATTTTTTTTTAAAGGAATGCTATTAATACCTTATTTTAATCTTCACAAAACATTATTCAATGGATACACTTCAAATTTGTTAGCCCCAGCTCTGATTCGACACAAAATTGAATATTGGTGATCAAGCATATACTAAATGTATGGCAATTTAACGCCCTCCAATATTAAACAACCCTATCTCAAACTAATTAAGTTCAATTTGGCCAAAAATGAATATTTGTGACCAAGCATGCGCTATGCACTCAGCCCCCTAGCATTCTTAAAACCCAAAAATGAATATTGTAATGTTGTATGCGCAGCCACCTAAGTCTCATCTTGACAATTCAACTCCTCCTCCTGTCTTGACCCAAACCAAGCATAAAATATTAAAAGTCATGTTAACGGGCGCTTTTAAGGCAATTGTTAATAAACTATTTTAAAATCATTTTGACACATTTTTTATAGGAAATATAAAAAGTTGTCAAAAAAAAATTTCTTATAATTTTCTCATTAAATATTTCTAAAAATAGTTTTGAAAAAAATTAACTTAAGGTTAATTTGCGTTAACTTTTAGACCTATCTGACTTTTAATAGTTTTTTGTAGTAACTACAAAAAACTTGATTTTTAGCCGTGGTTGTAACCACTATTAAAACTATTAAAAATTGCTGCTAAAAGTCAAATAGGTCTATACTAGTGGTTTTCTAAACCGCTACTACAAAATGTTTATACCAACGGTCATGTAGCTGCTGCTAAAGAATTTAAAACCACTAGTACACACAGCCCTTCCTTTTGTAATTAATTTTTTGTACCAATGGTTACGTAACTGTTGCACTAGATTATTTAGTAGCAATTCATAGAACTGCTGCTAGAGAATTAAAAAACCACTAGTACAAAGGGCTGTTCCTTTTAGAATTAATTATACCAGTGGTTATGTAATTGTTGCTATAGATTCTTTAGTAACAGTTCTATAAACCGCTGCTAAACAAAATTAAAAATGTTAGTATACCCTTCCCTTATTTCTAGTATAAATTATTTTTAACACGGTTTTGTGAATTGGTAATTGCTACTTGATATTCTTTAACAACAGTTTTATAAAATGCTGCTATAAAATAAAATAAAAACCACTAGTTCTCCCATTCTTACACTCTGTTATAAATTAGTTATTACAGAAAAAATACAACCGCAACTATAGGGTTCGTATAGGAGCGGTTGTAAAAACCTCTATCAAAGATATAAACATGATTGAATATTACAAAAAATTTTTTTTATTAAATTTTTCCTGAAAATTAGTAATTTAACATGTTTGGAATGTTATTAAAATCCATAATTACAAAAACCAAAGTGATAAAATAATTGCAAAAAGGTAATTCTAGGGACACGATTTTTAACGACCCAAGAATGACATTGGGCTCGCATGTAAAGGGCCCGAACAATATAATTTATAGACGGTGGGCTTGAAAGGCTGGACCTTGGTCGCCGGACAGCGGTCTGGTCATGATTTTTATGGAAGCTCATACGAAGGTAGGTTTGGCCTGAATAGTTAAGCCTTACATCGATGTAGCTTGGAGGGTTTTAGTCCTCGGACTTCGCTGAGGAGCATCATATCCTTCCCATTCTCCCTGTTTGTAGGATTTTTCTCCTCCTTCTTCGGGGGGTCCCCCTCCCCCTTGGCTTTCTTTTCCTTTTATACTAGTGTTTACTTCCCATTTAGTGTCCACGTGTAAGTTTTGCTTTTTGAGATACAGACTCGTCCTATCAATCCATACATCCGAGTGGTTGGGGGTGGTTGGGAAATGTTAAATAGCATGGTCTGGAATATGGGCCTGTCAGATGCAGGGCTCCATACTGCGGTGTTGACAGCTTTCTCCCTTGTCCTGCCCCTGGAATTTTTTTTTAAAATAACAATAAATATTAAACAATTTAGTTAATTGTCATATTTCAAAACAATTTTGAAAAATAACATCTCGAGTAT
Organism: Quercus robur; assembly: GCF_932294415.1. Classification (NCBI taxonomy): domain Eukaryota; kingdom Viridiplantae; phylum Streptophyta; class Magnoliopsida; order Fagales; family Fagaceae; genus Quercus; species Quercus robur. Next base: position 42,054,122 of record NC_065543.1, read on the forward strand.
CTAAAACTCGAGTTCCAGATGGAACTCGAGTTTTTAAGTCTCGATTTGGAGAAAAAAAATTGCGCTGAAAATCGAGTTTTAGAGACTCGATTTTCATAAATTGCAAAAAACGCCGCTATAGGTCTATAAAACGTCACTATAGGGCTTAAAAACGCCACTATAGGACTCCTTAAGCCTGTACTTATAAAAAAAATTTTTTTTGCAGGAAAACGTCGCTATAGGGTTTTAAAACGTCACTGTAAGTCTTAAAAACGCCACTATAGGTTAAATTTTTTTTGCATGAAACTCGAGTTTTAAAGACTGGAGATATAAAGCGAGTCTTTAAGACTCGAGTTCTAATATGGATCTCGAGTTTCAAAAACTCGAGATGTTAGTTTTCTAAATTGTTTGAAAACGTGCCTAACTAACTAATTTGAATGGTTGAAGGAAGCTGATTTGCACAATACCTCCCTGCCCCTGTACTGAGTTTGTCATTTTCTTCAGGTGTTTTGTGAGGTGTTGAGCGTGAGATCGTCCTCGGCCGCATTCTTGGGCCTTTTTGGAGCTTTCATCATACGTCCTCGGCAATAGGGCTCCTCAGTCTGGGCTTTGGGCCCTGAATGTAAAGTGGGCTAGGATCTCAAATTTCCCGACCCCACAGTTAATAATATTGATCCAAATGAAGAAATAAAGCCTTACAATTCAAAGTTTGAAATCCCAAATAGCCAAATAAAAGTATAAACGTTTACCAAAAATAAAATAAAAATAAAATAAAATAAAAGTATAAACAATATTGTTTGGTACTTAAGATAAGACAAGGATAAAATAATTGTAGACAATCTACAATAAAGACTAAGACTATAAATAGTCCCTTTGAAGCACACCAAAAGTCACTCTAACAACGAAGCTTGGTCTCCTTTTATATTTCAATGTATTGTCTTAGTTTCTTGGAATACAATAAACCATATATTTGTGTTTGTGAAACTATATAGGCAAATCTTAGAGAATATAACAAATGGCTCTTGGAAAAAACATTTTATTGCTCCAAACTGAATTGTTGAGAGTAAATTTGTGTGAGATGATAATGATCATAGTCCACGAATTGTTGTTAAGTGTGCCAAATAGTTGTTGTAGGGTCCCGATTTGAGGCCCAAGCCCAAAGTATATGGAATCTCGGTTCAATGAGCCCAATACAATAGATTTGAAATGAGTCGATCAAAGAATTAGGCCTTAATGATTTGAACAACGGCTAATACAGATCTAAATGATAATCAGGTACAGACAGGATGTATTGATATCAAAAGACTTTCAGTCTGAGAATATTGTAATTATATGTATTGATCACGGTTGAATACAGAAACAATTTGGATTATTACAGTGTTCTCTCCCTCCTTCTTTCTCTTTTCTTTTTTTCTCCTTTTGTTATGAAGAGTTTCCCACCTTATATATCCTCCTTTGGATCATCTTCACCATCCACTTGTTGAATATCCGAACCCTTATTACTTGAGTACTTGTCTCATTAGACACCTTCTCTGGTTTTGTGTAAGTTGTGGTAGCCGAGGTACTACTGTCTAGAGGTCTTTTCCACATAAATGTAGCCAGAAAAGTAGCTGCAGTGTATTTAATGTGGTGGTGGCAGTTTTTCCTTAGATATTTTTAGGTTTCCTTCCTTCTCGTATGTACATGAAGCGTGTCTCTATCATTGGAGTTTCTTGGAGGATTACACTAACAGATGGAGTACATATTGTGAACTGTATTCATCATATCTGAGGAGTAGTTCTTCCTTGGACAACCTCTCATTTGTTCCCCATATTTGAGACTTTAATTGGGAATGTTTAACAACTACTCACTTCTCCTCGGACCTATAGATGTCCTCGAACAAGGCCCAAGGCCCAAAACCCAATATACTATTTCGGGCCCTTATCCCTACAGTTGTATTAGACTTCTAGAATTTTTCATTGTATTTTTTGGTGTCCCAAAAAGACTTTTTTTTTTTTTTTTTTTACAAAACATTTTAGTAATTAATCATGAAAAAAGAATAATTTTCACTAATATTTGAATAAATTAGTATATATTCATGAAATTTAAGAATCACATGCACATATTCAAAGTAAAAACTAAGTCTCAATTTAGTCATTACTCATTTTATCAAAAAAAAAAAAAAATGCTAAGTCTCAACAGATCATAAAATGCATAAAAAAATCTAATCAAATAACTAATTAAAATTAAAATTATTTTATTTTATCTATATGTTATATAATATTTATTTATTTAATAACAAATGCATAGTAGTTTAAAAATCATGATGTTTACCTAGGGAGTAATGGTTAAAAACCATACTCAGTTATTCTTTAGTCTTCACTCTCTTAGATTTGGAGGAAATAGCAAATTCTCTTGAAAATTGTAAAAAAAATATTGGAGATTAAGAAAATTGATGAAGTGAGAGAGAAAGAAAGAAGGGTTTAAAGACTCACCTGTGAGTTGGTGTTATGACTCCTTCTACAAAAGTTTCTCCAATCCGTAGGATTAGAACCCACCTTTTCAAGGTAAGTGTCCAAAATGATGACCAATGGGCTGAACACTTAATACCAATGGAAAACTATTATAACTAGTCGTTAACCTATGCGATGCACGAGATAGTTAAAAAAAATTTATACACATTCACCTTTATTGGTACAATCATTTGAAAACAATTCTAACTAATAACCAAATGTAAGAGACACATTGACTTACTATTTAAAGTAGACTTCTGAAGAATTTACACATATTGTGCAACTGAGCCTTAAAATTTAATTCCTGAACACCACAACTCCATAAAATTCATACTAATAATAATATTTTATGATTGCACAGACTATTTTTTTAGAGTGGTTGATCTCAACATTGGCGTACATTTAATCTTTCACTAAAAGCAAAGGGAAGTAGATCACGTGCATACATCTTTATGAGCAATTTTTTTTTTTCTTTTTTTTTTTCCCCAAAGAAATAAAAGGACTTTAAAGACATGTCCAATTTGTTAAAATGCAAGTGCTTCAAGCCATAGAACGATTTAATGAAAATTGCAACTCCATGAATTGAATTTGCAAATGGTATTAACTATTGGCTATTAATGCGATTATTAAGCCGTACCACATTGAACATGTTTCTCTATCAAAATATATAAACAAACTAACCTTACAAAAGCTGAACTTTATAAGCTAAAATCTATATCATGAGTTGTAGATCTTGAATGCTATACCGTGCATTTAGGGTTTCCTACATCTGGAGAGAGAGAGTTTGCAGAAACCAAAGAAAATCTCTCTATAGCTTAAGAAACACAATATACTAAAATCAAAGAGAAAATTTTTGGAAGACAAAATATTATAGATAATTTAAAAGAATTTTGGTTTAATTTTTGAACACCGCAACTCCATAAAATTCATACTAATAATAATATTTTATGATAGCGCAGTTAGAATTTTGGTTTAATTCTTGAACACTGAATTGGAAATTGATTATATGAGTATTCAATGGTGAACAAAGTACTATGTGTTAATTAATATATAAACAAAACTAACCTTACAAAAGCTGAACTTTATAACCTAAAATCTATACTGTGCGTTGTAGATCTTGAATGCTATAATGAATGCCAAATACATAAGAAGAATGAATTATATATATATATATATATATACATATAAAAATAAAAATAAAAAAAAATAAAAAATAAAAAATAAAGAGCCAAATGCATCTTACCTGCTCATCACTTGCTTGTTTGGTTGTTCCTTAGTACCTGCACTGTTGGCTTTGTCAGGTAAAACTATACTTTCTACGTAAGAATCAACAAAAGTTTATTGAAGAATGATAAATATTCATAATCATATCCAACTTATAATGAAAGCCAAATACATAAGAAGAACGAATTTTATATATATATATATATATATATATATATATAAATATATATATATATATATATATAAATAAAAATAAAAAAAATAAAAAATAAAGAGCCAAATGCATCTTACTTGCTCATCACTTGCTTGTTCGGTTGTTCCTTAGTACCTGCACTGTTGGCTTTGTCGGGTAAAACTATACTTTCTACATAAGAATCAACAAAAGTTTATTGATATCAGGAAATGTCAAGATCGTTAGAGAGCATGAGAGAAAATAAAATGTAGTCATTATATTTCTTAACTTGAGAGAGGGGTAAGGTTGCTAGGGTTTTGAGGAGTTATAATGTTTTTATTTTGAGAGTTTGTAGAAACCGTGGCTTTATATTTCTTAACTTGAGAGAGGGGTAAGGTTGCTAGGGTTTTGAGGAGTTATAATGTTTTTATTTTTATTTTTTATTTTTTAAATATTGTGATGACATGGAAATTTTTTTTTATTTTTTATTTTTTAAATATTGTGCTGACGTGGAAAATTGTGGTACCAGCAAAGGCTTCGGTTATATATATATATATATATATAGATTAAGTATAACGTAACTAATTTGATCAATTAAAATAGTTCATTACACCAACTAATTAATAAAAATTTAAAATACATAAGCTTATACATTACTTTTTTATTATAAATAATATATTTAGAATTAATCATTATGTTTTATAGATGAAAGATACTTAGTCATTCTCATTTGTACAACTTTTTTCCATTTTTGTATTTTTTTTAAAAAAAATTAGTGAGTATAGATTTCTTGTACTTGATCCCAAAACAGATTTGTTTTTTGCTTTGATGAATTCTAGCATGATTAGAGAAGCTCTGGACCATAAGTTTAAAGCTTTTGAGATTATCTTTTCAACAATCAACAATTGATCTTGTAATCCCATAACATCATTGCAAGACACAATATGTCAAAGTTTGAAGTTTTCAATTTTTGCGAAGCTAATTCCGTAACATCAATGAAGTGAGTTTTGGTTGGCAACTTCAAGGAATTCCAAACAGAATCTTGAAACCAAGCAGCTTGCGTAAAAAAGCAATACCACAATAGGTGAGAGGTGGATTCAACCTCGTCATTACATAGAACACAAGTCTAACTAGGAGAAATATTCTAATCTAATAGATTTGTTCAAATAGTTATGTTGTTAGTACAAGCTTAACAAACAAAATATAAACTTTTGAACCCCCCCCACCCCCCTCCAAAAAAAAAAAAATCATAATCTATTACTTGTCCAAACTAGAGAGTCTTGAGGTTTTTCTAACATTAATTCAAAGGGATAGACATGATTATTAAAAAAAAAAAAAAAAAAAAAAAAATCTTAAAACAGGGAGAAAATAGAATTAATGAGAAATTATTTCCCTCTTGGCGAATTGGAGGTTGAATCAATTAAATCAAATATTGTAGCTTCAGCAGGTAGAATCTAGGAAGTATGAATGCTTTATTAAGATGTCGTACCTATATCATATTAGGAAAAGGTTTCTCTCCAAAACTCTTCAAACTCTGCCAATATCTTTTTATTTGATTTGAGCTTTGAAAATCTAACTGTTAGATTGTATGTTCTTAATATATTCTCCATGCTTGTAAAATTCCAAAAAGATCAAAGATCAACAGCTATGTTATCAATCAAATATTTAAATTTTAAGTATTTGTGATTTAAAATTATGTATAGAAAATAAGTTTATTGATCGAATACTAAAAAAAATTAGATTTGAATGAAGTTTTACATGTCTATTAAGGACATAGAGAACATGAAATCCAATGGTTAGCTTTTCAAAATTCACATCCAATAAAAAGATATCAGCAAAGTTTGTAGGGCTTCTCTTTAAACTAGTCTGGAAGGAAACATTTTCCTTCATATTAGGTGTCATTCTAATGTCATACCTGCCGTATCATGTTATACTGCAAATGAAAATTTTAAGAATTCACTATGAGTATGATGATAGATAAATATTATTGTATGAATTTCATCATCAACTTTTATTCTATACTTTTTTAAGATATCAATTTTTTTTTTTTTTTTGGGCACATATCTAATATCAAACTAAACAACATTTATTTAATCATCATATTCTAAAAAATGATAAGTTCCCTTCAACGATATGTGTGTGTGTGTAATGTATCAGTATTATAACTCACTCCCCTAAAGGAAAATTACTAGTTCCACCCTTGTGTGTCATACTCATACCTGTGTCCATGCTTCCTAGGGTAGAATAGAACGTGGGGAGAATACTTTCTGACCATGAGAAAGTGGGAGCCAATTGTCTTCCTAAATATTGATTTCAGTAACTGTTCCAATCCACCACCATCTACACCTAGAGCTAATAGATCATGTCATGTTTGAACACTTATTACCTTGATCAGTGATTGACTACCACTAGATACAAATTGAAGTTCATTTCATGTTTGGACACTTATTACCTTGATCAGTTATTTACTAACACTAGACAAAAATCAATGTTCACCTACCACATGAGTTTCACTTATCAAAATTTGGGCCTAACCTTTAGGCCAATGTCAATGTTTGTAGTCTATTGTCAGTTAACTAAATTTGTTATATATATTAAATACATCTAGATCTCACCATGTTACACTTGGCCTCACTATGGTCGAAATTCATGGCAACAACTCAACAATAAGGACAATGGAGTTTGAATAGTGGAATTTTCCCACCTTCATATAATTATGTTATTATTTATTTTGTATAAGTAATTTTAATCAAAATAATAAAATTATCATACTATTATATTTTTATAATGGCCATCATAAATGGTTTTAATTTCAAAAAACCATAGTTGTACACTCATTTATTATTACCAAAATTGGTTATTCACTATTTAATTTTTTATAAGGTTAATTTAAAACAATATTTTGGAAAAATAATAATAAAAGGAGGTATAAAAAATAGATTTATATTACTCATATTATTAGGATTTTTTTTTAGTTTTTTATTTTTATTGTCAGGATTTTAGACTAATTGTTACGATTGTAGTTAATTCAAAGCTCAATTTTGTTCCATATGTTTTATAGTCTCGAGAGCTAAAATTATTTGCTTTTATCTACATTATCTATATAAAAAAGATAACTTATCTATTTCATGAATGGAAAGTGAAATTATATCATATTATATCATCACATCATATCATCACATCATATATATATATGTGTGTGTGTGTGTGTGTGTGTATAAGTTGGGATTAGAAGTCGTTGTTGCGCTAAGTGGCTACACCAAATTGTAGAATTTTTAAATTGGGCTTAAAACCGTGGTCGAGCCAAGTGGCTACATGCCTACACCAAATTACATAATTTGTTTTTTATAAAACATGAACTTAATTGTTATTATCCACTTTTCCTCTTACCCTTTAGCAATTTTTAGGATACACACAAAAACTTAATTAAAGATAAATAGATGATCCATTCACATATTTATCTTTAATTAAACTCTCATTTTTTTTAAAATTTTTTTTAAAAGCCAACTCCAATATTGTTTGTGTTGTGGAAAATCCATTCATCTTATGAATAGGAAATTAGAAGTGAGGCCTGATGAGGATAATTTTTTATCAATCAACATGGGATGCCAAACGATCCTTGCTTGGTTGTCGGCTTGTACCTATAGTCGATCCCAAGGGAGTTGTTGATCCCAAGGATCGTCGAGTTGGGTAAGATACCAATCCAACCCCATTCCCGACAGTCCAATGCCCTAGTGTTCCACATAGATTAGCGTGGGACCCACTCATATGTCCCTACATGTGGAAATAATTTGCACACCACGACCAAGAGGATCCCCAAGATCTTGGGATTCTTCTCTCTATTAGGAAATTCCCCTATATCAAGAGATTCAGGTCAGCCCTCCGCTACTATATAAACAGCAAACCCTAACCTTCTTGAGGTATGTGAATTCTCCCTAACTTTGGCACTCTTGAGTTCCTGGAGATTCTTCTATCACTGACTTAACCTTCGGAGGGTCTTTGGCCGGCACCCCACCAGTGCTCTCTGTTTGGTTCTTCTCTTTTGTTCTTCAAGTACACCCATTGGCGCGTGTGCGGATGATCAACTCAGTAATGATTTTTGTGCGTCATCAAGGCCAATATGTTGCAAACTGGGATCTATCCCTCCTCTTTTGTTAGTTATATATATATATATATACACCATTGTTATTCTTGACAAATCCTCCTAGTGTTGTGTGATATTGCTATACCATTACCAGTAAAATATTTTCTTTGTAGCAATATTATGTATTGTTGTCTTTTCTTTCTTTTTCTTTTTTATTTTTAGATTTAAAAAAAGAAAAAAGAAAAAAAAAGCCGCCTACTATGATGCTTTTGGGATGGAATACTTAGTGCACAATGCACTTATTAATGGCTTTGCTCATAGGGTTTGGATGCTTTGTTGGTAATTTTGGTTTGGATATGCCAATTAAGTAAATTATCCTTGATCTCCACCTCTTATCATCATCAGACAAAACCACTTCATTTTGATGTCTTATTATTTAGATTTGCATGTCTAACTCCATTGTCATTTTTTTTTGGGTACTGTTTATTTTTTTAATTAAAAACTAAAAAAACACATTATTTAATCCACATAGATTTCCTCATTTGTATACAATCCATGTGAATGATTTTTTCAGGGGTTTGCAATGGTGGAGTTTATACCATTTAGCAAAATTTTAAACATTTTAATATATATTAACTAAGTCATTTATATATTCTAGATGTAAGCATATTTATTGTACAATGACAAATGTGAAAGTGCAATCATTTTTAATAGTTGTTTGACACCCTATTAAGATTGTTGTGGCTTAAACATCTTCATAGTTTAAACCACTAGATAATAGTAGTAATACTATGGTTTGGGGGTATTTTTATCATTTAGTGATTGTAGGGATTTTTTTTTTTTTTGGGTTCATTTTAATCACTCCTAAGGTATTTTGGTAATTTTGAGGTCTTTTTTAGTTCTAGGGGTATTTTTGTCATTTTGAGTATTTAGGGTTATTTTGGTCATTAGGGTGTTAGTTTTCTACATTGGAGTAAAAAATAAAAAATAAAAAAAAAACAAAAAGGACTAAACCAAGTAATTTTGTATTTAGAAAACACCTATAGAAGCCAAAAAAATAAAGGGGGCAGTTGGGAAACCACTACCAAAAAAAAAAAAGAGTATATTGTAGTGGTTACAAAAAAATTGCTGCTACAAAAGGCTTATAGTAGCATTTGAAAATCCACTACAATAAACAAGTGTTACAAAAAAGACCACTGTTATAACTTATCTTTTTTGTAGTTATCTGATTGATTCAAATGAGAGTTCATTCAAAATAACTTTTAGTATGACAGGAGGAGAAAAATGGTAAATACATTTAACCTACTAATCATTCGAAACAACTTGCAAGCTAATATATATGTGTTTCCATAGATTAGATAGATAAAAACTTATACTTTATCCAATGCCTAAATTATATCATCTAAATATGATTTATTTGAGGAAACCAAACTAGAGCCATATTAAAAAAGGTAATTTCAAAACTACTTGCAAATATATTAGAATGGGAAGTAATATAAACTATTACTCATTAGTCTAATATGTACATAGCTTAGTCTAATATACGTCTGATATTTTTCTTACTAGAAAATATATTAGCATTGTCATTTAAAAATAAATAAAAAGTACTCAAAAATGATTTAGGTGGAATCAAGTATAAATGCACCACTAAAAATAAATAAATTCTCAAACTTTTAATTTGATCGAATAAAGAAGTTGTAGTGCCAAAACATATATAGATTAAGTGAAACAACCTTATCATTCCACACATGCCAGGAAGCCTACAAAATTGAACAAGCCGATCTCATAGACCCACATACAAAAAACCACAACTACAACTTTGAGCAATAATATCAATTGCTTATCAAATAAGAGAAAAGCCCAATCAAATTTTATGGCCAAACAAATGTCTATACAAGTTGTACTCATCAAACCAACACAGCTGGAGTTAACAATCATCATCATCGTTACCCAAGGTAGAAGAATAGAACTAAAATGGAAGTAAGGCAGAACTTTGCAAAGTAGTGGTTTGCAAAGTTGTTTTGCCTCTTCTTGATGGTGGGGTGGGAGATTTGGGTCCACACCAGCACTAGCATGCACCACAATAGCCCAACCACCCATATTCTAATAAATCTAAATCTCTCTTGCTCTCTCTCTATGTGAATCTCTCTCCTTGAGGCTTTGCTTTGAAGTTGTTTTCACTGACTACGAGACACTGTATTGACTTGGTGAATTAAATAGGCAAATGCAGACGCCAACTAATTTTAGTGTTGGATTTTAATTCTAATTTGGAATACAGCTCTATATATTTGTGCTCATCTATGATTCTCTATGCCTACTTATTGCGGACTCCTTTTGGGTATATGTGATTTGTGAATTACTTGACATAAACTATTTTATAATAATTTGTTTAAGTTATAAGTTGTAATTATTTTCATTCATTCCCCTCATATTTTTACTTACTAATAATCATTTATCATTAATTTTTTTTTAAAAAAATTATAAAATAGAGTAATATATTGCTTTAATATTACCATGACAAATGCAACAAATTTTCCAATCTATTGTCTTCGGCTAGATATGTAATTTTGTTATTGATAAGATTGTACTTGCCAAACTACTATTTTTTATGTTATTCTCCAATTTCCAGACTTGTTATAAAAATATAATAAAATAAGAAAGAAAAAGAAAAAGATTAAAGTAACCATTGCAGAAATTCGTAGTGGAGAAGAAAATAAAAGAGAAGATAGAAAAACATGAAAGTTTATGTGGTTTGGGTTTTGTGGCCTACATCCATGGGATAAGAGGGGTACAATAGAAAAAAAATGAATTTAAATTGCATATTGATTATCTCAAACCCACGATTTTCTATACCAATCAATCTCATGTTTCTCTTGAAATCAATGTCTTGATTTGCTCTTCAAAAACATGGAAAGTGAATTATACTTTCCAACACTCTTCCTCAAGCTGTGCACTAATCTCTAATGAAATGCAAAACTTGTAGAAATTGAATCCAAAGCTTGATATGTCTCCCAAATTTTCATACTTCCTTTATGTTTTTTTAGTACAAGAAATCAAAAGACAAAATTGAATCTTGGTATGAAAATTTAGGTGCTAATGGCATATGAAAATAATGCCATTAATATATATATATATATATATATATATGTGGGGGCCGGTCAGTCACTAAAGTTGTTAAAGTCAAGTTAATTGGGCCTGTGGCCCATCTGAGGAGGCAAACCTGCCCGAGGAGGCCCATATCAGATTAAAGGGGTAACCAAACGAAGGGAAGAGGGAATATCATGAAAAGGGAGTTCAGTATTCGTCCGAGGACAAAACCCTTCTTGGCAATACGAATCCGAGGACGATCAGGACGCCATCTGGTTACAAACATACCTCGGAGCTACGTCACCACTCAAGGTGGGATAAGGGGCCAAAGGTGGGAGAGAGAGAAGGCAAACAAATATCTACGGTAACAGCTGCCTCCGCATTAATTGCCTCTCAACCAACTCTTTGGCCGCATTAATGTGGAAGTGATGTCTGAACAGTGATGAAGCAGCCTTACAGCTACTAGAAAGAGGTTCTAGAAGGTGTTAGATGGGACAGAAAGAGATCCCCTGAACCCAACCTACACGTGTGTGGTGACGATGGAATAAAGAGGGCGGTATATAACAGGAAAGGAGGGCATGCAGAAGGGAGGCGGAACATAAAAAAGAAAACAAAGAGAACACTTAGGAAGAGAGCTTGAAAACCACAAAACTATATTTGATCCAAAGAAAAACAGATTATTATATCGGCTCTAATCCATCTATAAACGTGAGGTTGAATCTTTTTATTTTTAGAGAAGTTAATCTAGTTCTTGAACACCCACGCTCTACAAATTATATTGTTTGGGCCTTTTAACGTAGGAACCCAATATCATTTTGGGGCCGTTACGGATTGAGTCCTTACAATTGGCGCTGTCTGTGGGAAGAGCTTGTATTAACTTAAGAGACTTCCGGTGCAACGTTTACGATGGAGGAAGCAGGTCCACATCATTACGTGGCGGGACCGCATTAGGAGGATGCCAACCCGCACCAGGCAGAGTCAAGGGGCTCCCAGCATGGTGATCCCCATAGGAGTCCCGAACGGAGAGAAGGCCGTGAGGGGAGTGTACGCACAACTCGTACTACAAAAAGTCACTCTCGTGGGAAGAGTCATGTCTCCCACGCAAAGCATGACGGGAATCTGTAACGTGAGATTGCCGATTTGAAGAGTGAGTTGCGTCATGCCCGGCGGGAACGCTCTCCACCTTGCTCTGAACCATCATCCGAGGAGTCGGATGGAGTTAGTTATAGGCGGAGATCAAGAACTCCGCCAAGCGAGACTTTCTCCTATGAGGAGGAGCGCGGCCATCGACGTAGGCACAGAAGTCCACCTGGTAGGGGCTTGGGTAACGATGCCATGAACAAAGCCTTGAGCCAAATTTCCAAATCACCCTTTATGAGGAATATAGACGATGCAGTTCTTCCCCGGTGATTCTATCTGCCTACGTTCTCCCTATATGATGGCCGGTCGGACCCGGTTGAACATGTAAGCTATTTTAGCTAGAAAATGGCTATCTACTCCAGGGATGAGGCTTTGATGTGCAAGTTCTTTCCATTGAGTTTGGGTCCGGTGGCGATGAGATGGTTCAACGGCTTAAGGGCCAACTCTATTGAATCTTTCAAAACACTGACCCGGGCTTTTGGCGCTTGCTTTATTACATGCAGCAGGGTTCCTCGGCCTTTGGGATCTTTGTTGGCTATGTCTATGCGAGAGGGCGAGACTTTCAAGACTTATTCGGATAGATACTGGGAAATGTTTAATGAGATAGAAGGAAAGAACGATGGTGTGGCCATAACCACTTTCAAAGTTGGCCTCCCAGCCGATCACGATTTAAGGAAATCCCTGACGGGTAAACCTGTTACCAGTGTACACCAGTTGATGGACAGGATAGATAAGTATAGAAGGGTAGAGGAGGATCAACTTCAGGGAAAGGGGAAGGCCAAGGTAATCCCTCAGGAGAGGAGGGATTTTAGGTCGGACCGTTACAACAATAACCGACCCCGGAAGGACTTTGTTGGGCAGTCGGGTTCTGCGGACACCTAGGTGGTCCATGCGATATTTCGGGAGCCAGTGCAGCAGGTTTTGGAGAAGGTAGAGAATGAACCCTTTTTCAAATGGCTGAACAAGATGGCGAGAGAGCCTAGGAAACGCAACCCGAACTTATATTGCCACTATCATCAGGACCATGGGCACACGACGGAAAATTGCAAGAATTTATGGGACCACTTGGAACAGTTGGTCCGAGAGGGGAAATTAAAGCAACTCTTGCATCACTCCAGCGGTAGGGCAAGTCAAGCAGGCTCAGAGATGCGTGGGGACGCTTCTTCAAGACTTCCCCTGGGCACGATTAACGTTATTTTTGCAGCCCCAGGGAGGACTGGATCTTGCCCCTCCAGGGTACTGTCAGTGTTCCGACCCTCGGCCGAGGAGCATTCCCAAGCATCGAAGAGAGCCAGGGTGGGTGTCCCCCTGATTCTAGGCTTTTCGGAGGAGGACATGATTGGAACCATACAGCTCCATGATGATGCATTGGTGGTCACGCTGAGAATTGGTGGGTACGATGTCAGAAGGGTGATGGTAGACCAAGGTAGCGCTGTGGATATAATGTATCCAGACTTGTACAGGGGGCTAGGTCTGAAGCAAGAGGATTTAACAACCTACAACTCCCCTTTAGTAAGTTTTGAGGGAAGGATGGTCGCTCCCAAAGGATTGATCAGATTGCCCGTGCAAGCAGGTACAGATGTGGTGGAGGTGGACTTTATTGTTGTAGACGTTTTCTCTCCATACACGGCTATTATGGGCAGACCTTAGCTTCATACCCTTAAAGCGGTCTCGTCTACTTTGCATCAGAAAGTGAAGTATCCATCCGGAGGCCAAGTGTTGGAAATAGTAGGGAGCCAGGCGGCTGTTCGGCAATGCCTAGTAGCGGCTATACAGCATCGGCCAGAAGGAGAAACCTTGGCTACGGCCGACAATGAATTATAGCAATTAAAGCCCCCAGCATTACACTTGGATGTACCAGCCGATGAGGTAAAGTGTGAAGATTTGGAGAGGGTAATTGTTGCTGGTGACCTGAAAAAATTCTTCCAGGTTGGGGCTAAGTTGCCCTTGCAAGAGAAGGAGAGGTTGCTGGAATTCCTCCGAGCAAATGTAGACGTGTTTGCATGGAATCCGTATGAAGCCCTAGGGGTGGACCCAAATTTCATTTGTCATCGACTCAATGTGAATCCCGCCGTTATTCCCAGGAGGCAGCCTCCTCGACGACCATCGAAGGAGCACGCCGAGGCAGTTAGGAGTGAAGTGGCCAAGCTCAAACAGGCTGGGGCTATCAAGGAAGTTTTTTATTCTCAATGGTTGGCCAATACGGTGGTGGTAAAAAAGAAGACTGGAAAGTGGCGGGTGTGCGTGGACTTCACGGACCTCAATAAGGCTTGCCTAAAGGATCCATTTCCCATGCCGAAGATAGACCAGCTGGTGGATGCAACCGTGGGTCATCCTAGGATGAGTTTCTTGGATGCCTTCCAAGGATATCACCAAATACTTCTGGCCGCGGATGATCAGGAAAAGACTGCTTTTGTCACCCCAATTGGGAACTACCATTACAAGGTGATGCCTTTCGGTTTGAAAAATGCCGGATCTACCTACCAACACATGATGACGAAAATGTTTGAACCACAACTTGGTAGAAGTATTGAGGTTTATATCAACGACATGGTTGTGAAGAGTAAAGTGGTGTCTGAGCATGTGGAAGATCTCACGAGTATCTTTGCGATACTGAGAAAACGCAAGTTACGCTTGAATGCTTCAAAATGCTCCTTTGGTGTGGGTTCTGGAAAGTTCTTGGGGTACATGGTGACCCATAGAAGAATTGAAGTTAACCCAGATCAGATTAAGGCCATTAACGATTTACAAGCACCTCGGAATCCAAAAGAAGTGCAGAAACTGACTGGAATGACTGCTGCTTTGAACCGGTTCATCTCCAGGTCAGCTGAGAGGTGTCGTCCTTTTTTCCCCCTATTGCATAAGTGGCAAGGATTTGAATGGACCGAGGAGTGTGCTGTGGCATTCCAACAGTTGAAAGAATACCTGTTCCGGCCGCCTATCATGTCTAGTCCTGAGGTGGATGAGGTATTGTTTGCTTATCTGGCGGTTGCCCCTCATGCAGTTAGTTTCGTCTTGATACGAGAAGACAATGGCGTCCAAAAGCCAGTGTACTATGTAAGTAAATCCCTTCATGAGGCCGAGATGAGATACTTGTCATTAGAAAAGGTCATCTTGGTTGTGGTCCATGCAACGCGCAAACTTCCACATTACTTTCAAGCCCATACTGTGGTTATCTTGACCCAGCTACCCCTCAAGTCCATACTAAGAAGTGTGGACTACACCGGAAGAATTGCTAAGTGGGGCATGATTCTGGGTGCCTTCGATATCAAGTACCTGCCTCGTACCTCTGTGAAAGGCCAAGTCCTTGCCGATCTGGTGGTCGAGTTCACCGAGTACCCAGAAGAAGTTAACATGAAGCAAGACCACATGGATGAAAAATCGGTCAGCCTAATATCCACACAAGGCGGTTCCTCTTGGAGGGTGTACGTGGACGGGGCAGCGAGCCAACGGGGAGTAGGATTGGGATTAGTATTGATATCCCCCGAAGAGGTCATCATCGAGAAGTCATTAAGGTTAGGGTTCTCGGCAACTAACTACGAATCAGAATACGAAGCTTTGTTAATGGGAATGAGTATGGTCCAAAAAATGGGCGGAAAGGTAGTGGAATTATTCTCGGACTCGAGATTGGTAGTCGGCCAGGTGAGAGGAGAATTGGAGGCCCGGGATCCAAGGATGCAAAGGTATCTGAGCAGGGTTAGGCGTATGCAAACGAAGTTTGAGTCTTTCGACTTATCGCATATTCCCCGAGGTGAAAATACTCACGCTGATTCCTTGGCAACCCTTGCCACCTCCTCGGTACGGAATTTTCCTCGGGTGATCATTGTTGAAGACCTGTGTACCCCCACCTTACCAGAAAAGGATGTTTGCTAAGTCTATCAAACCAATCTACCGCCGAACTGGATGGATCCCATATTGAAATTCCTGGAAAGTGACATATTGCCCAAAGAGAAGGTAGAAGTTGAGAAAATACGCAGGAAAGCTCCTCGGTATTGGTTATCTGAGGATAAAAAGTTATACAAACGGTCCTTCTCTGGGCCATACCTGCTCTGTGTGCCTCCTGAGACTACAGAATCAATTCTAGAAGAATTGCATGAGGGCATTTGTGGAAGTCATACAGGGGGAAAGTCTCTATCATGCCGAGCCATCACACAAGGATATTGGTGGCCAAATATGCAGAAGGAAGCGCAGGAGTATGTAAAGAAATGTGATCAGTGCCAAAGATTCGCTCCAAATATCCATCAACTAGGAGGATTTCTTAACCCTCTATCCAGCCCTTGGCCTTTTGCTCAATGGGGGCTGGATATTGTCGGCCTTTTTCCTAAAGCCCTAGGAAACAAGAAGTATCTGTTGGTCGGCATAGATTACTTCACTAAATGGGTCGAAGCTGAGCCCTTGCCGAACATCAGAGACGTAGATGTTAAGAAGTTTATTTGGAGGAACATTGTCACGCGATTTGGAACTCCACGCACTCTTGTCTCGGATAATTGGCTTCAATTTGATAGCAATGCCTTTAGGCAATACTATTCGGACCTGGGTATAAGAAACAGATATTCCACTCCGGCTTATCCTCAAGGGAACGAGCAGGCTGAAGCTGTTAACAAAGTAATAGTCAATGGGCTTAAGAAGAGGCTGGATGACACAAAAGGGAAGTGGGTGGAAGAATTGCCGCATGTTCTCTGGACATATCGAACAACACCTTGACGTTCAACGGGGGAAACTCCCTTTTCCATGACCTATGGGGCCGAGGCCGTCATCCCCCTGGAAACTGGATTCCTAATGTTAAGGACCAGTACATTCTCTTCGGACAGTAATGATGCGATGTTGGAGAAAAGTTTGGACCTGATTGAAGAGCGAAGGGAGAGCGTGATGGTTCAACTAGCTTACTACCAGCATAAACTCAAGCAAGGCTATGATAGTAATGTGAAGCTGAGGCCGTTAGCCGTAGGAGATCTGGTGCTGAGAAAAGTTCTGGAGACCACCAAGAATCCAAATTGGGGAAAATTGGGACCTAATTGGGAGGGGCCTTATCGGATCACTTCTGTAGCCGGAATAGGAGCCTATTATCTGGAAGACCTAGATGAAAAAGCTGTACTTCATCCTTGGAATGTAAATAATCTCAAGAGGTATTATTATTAATAAAAGTATTTCAATTCAAGTTTTTCTTTTAATTTACGTTAGCCATACATCCTGTGTTCCTACATCCTATGATGTATATTGAAATGTTAAATAGAAACTAATTTATGTCAGGTCCTCGGATCACAAACTTGGTGGAAATTAATGTCCTATAATGTATATTGAAATGTTAAACAGAAACTAAGTTATGTTAGGTCCTCAGATCACAAACTTGGTGGAAATTAACGTCCTATGATGTATATTGAAATGTTAAACAAAAACTAAGTTATGTCAGGTCCTCCGATCACAAACTTGGTGGAAATTAACGTCCTATGATGCGTATTGAAATGTTAAACAGAAACTAAGTTATGTCAGGTTCTCGGATTACAAACTTGGTGGAAATTAACGTCCTATGATGTGTATTGAAATGTTAAATAGAAACTAAGTTATGTCAGGTCCTCGGATCACAAGCTTGGTGGAAATTAACATCCTATGATAGGTATTGAAGTGTTGAACAGTAACTAAGTTGTGGCAGGTCCTCGGATCACAAACTTAGTGGAAATTAACGCCCTATAACATCTATTAAAGTATTAAAGAGGAATCTATGAACGTCATTTAATGTACAATCGAAATACTGGAGGCATAATTGTATTTAGTTTTTGAACTTTTATAAAAAGTTGCAGTTGATTGGAAAGAATACGTGTGTATCTAAAACGTCTTCCTAAGACCCCGTTGTATTAATGTTCATCATCTATTTTTAATTGCCAATTGACGATGTTTATAAATAGAATTGCCCCATGTAAACAAAAGATAGTTGAAATGAACCCATCCAGATTACAGTAACACAGGGAACAAGTACAAGAATAACATAAAGTAGCAAGAGCGATAAGAAAATAAATATGAGAGTCCTTACTAAATTTCTAGTTAGACTACAAAACAATTCCTACTTTTTCAATTTGAATTGGATCTTCGGGTCCTGGCTGGCAGATTTGTCTGCCTCCGAAGTAGTGATTTCCCCTTTATCCCTAATAACGCCCCCAGTTGGCAAGACTGTGGAAGCCAAATCCTGTTGAAAATTTTGGGAGGCCGTCCCTGCCTCCGAAGCAGTTGCGGTCTTGTCCGAGGAAGCTCATGGAGGGGCAACTCCCCCTTTAGCTGATTCTGGCTGGCCAGAGGGAGGGAAACTGTAAGGCAAAACCTCCTCATTGGGGTTAACGATTGAAGGAGGAGCTTCAGCTTGATGGGGTAGAAGAACTGAGGGACGGATCACCTCAGGATAGAATACGTTCTCTGGCTTACGTAACTCAGATGAAGCCTCCACCCCAGCACGGTTAAGGGCCTCATCCCAAGTTTTTGCGCAGTAGATACGGCACACCGCCGGAACCTCGGCCTTCAAAGCCTCCTTAGTCTCAGCTATACCAACCTCATAGCCTCTCTGCTCAGCTTCATTCATTGCCCGTTCGGCCTCGGTTTTTGCTTTCTTGGCTTCCTCCCTGGACTTTTCAGCTCGCTCCCTTAGCTTTTGGGTTTCCTTCGAGTGCTTCTTAAGAACTAGGACTTGTTCCTGAGCCTTCTTTAGTTTGGCATTCGTCTCACGCAAGTGGTTCCCTTGGTCCTTGGCTTGCTTTTGATAACCTTCTAGTGCCGACTCGGCGCTCTTGCAAGCTTGCTCTTCAGCACGTAACTTTTTCTTTACATCGGCCAAGTCCTGTTCAAATTTGGACAAGGTCTGTACAACCGTTGTCCATCTCTTTCTTTCATCCTCTAGCTGATCGGAGCAAATATTGAGCATCTCATCCACCTTGAAAGTATTTTGGATAATCTGTAGAAAAGAGGTTAACACTATAGTCAGGGAAAAGTACATATTGGTGACTAACGATCGTGAAAGGAAAGAGCAAAAAAGTCAACCTCTTACCATGCCCAAGTATCTTTTATTGTCGAGGATGAGTTCATTCTTCCTCATATTCTTTAGTTCGGCCATATCTTTTGGGAGCAATAAGGCTTCCTCTATGGCCGAGGCTACGTGGTACCCTATGCCGCCGTTGAAGTCCCTTATAGATGCATCATCTCGCAGGGGCTCCCCACCGTGCATAGGTGCTGGCAACCATGCTTATGGCTTTGAAAGTTGGGAATCAGATCTTTCTTGGCCCCGCGTAACTTGGTGCCTGGTTTTTTGCTGCTTTGTAGCTCGTTAGGTATCCTCCTCGCGAGTAGGACGAGACTTGCCGATGTCCGCCACCTCCTTCCCCTTTTGCTCCCTGCGCCTTTTTAACTCAGCAGTGTCTGGACAAACTGGCTGAGGGGGTTGACGAGGAGGCTGGCGAGGAGCAAGAGGAGGAGACCTAGCGGGAAGAGATGGAGCCTAGGATTGTGTTGATTTTGCCGGCGCACTCTTCCCCGGCTGACCTTCCATCAACTCCAGCAAGCTTCTTTGAGGTTTTCTCTATATCCCCATCTCGTCAGGATCTTCCCCGGAGTTTATGGATTGACCAAAAATCCCAAAGTCGTCCGAGGTTTCAGAGACCTCTACAACTTCTTCCTCGTCTTTTTCCTCTTCCTTTCTCTCTTCTACTTCCTCTTCTCGGGGGGTAAGCTGGGATGAAGAGGGTCCTGCCGAGACTTTGGCCACGAAAAGAGGCCCGGTACGGGATGTATACTGGGGAAGTGGAATACCTTCTGGGACTATGAACCCTGTATAGGCAACACTGATACGGTGAAGCTGAGGATCGCGGGCTCTAATAACGTACTTCGGCGCCTGGAAAGCGGATGATAGGGGGGTATAGCCAAGGATCAAATGTCCTGCCCGGAGCTGGCCGTTAGCTTCGTTCACGTGTATCTCGGCTCTCAATACCTTATCCAAGCTCGCCTTATTGACTAACCTAAGGTTAGGCTTTGTGTAACGTCTGTCTGCAGAACCATTGAATTGAAGCAGAGCGTCGTTAGAGGTAGGAATCACGAGACAAAAAAAAAAAAAGAGCGTATATAGAAACCAAATGTTATGAATCTCTAACTATGCTCCCACCTGGTACTCCTTCCACCGTGGGGCATGGCAGACCATTATGCCATTCCCCGGAGAAGATAAGGAAATACTCCTTTAGGTTCTTGTTTGAAGTGAGAAGGCACTGGATTAGCCTCACCTCGGGATATCTCGATCTAAGATAATACCCCTGCCCTTTGAGGTGGTGGAGATTGTACACCCAATTCACATCATGGTGGGTCAGTTTTAGGTCCATCCTTTCGTTCAAAGCATCTATGCTTCCCAGAACTCTAAACATATTTGGGGCACACTAGGTAGGGGATAGCCTAAAGAAACTAAGGTAGCTCCTAGTAATACTACCCATGGGGATGGTCATCCCGCCTTCTATGAAGGCAATCATGGAAATAACCACTTTCCCTGTTTGCCTAGCGTCAACCCATTCCCCTTGAGCTGCGTATCTCATACCCACCGTGGAGGGAATCCCGTACTTAGAGCGGAAATTTCTGATACCTTCCTCGGACTCAACTAGACACCGAAATGGACTTTTCTTCTTCCCCATTTTTCTAAAGGATTTAGAAGAGAACTTAATGAATTTAAGATAAAAGTGGTAAAGATTTTAAGAAGACTTACAGGTTTAAAAGAGGGACCTCGGACAAGATGTGATTATTTGTAGGAGCCAGGAAAATGATAAAAAAGGAGAAAGGCAGGTTTAGTGTATGAGCTCTGGAGTTGTGTGGTCACCGAAGGTAAGAAAGAGAATTGATTTGAGAACGCCTTTATAGTCGTGTAGAAATTATGAGCGGTAAAATTCTCGCTCACGAAACGAGACAGGCCCTCCACCGTTTGATTTGCATCTCACCATCGAACGTGGGAGACAAGGGCGTTGCCAAAATTTAATGCTGCCAGAATCGGGATGTTGAAGTGTTAGAAGCATGCCTCCAAACATAACTGGGTGTGGGCTTATGACGTCAAAATCTATCTTTTCTCCCAAGGAGTCGAAAAGCAAGATTTTGAGGGGCTATTGTGGGGGCCGGTCAGTCACTAAAGTTGTTAAAGTCAAGTTAATTGGGCCTATGGCCCATCCGAGGAGGCAAACCTGCCCGAGGAGGCCCATATCAGATTAAAGGGGTAACCAAACGAAGGGAAGAGGGAATATCATGAAAGGGGAGTTCAGTATTCGTCCGAGGACAAAACCCTTCTCGGCAATATGAGTCCAAGGACGATCAGGGCGCCATTTGGTTACAAACATACCTCGGAGCTACGTCACCACTCAAGGTGGGATAAGGGGCCAAAGGTGGGAGAGAGAGAAGGCAAACAAATATCTACGGTAACAGCTGCCTCCGCATTAATTGCCTCTCAACCAACTCTCTGGCCGCATTAATGTGGAAGTGATGCCTGAACAGTGATGAAGCAGCCTTACAGCTACTAGAAAGAGGTTCCAGAAGGTGTTAGATGGGACAGAAAGAGATCTCCTAAACCCAACCTACACGTGTGTGGTGAAGATGGAATAAAGAGGGTGGTATATAACAGGAAAGGAGGGCATGCAGAAGGGAGGCGGAACATAAAAAAGAAAACAAAGAGAACACTCAGGAAGAGAGCTTGAAAACCACAAAACTGTATTTGATCCAAAGAAAAACAGATTGTTATATCGGCTCTAATCCATCTATAAACGTGAGGTTGAATCTTTTTACTTTTAGAGAAGTTAATCTAGTTCTTGAACACCCACGCTCTACATATTGTTTGGGCCTTTTAACGTAGGAACCCAATATCATTTTGGGGCCGTTACGGATTGAGCCCTTACAATATATATATATATATATATATATATATATATATATATATTCATCGCTACAATGCAAGGTATTAGAAGTAAGAATTGAATAGGTAAAATTACCAATATGCAAGAAAATACACAAGAAAATACGTTAATTTTCAATAGGTATAAATAGAAAGGCAATAAAGGGTGTGG
This sequence comes from Quercus robur, assembly GCF_932294415.1. Taxonomy (NCBI): domain Eukaryota; kingdom Viridiplantae; phylum Streptophyta; class Magnoliopsida; order Fagales; family Fagaceae; genus Quercus; species Quercus robur. The sequence continues at coordinate 42,076,361 of NC_065543.1, forward strand.
TTGATAATACATGATAAGCAAGGTCTAATCGACCCACTTTGACACCACTTGTTGGAGAGATAACATTTTAGGAAGACTTCAATTGAGTAGTTAATATACCATATGTAGACACCGTATTTTGTACCCTTTACGACTTGGGTCCCTGTTCCCTAATAATGCTTAAACTCTAAGGCCTAAGGCCAGTTTAGAGCCCAATCAGATATGAAATTGACTTTAAGAGTGTTAAAATGGAAAATATAACTTTTTAAATGAGCAATAATCTATTTTTGGAAATAAAATACCAAAGTGGCCCTCGATCCACGTACGTGGACCAAAGCATGTGTACATCGGCACACTCTTGCGTATGCAACTAGGGTTTCAGAAGCATGGAAAATGCAAGTTTTCTGCAATAATTGCTGAGGTTTGGAATGAATCCCACATCGTCTGGGAGCCGTTCCAAACCCCTTTTTTTTTTTCACTATATAAAGCTTTATATGGTACATTTTCAAAACACATGGAATTCCACAAGGAAAAACCTAAAATTCACTAGAAAATAGTGAATCTAAAGGGAGTTTTTCACAAAATACCCTCAAGTCATATTTTATTTGATTGGGACCTTTTCTGGCCCCAATCCTTTGAGTTTAAGATAACTAATTGCTTGTTTAATGAGTTGTGATAGATTTGACTAAGAGGAATGGTAAAAAATAAAGCTTGGGAAATTCCTTTTTAGGTATTAAGTTTCAACCTTTCTTTTCTGTTTTTAGTAATTCTTTTACTATTTAATCTGTTCTTCTTGCTTTATTTATGTTATAACCTGTTTGTTTAGAATAGGTTTATGTTTTCTTGTATATTCTGAGCATGTTTGGCTGCTAGAATCAGGGTTTTCATTTTTGCTCTGTTTTTCTGCTTGTTTGTTTTTGGGTTAGGGTTCAGGCATGTTTGCGTACACATACTTTTGTATGTGCACGCAAGCTCGAAGTATGCGTACGCATACAACTAGCCTGTGTACGAAGACCTATGTATACATACGAATATTAGTGCCCATATCTTGGGTGCCTAATACCTTCCCAAGAACGTACCTAAACTTTGAACCCATATCTTTGGTAGTAAGATCAATGATCCTTCTTTGAGAGGACGCTATATATATGATTCATAAACCATTGCAAAAACTAGGTGATGACTCCAAAAACCCCTTGTGCCCACACCATTTAGGGACATTACTTTATCCAAAAGCTTCAGTTATGGGTTTAGGCCCTATTATGCTATATTAAACACTCACTATTGTCATTATTAGCCAATGTGGGATTTCACCACTTAATTAATCATACCATTCACATGTGAACATTCTAACAAATGTAATGTATTATCAAGAAAAAGTGTATGAGATAATGTAGTTCTTTAGGCTTTTGCACTATGATTGTAGGCAATAAGGTTGAAACATATAAACTCTCATGTTTGCTCTCCTCTGTTATCTTCTCCTTCATCATAAATTTTTACATGGTATCAAAGTCGATGGTTTGAAGGTAAGTGTTTGTTAGTGGATCCCACCAAGTATAACACGGAAGACTCTTGTAGTGGGTAAAATTCAACTCAATACGATAATTTTGTAAAGTTTAATAAAACCACATGCATGACCAAAATGACAATATCCCAATAATATAATACAAGAAAAACACTTCAATATCCCACCGTTCCAATCCCAAGAATTGAGCCTATTTGGTGGAAGTCTTTGAGTATTATTGTTCAAAATGATGTGAAAACTGTGGTTAAAAAGTGTTTTGAAAACACGTATTTAAAGTACTCATAATGCAAAAATTGTGTTTGGTACTATATTTCTAATAACATCTTTTCAAAAGTGAAAAAACATAATTGTGTGTGTGTTTGTGTTTGTGTGTTTTTTTTTTTTTTTTTTTAAGTGATGACATGTAGTCTAATTAGTGAGACCTATAATTTTTAAAATATTTACAAAAGTGTCATTGAGCAATGTTTTTTTAAAATTTGAAAATTGGTAAGAGGAGTTTTCTAAATTCAGTGTTTAAACACCCTAAGATGAGCAACGTAATTCAAACACTCCTAAAAAAACATCATTATCAAATGCGTTATTTTTTTAACAACCACAGTTTTCAGTGTTTAAACACTAAAAACTGTTCTTTGGAATCACATACAAACAGGACCGCCTGTTTGGTAGAGGTGTTTGAGTATTGTTGTTCAAAATGATGTGAAAACTATAATTTAAAAAGTGTTGTGAAAACACGTATTTAAAGTACTTATAATGCAAAAAAATTGTGTTTGGTACTATATTTTTAATAACATCTTTTCAAAAGTGAAAAAAATATAATTGTGTATTTGGTATGTGTGTGTGTGTGTGTGTGTGTTTTTTAAAGGTGATGACATGTAGCCTAATAAGTGGGACCTACAATTTTTTACTTATTTACAAAAATGTCATTGAGCAACTTATTTGGGAACTGAAAACTGATAAGAGGAGTTTTCTAAATTCAGTGTTTAAAACACCTTAAAATGAGAAACGTAACTCAAATACTCCTAAAAAAAAATATCTTACCAAACACATTGTTTTTTTTTAGGCCCACAATTTTTAATGTTTAAATACTGAAAACTGTTGTTTGAATTACCTTACCAAACAGGTATGAAACTCCCTTCACTTAAGGATTTTGGTTAGAAGTAAAGCTTTGTCTTCGTTGACTCTCTTTAGTTGATTTCAAAAGAATTCTCTTCTCATTTTGGGAAGGGGGTATCTATAGGAGGATATGGAACTCTTCCCCCAAGGAGATGTGGAATGTGAGTCACAGGTTCTATATGATGGAAAATTATTAGGTACTTTTGGAGTACCATAAATGCGTATTCCTCCCTCTCACATGAAAGGTAGTTCCCACCATGAATTTAATTAGTGGGACCTACCATTCATGTGAGAGGAGGGAGTACGCATTTATGATACTCTGGGAGTACATAATAATTTCTCCTGTCTGATCTCCCTCTCTTAATGTTATGATAAAGGATGGGTTTGGACATAATCCACCTTCCTTATTGTTCAAACGGTTCATTTAGTATTTAATTCATAGAAGTTGTCAATTGGTGGCAATAATAATGCAAAGGTGACAGCTAACTTTCCTAAGATGTTTCTTGAAGACCAAACAGATGCTAGCAGAATCTATCCAAAGCTTTATTTGGGAGAGAGTCTCACAAAACTAACTAGAAGGGGGTGTCTGACATGAATCTAGTCTACTCTGATGATCTTCAATTTGAGTTTTGCTCATCATAATGTGGGGGCAGCTTGACCACCTATTGGATATTCGACCTTATCCTGTATCTAGACCAAGCTTGGCCAAGGGGCCCCTTGGTGCCTTCTTGAGGTGAGGGTGGGTTTAAAGGCCTATGTCATCTCCACCCTTGGTTGAGTAAAAGTTCTACTAGGTACTTATTGGTGACTCTCATAATTGTGTAAGGAAGACTCCCATGTTCATTGCCCCAGTGATTGAATAAATGGCACTCTATGGGTGATGGTAATGGGATTGATAAGGAAAAATATTCTATTCAAGAGGGAGACTATCTTTAGTGTCACAAGTGACTTTGTAGAAGACTCACATGTGAAGGTGAGATTTGTCGGCATATTCACATTTTGGTTAATTAAGTGTTAAAGTCCATATTGAATAATAATGATAAGAGTGAGTGGTTAATATAACATAATTGAATCTAACCTCATAGTTTTAAGCTTTTGGATAAAGTTATATTCCTTTATATTATATCGATTACTCAATTAAAGTCTTCTGAAAGTGATATCTACCCAACAACCATTTTATTTTCTAAATTCTTTTAATCAGTTTTCAATTATAGAGGGCCAAATATATATATATATATATATATATATATTTTTTTTTTTTTTTTTAATCTCAATTTTCAATATACATATATAAAAATAAATAGAATTAAAAAATAAATAAAAATCAGGGGGAGCCATAATCTCCTTGATCTCTACATGACTCTGACCTTTGTATTATATTGGCAGCTGCTAAATTGCCCCGTTCGTAATCATAGAATTGTTCATAAAAATTATTAAAAAGAAAATGGAATCATAATCAATTAATCCAGATGCACTTTCAATAAACAATCCCCAGCACTTCTACAATTGGGGAATAATACAAAAGCTCCCTTTTGATTTTGTGCAACTTTTGGAAAACTAATAAATATTGTTTATCGGCATCTGATCTGACCAAAGCCATTGAATGCGTGGTGTATGTTTGGCATGGATGCATATCTTAGGACAGTAAACTACGCCAAAAGAGGTCTTCTGTTGAGTTTGGACACAAGGAAAGCAAAGGATACCCTGCTGGAAAACTACGTAGTCCCCAGCACACAAAATTTAATAATCCAACTGGAGAAAGTTTGGAATAAAGATGCATGTTACCACTTACCACAAGAAAAGTCATCTGAATTTGAATGAAAAATGTGAACTCGATTAGCCCATCATTTTTATGTTCTATAAATAAGATATGCATTTCAGCATTACAGCATCACTATTAGCCCAACATCCATCGTCTCCAAACAAAGTTCAGTTTTAATTTGTGGATCATCCATGGCTATGGAAAATGTTAGACGTAGAGGTATTGGAGGGAGAGCACCCTCGCGGGACCATATTGTTGAAGAATTTGTACCTTATTCAGGGTGGACAGAGGAGTTAAATGGTCGTTATCTTCTCATCGATCTGCCTTGTAATGAGTCTTGTCACTATTTCAATCTGATATCTGAATATTCTTTATGTAGAAAAAACCTTTTTTTAACGAGATGTTTAAAGAGGAAAACCTTCACTTCACTTTCCATAATGTTAGGCTAACTGTGCCCATCAAAAGTCGCATCAATGATTCTTTCAAGGATAAATTTAATTATTAAGGCAAAGTTTACTGTCTTCATCATGGAAAACATTTAGATTTTTCTCCATTGAAAGATGAGAATACCTTTTGAATCAATTGTTTAGTGAAATTTAACATGCATCTTGATCATGGAAACTAGATGATCTTGTGGATTTACAGATAACATGCAACTCCTTCAGACAGCCTTTATAATTATAAAATGGGACATCCATTCTTGTTAGGCGTTTGAATTTCAGACAGGCATCCAAACTTATGAAGCACACAAGCATTTACCCTTTCAATTTCAAAGGGAATTTTTGCAATTTCCCTACAAAAGTTGTCCCATTTATATGTAGAATTTACATAGAAATAAATTAGTTTTTGGCTAATTAAAAAGTTTATGATTTTTTTAATTTTTAATTTTTATTTTAACAGTTAATTTTCCTCATTTTTGTTTTAGGTTTCAAAAAGGAAGATATTAAGCTTAGTATTGATGGATCAGGCAATATGACGGCCACGGGACAAAGGCAAGTAAATGAGGACAAAATGGTTTATTTTGACCAATCCTTTAAATTGCCAGAAAATTCATATGTTGATAAGATATCCGGAAGATTTGAAGGTGAGATTTTTTATGTAACTGTCCCATAGCAAGCAGTAGAAGAAAAGAGAGAACATGAGACTGTGAAAGAAAATGTCAGTGATAGAGCAAAACAAATAGAACATGAAAGAAAGGGAAAAAATGGTCACACTGCAAGTTGCAACATCATGCACTTACCTAAAATTGAGATTATAAACAAACCGGACTTGTTCTGAATTCTTTTCTAGGGGCAGAAGACTCAAAATATCATTTGAGTGAAAATAAAGGGTAATAAGAATTAGTAATCAGGCATTTGTTTCAATTATAAACATAATGGCGGAAACACAAAAGTAAAGACTATGAATCATTCTTTTCTTCTCTCTAATTATAGTGGCCTCGCTCTTTGTCTAAGATTATACTAAAGGTAACAAACCAATACAATTATCTTCTTTGTCTCCCTTGTTTCTTATCTTGAACAATTACCCAAACGTAAAAGGAATAACATCCGACCTGTTCCCATAATAGAATTGCCTCACAAACATCATATGTGTACTCCAAAGGTTCATATATTTTAAACTGCTCATTATACTGCAATTATTATAACTAAAACTATCAACACTCAGCAGCTTATAAAAAAAATACATCATAGAGACTGAGAGTAGGGGAGAGTAGAAGAAACACACCCAGGTGCTGTTAGTGCCTTCGGGGAACTTAAGAATCAATTTGCAGTGGTCTATTTTATGTGCAGTGAGTCCAAGCCCCCTGTTTGCCTACACCCAATTTCAAGTTGAGTACAAAACTGGCCTACTAGCAAATACAATAAATAATCATACAAGAAGAATTAAAGTATCACATAGAAGAAACTAATGAGCAAAGTACAACAACAAACCCTTAGTCCCAAATTTGTTGGGGTTGGCTATGGATCCTTAACAAATCCGTTAATATTTATTCTTTACCTTTTTCATTTTTTTATTCCTTCAACTTGGATCAACTCTTCCTTTCTTACCATACCAGTGCATTAATCGCTCTACTCTAAACACACCTAATTGTACTGGTTTGATAATTGTTCAAGATAAGAAACTAGTACAATTATCTTCAACTTGAATCATTCTTTTCTTCTCTTTGATTATAGTGGCCTTGCTCTTTGTCTAAGATTATACTAAAGGTAACAAACTAGTACAAATATCTTCTTTGTTTGCTATGTTTCTTATCTTGAACAATTATCAAACACCTTGCAAGCAGAGGGTAGCCCCAAAAAGACACAGTCTTTCTTGAGCAATCAGTAAACAGTTTTGCAGTAGTGAAATTGCAAAACAACAAAAATCTAATATCAAGCATAGGTATGAAATAAAGAAACGACAAAAAAGAAGAAGAAGAAGAAGAAAGGAAGAAACTAGTAGTCAGTAGATAATAGATAATAGACAATAGACAGAGATCAAAGGCTAGAGAGAGAGTAAGATAGCTGATATACCTGCCTCCATTGGGCTTTCAATGGTCATCCATGGACAATTTGAAGGGATTAAGTTGGATGGATCCATCATTTGTAATATCCATGGACAATTTGAAGGGATTAAGCTGGATGGATCCATCATTTGTAATTGAAAGTATTGAAAATTCCAAGGATGTAGGAGAGTTGTAAAAGAAAGTTGGTTTTCTTCTTGAACTATTTTGCCCAGGAGTGTCTTTTGGATTCAGATGGGAAAATGGTGGGAGTAATTTGTGGGTTGATGAATTTCCCAAGTTTGAGATTTGTTCCATCAAAAAAAAAAAAAAAAAAGAAGGTTAGATCCATTTGCTAACGTTAAGGATCACAGCTGCTTCCTAAACTTATCCCCTTTTTTGTGTTTTTTAAAAAGTAAGTTAATAGATTGATGATGTGATAGCATTTTAAACCATTAATTTTAAATGAGAGATAAGGATTTAAAGAAATTTACTTGATAGAATACCCTAAGAACTCTAGAAGATCTTAATCCAAGGTAACGTGAGATAATGTTTAAAAAAGAGATAGAAAAAAAAAAAAAAAAGGAAGATAGAAGTAATGTCCTAAGTTTTAGGTTGAATGGAGAAAATAAAGGAAAAAACCTAAAATTTAGGAATAGTAAATTACTCTTTTAATTAAATTGTGTTTTTTAATTTAAAATTATTTAACTAAAAGATAGGGGTGTTTTAGAGAGTTTAAGAATTTGTGTGAGGATATTTTAGTATGCCAAAAGTGATGAAATAAGGAATCCGTATAGATTACAAAAATATTTTTTTATTAAATTTTCCCTGAAAATTAGTAATATAACATGTTTGGAATGTTATTAAAATCCACAATTTCAAAACTCAAACTGATAAAATAATTGTAAAAAGTTAATAATATTGATCCAAATGAAGAAATAAAGCCTTACAATTCAAAGTTTTTTGAAAAATAATTACAACATGCTGCTAACTCCACAGTTTGAACCCTTTCTCCCCTAGACCCCCATGCACAAAGAGGTGTAAATTCAGTTATAAGGCCTTTGGCCTTACAATTCAAAGTTTGAAATCCCAAATAGCCAAATAAAAGTATAAACAATATGTAGACAATCTAAGATAGGGGTGTTTTAGAGAGTTTAAGAATTTGTGTGAGGGTATTTTAGTACACCAAAAGTTGAAGACGAAACAAGGAATCCGTATAGATTACAAAAATATTTATTTATTAAATTTTCCCTGAAAATTAGTAATATAACATGTTTGGAATGTTATTAAAATCCACAATTTCAAAAATCAAAGTGATAAAAATAATTGTAAAAAGTTAATAATATTGATCCAAATGAAGAAATAAAGCCTTACAATTCAAAGTTTGAAATCCCAAATAGCCAAATAAAAGTATAAACAATATTGTTTGGTACTTAAGATTTGTAGACAATCTACAATAAAAACTAAGACTATAAATATTCCCTTTGAAGCACGCCAAAAGTCACTCCAACAACGAAACTTGGTCTCCTTTTATATTCTAATGTATTGCCTTAGTTTCCTGGAATACAATAAACCATTTATTTGCATTAGTGAAACTATATAGGCAAATCTTAGAGAATATATCAAATGACTCTTGGAAAAAAAAAAAAAAAAAAAAAAAACTAATTCCTCCAAACTGAATTGTTAAGAGTAAATTTGTGTGAGATGATAATGATCATAGTCTAAGAATTATTGGTAAGTGTGCCAAATAGTTGTATTAGACTCCTAAAATTTTTCATTGTATTTTTTGGTGTACCAAAAAGACTTTTTTTTTTTTTTTAATGTTTTACAAAACATTTTTGAAATTAATCAAGAAAAAGAATAATTTTCACTAATATTTGAATAAATTAGTATATATTCAAGAAATTTAAGAATCACATGCACATATTCGAAGTAAAAACTAAGTCTCAATTCAGTCATTATTCATTTTATCCACCAAAAAAAAAAAAAAAAAATGCTAAGTCTCAATAGATCATAAAATGCATAAAAAAAAATCCAATCAAATAACTAATTAAAATTATTTTATTTTATCTATATGTTATATAATATTTATTTATTTTTTAATAACAAATGCATTTTAGTTTAAAATCATAATGTTTACCTAGGGAGTAATGGTTAAAAATCATACATTCAGTTATTCTTTAGTCTTCACTCTCTTAGATTTGGAGGAAATAGCAAATTCTCTTGAAAACTGTAAAAAATACTGGAGATTAAGAAAATTGACTCCTTCTACAAGAGTGTTCTCTCTCTCTCTCTCTCTCTCTCTTAAGCAGACTAAAAACTTCTTGTTTTCTCTTTTGTTTCTTTTTAAGTGATTAGAAACTCTTTTAATTTTTTCAAAGTATTATGAGCGGCTACGTGCAGGTATTATTTTTAACATGGCGGCAAATACAATTTCGAGATAAAGATAACTAGAAAGTAGAAATAACCAAGATAAGATAATTCACACACTTTTATTAGGAAAAATAAAATAAAAAGGAAGTTGAAAAACTTCCAACACACGTTTATTTGGAAAAAAATAAAAAAGGAAGATCAGAAAAATTGATAAGATAATTCACACACTTTTATTTGGAAAAATAAATGAATAAATAAAAAGGAAGTTCAAAAAATTGAAAAAAAAATAAAAAGGAAGTTCAAAAAAATTCAATTGGCAGGATTAGAACCCACCTTTTCAAGGTAAGTGTCCAAAATGATGACCAATGGGCTGAACACTTAGTACCCACGGAAAACTATTATAATTAAGTATAACGTAAATATATATATTTTTTTTTTGAGAAACTATAACGTAAATAATTTGATCAATTAAAATAGTTCATGACACCAACTAATTAATAAAAATATAAAATACATAAGCATATACATTACTTTTTTTATTATAAATAATATATTTAGAATTAATCATTATGTTTAATTTATAGATGAAAGATACTTAGCCATTCTCATTATAACCAATATTCCTGAAGGATTAATTATAATTTTAATGTTTTTAATATGCTTTATTATTCTATATTTTTATAAAATAAAATTAATAAAATTATTTTTAAAAATTATTTTATTTCTTTATATTTTTAATCAAGATTGGTCATTTGTACAACTTTTTTCCATTTTTGTATTTTTTTAATTAGTGAGTACAGATTTCTTGTACTTGATCCCAAAATAGATTTGTTTTTTGCTTCGATGAATTCTAGCATGTATAGAGAAGCTCCGAACCATAAGTTCAAAGCTTTTGAGATTATCTTTTCAACAATTAACAGTTGATCTTGTAATCACATAACATTCATATCAAAAGACACAATATGTCAAAGTTTGAAGTTTTCAATATTTGCAAAGTTAATTCCATAACATCAATCAAGTGAGTTTTGGTTGGCAACTGCAAGGAATTCCAAACAAAATCTTGAAACTAAGCAGCTTGCGTAAAAGAGCAACACCACAATAGGTGAGAGGGGAATTCAGCCTCTTCATTACATAGAACACAAGTCTAACTAGGAGAAATATTTTGATCAAATAGATTTGTTCAAGTAGTTATGTAGTTAGTACAAGCTTGCCAAACAAAATATGCACTTTTGACATCCAAAAAAAACTCATGATCTATATTACTTGTCCAAACTAGAGAGTCTTGAGGTTTTCTAGCATTCAAAGGGATAGACATGATAACTAAATCTTAAAACAGAGAGAAAATAGAATCAATGAGAAATTATTTCCCTCTTGGTGAATTGTAAGTTGAATCAATTAAATCAAATATTGTAGCTTTAGTAGGTAGAATCTAGGAAGCACGAATGCTTCATTTAGAGTGTGGTACCCGACTACATGTACCATATTAAGAAAATGTTTCTCTCCAAACTAGTTTAGAGAGAAACCCTTCAAACTCCACCAATACCTTTTTATTTGATTTGAGTTTTGAAAATCTAACCGTTGAATTACATGTTCTTATTATATTCTCCATACTTGCAAAATTCCAAAAAGATCAAAGATCAATAGCTATGCCATCAATCAAATATTTAAATCTCAATTGTTTGTGATTTAAAACTATGTATAGAAAATAAGTTTATTGATCGAATACTAAATAAAATTAGATTTGAATGAAATTTTACATGTCTATTAAGGATATAAAAAATATGAAATTCAACAGTTACATTTTCAAAATTCACATCCAATAAAAAGATATCGACAAAGTTTGTAGAGTTTCTCTTTAAACTAGTTTGGAAAGAAACTTTTTTCCACCGTATTAGGTGTCATTCCAGTGTCGTACCTGCCGTATCATGTTATACTGTAAATGAAAATTTTAAGAATTCACTATGAATATGATGATAGATAAATATTTTTGTATGAATTTCATCATCAACTTTTATTCTATATTTTTTAAGATATCAAGTCTTTTTTTTTTTTTTTTTGGGAACATATCTAATATCTGACTAAATAACATTTATTTATTCATCAAATTCTAAAAGATGATAAGTTCTCTTCAACGATATGTGTATGTGTGTAATGTATCAGTATTATAACTCGCCCCTCCCCCCCCCCCCCCCCCCCCACCCAAAAAGGAAAATTACTAGTTTTGCCCTTGTGTGTTGTACCCATATCTATATCCATGCTTCCTAGGGTAGAATGTGGGGAAAATACTCTTTGACCATGAGAAAGTGGGAGCCAATTGTCTTCCCAAATATTGATTTCAGTAACTGTTCCAATCCACCATCTACACCCAGAGCTAATAGATCATGACATGTTTGGACACTTATTACCTTGATCAGTGATTGACTTCCACTAGATACAAATTGAAGTTCATTTCATGTTTGGACACTTGTTACCTTGATCAGTTATTTATTACCACTAGACAAAAATCAAAGTTCACTTACCACATGAGTTTCACTTATCAAATTTTGGGCCTGGCCTCTAGGCCATTGTCGATGTTTGTAGTCTATTGTCAGTTAACTAAATTTGTTATATATATATATATATAAATACATCTAGATCCCTCACTATGGTCGCTCATGGCAACAACTCAACAATAAGGACAATGGAGTTTGAATGCCCACCTCCATATAATTATGTTATTATTTATTTTGTATAAGTAATTTTAATCAAAATAATAAAATTATCATATTATTAGAAGTCATTGATGCATCAAGTGACTGTACCAAATTGTAGAATTTTGAAATTGGACTTAAAAACCATGGTTGAGTCAAGTGGCTACATGCCTATGCCGAATTACATAATTTGTTTTTGATAAAACATGAACTTAATTGTTATTATCAACTTTTTCTCTTACCCTTTAGCAATTTCTAGGATAGACACAAAAACTTTTTTTTTTTTTTTTGAGAAACAAATAGACACAAAAACTTAATTAAAGATAAATGGATATCTATTCACGTATTTATCTTTAATTAAACTCTCATATTTTTTTTTAAAGCCAACTTTCATATTGTTTGTGTTGTGGAAAATATCCATTCATCTTATGATGCCTTTTATCTTTTAATATTGGATAAATATGGATTTGTTGTTGATAGACTAGGAAATTAGAAGTGAGGCCAATATGTTGCAAACTGGGATCTGTCCCTCCCCTTTTGTTAGTTATATATGATAGGGTTGACGAAATCGTCTACAGACGAGATAAACCTTATTGACGAGACCATTCCCCAGTGAAGAGCCTAACCCTTACTCATGCCACTGACGAAGACAGCTGGATCATTCAATGCCATCAATAACGCCTTGGACAGTTATAGGACCAACTGGACAGACCGTTGAGAGTACATTAAAAGCACCATTACAAGGCAGGAGACGTTACCAAAAGAAGACATTAACATCACAATGCCAAGCACAACGGCTAGAATCCAGAGCAACATATATAAAGCTCCCTACACTGCCATCACAAGGTACAAAAAAACACATAGATACTTCGAAACAATATCGATTGCCATTTTACTATTTTATTTCATTTTACAATATATACTCTTCCATTCTGACTTTGGCATCGGAGGCGCTGTGGCAGGCATCACACCGGTGACCATCGTTACGGAAGCAGTCTCGTCAACTTCACAGGCATCCAGGCGAGGAATTGGATCCATCTGGGCACGTTCGATTCAACTGTCGAAGTCACGCTTCATCAATATATATACACACACCATTGTTATTCTTGACAAATGCTCCCAGTGTTGTGTGATACTGTTATACCATTACCATGTGGGCACATCCCATGGCATGGTAAAATATTTTCTTTGTAGCAATATTATGTACTGTTGTCTTTTCTTTCTTTTTTTTTAAATTTTTTCAAATTTTTATTTTTTTATGTCATTAACGTTCACTTCACGTGCGTTAGATAAAAAAAAAATCCGCCTACTATGATGCTTTTGGGATGGAATACTTGGTGCACAATGCACTTATTAATGCCTTTGCTCAAATGGTTTGGATGCTTTGTTGGTAATTTTGGTTTGGATATGCCAATTAAGTAAATTATCCTTGATCTCTACCTCTTATCATCGTCATACAAAACCGCTTCTTTTTGATGTCTCATTATTTAGATTTGCATGTCTAACTCCATTGTCATTTTTTTTGGGTACTGTCGAGAGTTTTTTTTTTTTTTTTTTTTTTTTTTTTTTTTTTTTTTTAATTAAAAACTTAAAAAACACATTATTTAGTGTTCGTTTGGAACAACTTATTTAGTTGAAATTGAAAATTTTTTGCTAAAAATGTAGAAAAAATGTTAAAAAATAAGCTGAATAGTACAGTGAGACTCATGAATAGTATCAAAAAGTGCAGTATTACCCATGAATAGTAACAAAAATATGTTGAAAGTGGAGATAGCTCATCCCAAACGCACACTTAATCCACATGGGTTTCTTCATTTGTATATAATCCATGTGAATGATTTTTCTAGGGGTTTGCAATGGTGGAGTTTATACTGTTATAGCAAAATTTTAAACATTTTAATATATATTAACTAAGTCATTTATATATTCTAGATGTAAGCATGTTTATTGTACAATGACAAATGTGAAAGTGCAACCATTTTTAATAGTTGTTTGACACCATACTAAGATTGTTGAGGCTTAAACATCTTCACAGTTTAAACCACTAGATAATAGTAGTAATACTATGGTTTGGGGGGTATTTTTATCATTTAGTGATTGTAGGGATTTTTTTTTTTTTTTTTGGGTTCATTTTAATCACTCCTAAGGTATTTTGGTAATTTTGAGGTCTAGGGGCATATTGGACATTTTGGGGATATTTTGGTCCTTTTTTTTGTTTTAGGGGTATTTGTGTCATTTTGAGTATTTAGGGGTATTTTGGTCATTAGGGTGTTAGTTTTCTACACTAGACTATTGGAGTATAAATTAAAAAGAAAACAAAAATGACTAAACTTTGTAATTTTGTATTTAGAAAACACCTGTAAAAGCAATAAAAAAGAGAGCATATTGTAGCATTTGGGAAACCGCTACAACAAAAAAAGTACATTGTAGCGATTACCAAAAAAAAAAAAAAAACCATTGCTACAGAAAGACTTATAGTAGCATTTGAAAATCCGCTACAATAAACCTTTTCTAATAGCATTTTTTGTAAGTGCTACAAAAAAGACCACTGTTATAACTCATCTTTTTTGTAGTTATACGATTGATTCAAATGAGAGGTCATTCAAAATAACTTTAGTATGGTAGGAGGAGAAAATGTTAAATACATTTAACCTACTAATCATGCAAAACAAATTGCAAGCTAATGTATATGTGTTTCCATAGATTAGATGGATAAAAACTTATACTTTATCCAATGCCTAAATTATATCATCTAAATATGATTTATTGGAGGAAACCAAACTAGAGCCCTATTAAATAAGGTAATTTCAAAACTATTTACAAATATATTAGGAAGGGAAGTAATAAACTATTACTTCCACTGAAGGGAGAAACAAAATACACAGTAGCATTACAAAAGACCAACTGGAAACGATAGCAATAGTGAAGTGCCAAACGTGTTGCCACTTTAGCTACAGACCAAATATCTTTCACAATAACATGAGGAACCCAAAAAAGATCACAAAACAAGCCATTCTGATTCAGGAAGTAGTAGTCCGCGAGCCTAGTGTTGTCCATCCAATCCGTGGCACATAGCTTAGTCTAATATACATCTGATATTTTTCTTACTAAAATTTTATTAGCATTGTCATTTAAAAATAAATAAAAAGTAATAAAAAATGAATTAGATGGTACCAATAATAAATACACCACTAAAAAAAATAAATTCTTAAACTTTTTAATTTGATCGAATAAAGAAGTTGCAGTGCCAAACATATATAGATAAAGTGAAACAACCTTATCATTCCACACACGTGCCAGGCAGCCTACAAAATTGAACAAGCCGATCTCATAGACCCACACACAAAAAACCACAACTACAACTTTGAGCAATAATGACAATTGCTTATCAAATAAGAGAAAAGCCCAATATAATTTTATGGCCAAACAGATGTCCATATAAGTTGTACTCATCAAACCAACACTGCTGGAGTTAACAATCATCATCATCATCACCCAGTCCCAGAGTAGAAGAATAGAACCAAAATGGAAGCAAGGCAGAACATTGTTGTAGTGGTTTGCAAAATAGTGTCAAGATTTGTTCTTAGCATAACAAACAATGCAACAAATTTTCCAATCCACTGTTTTTGGCTAGATATATAATTTTGTTATTGATAAGATTCTACTTTGCCTACTATTTTTTTATGTTATTATCCAATTTCCAGACTTATTATAAAAAAATAAAATAAAATAAGAAAGAATAAGAAAAAGATTACCACCGGGCCTTGTAGCCTGAGTGGTACCCGGTTCCTCTTGTAACCGCTAGTGCGGGGTTCTATCCCTCGCAATAAACAATTACCCAGCAAAAAAAAAAAAAAAAAAGATTAAGTGACCATTTCAGAAATTCATAGTGGGAAAGAAGATAAGAGAGAAGATAGAACAACCTAAAAGTTTATGTGGTTTGGGCTTTGTGGCCTACATCCAAGGGATAAGAGGCGTACAATAGAAAAAAAATAATTGAATTTAAATTTCATATTGATTGTCTCAATCCCACAATTTTCTCTACCAATCAATCTCATGGTTTCTCTTGAAATTAATGTCTTGATTTGGTCTTCATTGACATGAAAAGTGAATTATACTTTCCAACACTCTCCCTCAAGTTGTGCACTAATCTCTAATGAAATGCACAACTTGTAGAAATTGAATCCAAAGCTTGATAGGTCTTCCAAATTTTCGTCCTTCCTCTTTGTTTTTTTAGTACAAGAAATCAAACGACAAAATTGAATCTTGGTATGAACATTTAGGTGCTTAATGGCATATGAAAATACCGCCATTAAAATGGAAAGTCTCCCTTAATAAGAAACAACAAGAAACCCTTCTATGGAAATGTTACTATAATATTGATGTGACAAAATTCATCGCTACAGTGCAAGGTATTAGGAGCAAGAATCGAATAGGTAAAATTACCAATATGCAAGAAAATACGTTTATTTGGGAGAGTCTCACAAAACTAACTAGAGAGGGGTGTCAACATGAATCTAGTCGACTCTGACGATCTTCAACTTGAGTTTTGCTCATCATACTGTGGGGGCAGCTCGACTACCTTTTGGATATTCGACCTTATCCTGTATCTAGACCAAGCTTGGCCAAGGGACCCCTTAGTGCCTTCTTGAGGGTGGGTTTAAAGGCCTATGTCATCTCTGCCATTAGTTGAGTAAAAGTTCTACTAGGTGCTTGTTGGTGACTCCCATAATTGTGCAAGGAAGACTCCCATGTTTATTGCCCCAATAATTGAGTAAAGGGCACTCTATGGGTGATGATAATGGGATTGATAAGGAAAAATCTTCTATTCAAGAGAGAGACTATCCTTAGTGCCACAAGTGACTTTGTAGAAGACTCACACGTGAAAGTGAGATTTGTCAGCATATTCACATTTGACTGGTGTGGTTAATTAAGTGATAAAGTTCATATTGGATAATAATGATAAGAGTGAGTGGTTAATATAACATAATTAAATCTAACCTCATAGTTTTAAGCTTTTAGATAAAGTTATATCCCTATATATTATATTGATTACTCAATTGAAGTCTCCTCAAAGTGATATCTACCCAACAACCATTTTATATTCTAAATTCTTTTAGTCAGTTTTCAATTTCAGAGGGCCAAATATAATTTTCTTTTAATCTTAACTTTCAATTTACATATATAAAAAAAATAGAATTAAAAAATAAATAAAAATCAGGGGGCTATAATTTCTTGTATTATATTGGCAGCTGCTAAATTGCCCCGTTCGTAATCATAGAATTGTTCATAAAAATTATTAAAAAGGCAAATGGAATCATAATCAATTAATCCAGATGCACTTTCAATAAACAATCCCCAGCACTTCTACAATTGGGGAATAACACAAAAGCTCTCTTTGCGATTTTGTGTAACTTCTGGAAAACTAATAAATATTGTTTATGGGCATCTGATCTGACCAAAGCCATTGAATGCGTGGTGTATGTATGGCATGGAAGCATATCTTAGGACAGTGAACTACGCCAAAAGAGGTCTTCTGTTGAGTTTGGACACAAGGAAAGCAAAGCATACCCTGTTGGAAAACTACGTAGTCCCCAGCACACAAAATTTAATAATCCAACAGGAGAAAGTTTGGAATAAAGATGCATGTTACCACTTACCACAAGAAAAGTCATCTGAATTTGAATGAAAAATGTGAACTTGATTAGCTCATCATTTTTATGTCCTATAAATAAGATATGCATTTCGGCATTACTAAGCATCACTATTAGCCCAACATCCATCGTATCCAACAAAGTTCAGTTTTATTTTGTGGATCATCCATGGCTATGGAAAATGTTAGACGTAGGGGTATCGGAGGGAGAGCACCCTCGCGCGACCATATTTTTGAAGAATTTGTACCTTATTCAGGGTGGACAGAGGATGTAAATGGTCGTTATCTTCTCATCGATCTGCCTGGTAATGAATCTTGTCACTATTTCAATCTGATATCTGAATATTCTTTATGTAGAAAAAACCTTTTTTTAACTAGATGTTTAAAGAGGAAAACCTTCACTTCACTTTCCATAATGTTCGGCTAATTGTGCCCATCAATAGTCGCATCAATGATTCTTTCAAGGATAAATTTAATTATTAAGGCAAAGTTTACTGTCTTCATCATGGAAAAAATTTAGATTTTTCTCCATTGAAAGATGAGAATACCTTTTGAATCAATTGTTCAGTGAAATTTTAACATGCATCTTGATCATGGAAACTAGATGATCTTTGTGGATTTACAGATAAAATGCAACTCCTTCAGACGGCCTTCATAATTGATAAAATGGGACATCCATTTTTGTTAGGCATTTGAATTTCAGACAGGCATCCAAACTTATGAAGAACACAAGCATTTACCCTTTCAATTTCAAAGGGAATTTTTGCAATTTCCCTACAAAAGTTGCCGCATGTATCTATAGAATTCACATAGAAATGAATTAGTTTCCAGCTAATTAAAAAGTTTATGATTTTTTTATTTCTTTTATTTTAACAGTTGATTTTATTCATGGATGAAAACGAGGACCATGGAATTAATTTTCCTCATTTTTGTTTTAGGTTTCAAAAGGGAAGAGGTTAAGCTTAGTATTGATGGATCAGGCAATATGACGGCCACTGGACAAAGGCAAGTAAATGAGGACAAAATGGTTTATTTTGACCAATCATTTAAATTGCCAGAAAATTCAGATGTTGATAAGATATCCGGAAGATTTGAAGGTGAGATTCTTTATGTAACTGTCCCAAAGCAAGCAGTAGAAGAAAAGAGAGAACATGAGACTGTGAAAGAAAATGTCAGTGATAAAGCAAAACAAATAGAACATGAAAAGCCTATCAATGATGAAAGTTTGAATAGAGATGACCACCACCACCACCACCACCACCGCGACAAGCCTGGTAGTATCCATGGCCACGATAGTGAGATGGAGAAAAGAAGCAACACTGGTAATATTCATGGCCACGATAGTGAGACAGAGAAAAGGAGCAGCAGAAATGCCCCCATGTGTTTCTCCAAAGAGACAATAGAGGGATGGGAGAATGAATCTGGTCTTTTGGGAAGTGCTGTGAAGTTGCTTAAAAGGAACAAGGGGATTGTTATGGCAGCTGTATTAGCGTTTTCACTAGGGGTATTGGTAACACGTAAGTTGGAATCACCTGGATATTGAGGAAGCTCTCGACCCTGCACTGTATGCAGTGTCTGCCCTCATATCATTATTATGTTGTCTGCACTGCAGATTTGTAATTACAGTAGCCTAAATCTACCTATGTACAGAATAAAAATGCTTTGCAAATATCCAAATAAATGAGAACCATACAATTTCTCCTTTCTCTATTCTTTCTTGAATTTTCTAGACTATATGATTTTTCTCTCTTTGAGCCTTACTTAAGAGATAAATCTTTACAAGAGGTATTAGAATGACCACAAAGTGCTTACCATGAGCAAAATTTGTGCTTGATTATATTTTGCAATTAGAAAAGAAGGCTCAAATTACAAAGCCAAGGGCAGAGTCATAGAATGCATATAGGCACTGTTTGAGTTTTCTTATCAAAGATTAAAAGACCTGTAGGATTTAAGCCAAGGGCAGAGTCAACTGCTAACAAGAATGTCACTAACAACCTTTAAAATGTCTATGTGAGAAGCAGACTTCCTTGGATTTTAAATCAAGAGCCTCTTACTAAATTATATGAGCTAAATCTGTCACATGATGATTTGAAATTAAAAGAAGCAGTTATTACATTAGTAATGAGACTCTACAATATATACCAAATGCTAGCACTGATGGTTTATGATGAGAACTTTCATGTTAGAATCTTTGACGCATAAATTTAACAATATATATACGAGGCACCTACCATGGACAAGAAATCATATGGAGAGGACATAAATCAGATCATGCACAATATGCTTCATCTGAATGTCAAGTATCATATAATATTGAGATTATTAATTATAATATCTTACAATTAATAATACCCTCACATATTGGCTGACATAGAGTAGATATATAAAATATCAAAAACACTTTACAGCTTATGAAAATTAATTAAAATCTCAGTCAATAAGAATGCATGCTGATAGGACATTGTTGGCTAATTACTATCCTGAATCTATCATTATTTGAGCATCATGTCTAGATCAATGTTGATGACAGAAGAGTCCTCACTATTTAGTGTCCGTTTGGCATGATTAATTTTGTCAACTTTTTTTACTATTCAACTTATTTTTGCTACTATTCATGAGTCCCGTTGTACTATTTCAACTAACTTTTACATTTATTTATAGTACTTTTAGCAAAAAGTTTTTAGGTTTAGCAAAATAAGAAGATCCCGAATGGACCCTTAAAATAGCAATCTAAGGTTACTGTTAGCTCACCAAGTAAGCCTTCAAGTTGATATTAAAACAATATTGATTTGAACATAATATTATGTCATTTGAATATGCTCTGTGTAATATAGAATGCTGGAGCATCCAAAAAAATTGATACTATCTCAATCTAGATGTTATTTATGAACGCATATTAACAAAAACACATTTACATATAATTATATATGGGCAACGGAGAATAACAACTTGATTCTTAATGATGAAAACAGAATTGATTTGGAAGGATCTAGATTTATAAGTGATTGCATAGATATATAGTAGGATTTGAAAGATAAAATATCTTAGAAGATATGCAATGAACAAAATAAAAGGCATCAAATTGTTATGCTTGTTTGGCAAAGATTATTTTTGCCAACTTATTTTACTATTCAGCTTATTTTTGCTACTATTCATGCGTCTCATTGCATTTTTTTGTATTATTCATGGGTTCTATTGTACTATTTTAGCTAACTTTTACCTTTATTTACAGTACTTTCAGTAAAAAGTTTTCAGTTTTTGAAAAATAAGCAAATCCCAAATCGACTCATATATACAGTGCCAAAACATATAACGCATCAAACTAACAGATGGTTACTTTATACTGTGATAAAGGGAAATCTAAATGGACACATCTTTGAATATTATTAACCATGAAGTTTTGAACAAAAGAAGGCGTAATAATTAACAAGTAAATCCTAGGTTCCCTAGAATTTTCTCTTCCTCTCTTGGATGTGCTCTCCCCTAACCCAAGTTTCTCTTTCCCCAAAATCTTTTTGCCGGTTGAGCCAGATAAATTAGAACTCAAAGAAATAAAGCCAAAATTCAAAGTAGTCCAGATTCCTAATATAAAATTCTTTCAAGAAATAAAAATAAAAACAGTTCGATTCCTGCTAATTTTAGTTAAAGGCTGCATAATTTCAGATATGGTAGAATTTGATTAGGTAAAAATTAAGAATGCCATAGGGAAAAAAGATTGTCTTTTGACAGTCCTTCCACTTTTAGCTAATATTCTTGGAGGCTTACAAGCTTCACACTGATCTCATCCACTATAATCCCCCATAAGAATATGCCAAAAATAGAGCAGCATCAATTTAAAATTTACTTTATCTTGTAGGATCTGATTCCACAGGCAGTCCACCAAAAAAAGTCATAAAGACAACCTAAATATGATGCGGGAGAGGGACGTGGCAAAAGTTATGACCTATGTCCTGTACAAGAATGTTTAGCAGCATAGGAAAATTTTCTATTCTTGAGCAAAGTATTGGAAAATTGTGAATGTTATCAGGATGTCCTATTTCTTATGTTGGATGAAATTCAACTCCAAATTAGATCCTGAAGAGTTTACCATACTTTTTTTAGGTGTGTCTACTTTATTTTAGTTCTTTACTCTCTTTCTTAAGATCAAAATTTTAAATAGGAACACAAAATCCAAGGGCAATAAAAAAAAAAGAAATGAAACTACCATTTTTAGTTTTATTGATATAAATTTCACTTTCACTAACTACATAAATTGTTGAGACTCGGAGCTTCCTGAACACGGTTGGGTTCAGGTTTGCTTAATGTTAAAAAGGAAAGCACTTTGTCTTTCTGATTGTTGACAAGGCATGATGTATGGAAGAATAAGAGAACCCAAGAAGAAATAAATAAAGGTGATGCTTTTGTTTTTTAAACTTTATTCAAAATGTGGGTGCTTTTGACAAAAAGGAGAGGGCCATAGTTGGGAAGTGGAATCATGTGCCTTCTTGCAGAGGCATCTCAGATATTGGGTACGACTATGAAACATGAATGCTGGGCTTTTTATCAATGTACCATGATTCTAAAGAAAATTAAACTGCAGAGTTTGACAAAATTCACCTATACAATTTTATAATAATAGGTGCAAAATGGATTGGTATAGAATTTTCAGAGCCCATTTTTTTAATATTGGCCCAAGTATTATTACAGTCTAAACTCTAAAACTTTATCTATATGGGGGCTTCTAAGCTAACTTCCAAGTCGCAAATTTTAAAGTTGCTAAAAATTAGAACATTATTCATATTTGATTAAAATTATGATGAATGGAAACTATTAACTCTTAAAAAAAAAAAAATAAATAAATAAATAGAAGAGTCTATAAACATGCGTTCAAAGACGAGTAGAATGGTATGACAAGCAATTGTAAAACAAAGTGGATGTGAAATGGCATGTCAGCCAAAAATCCTTAATGCATTCCGTATCATAGATGAGGTGAGGAGTGGAGGGCAAATGACACATGTCAATCTCTTTTTAACTGAATATTGATTTTCTCAAACACTTCAATCAAATAACAATATAATACAGAACGTGATCAATAGTCTAGAGTCTAAACCAAACTATAATATTAATGCAGAACATGCTTTACCAAAAGGATTAAAGGAGCTAGAAATTGAGGAATGACTAAGACCAACCCAACCAATTTGCACCCCTGACCCCTTCAACATTTCTAGAAATTTAGAACCCTATCCTGAAAAGAAAAAAAAAAGCAAGAGCACCCTATAAAATATTTTTTATATATTGATTGCCTTTTATTATTACTATTATTATTTTTCCTATTAAGATCTAGTTCTATGTATGAAAAAAAAAAAGGAATAAAAAAAGCAAGAAAGATTATTCAATTCGTGTTACATGGGCATGAATATAGTAAAAGAAGTGAAATAAAAAGACAAAAGAATGACGTGGATAACGAACCCGTAAAGGAGGGAAAAAACCGGGAAAAAGCAAGGACAAACCTTGACGAGAGGGCATGGAATCAAAAAACAAAAATTCTCTCCTCCCACTATCACTGCAAAAACAAAAACACAAAAATCAAAATCAAAAACCCAAATAGTAATAACAAACTGTACACTATTACAAAAATTTCAAAAACCGCACTCACCTCAAAAAGCAAACAAACCGTATCGCTCCATTATAACAACACAATTAACCAGCCTCAAAAAATCTTCGTTTCTCTTTACACCGCTATCAACGGCAGCAAACTCATTTTTTTGTCCAAACCCACCCCCAAAGCTGTCATAAATCACAAAATGTTGACAACATGAATCCGGCGTCGTCTCATCCAAATCCACCTCCGCCGGCGGTGCAAACAGTGAGGAAGCTAATTATAGACGTGGTGGACGCACGTGACCTTCTTCCTAAAGATGGGCAAGGCAGTTCCAGCCCCTACGTGGTGGTGGATTTCGACGGCCAGAAGAAGCGGACCTCCACCAAGTACCGTGACCTCAACCCGACTTGGAACGAGTCGATCGAGTTCGAGGTTTCCGACCCGGAACACATGGACTCGGAGGAGATTGAGATTGAGGTTTTTAACGACAAGAGGTATGGAGCTAACAGTGGCAGTGGCCGTAAAAACCATTTCTTGGGGAGGGTGAAGTTGTACGGGAGCCAGTTTGCTAAGCGAGGTGAGGAGGGTTTGTTTTACGTACCGTTGGAGAAGAAGAGTGTGTTTAGTTGGATTAGGGGTGAGATTGGGTTGAGAATTTACTATTTTGACCAGCAGGTTGTTGCTGAGGAGCCACAAGCGCAAGGCGGTGGAGGTGGTGGTGGCGGTGGTCCACCGCCGCCTCCGGAGGAACCGGTGCCGATTCAGGAGAGGCCGAGGCAGGTTATGGTGGTTGAGGAAGGTAGGGTTTTTGAAGTTCCTGCTCCGACGGAGAATGTTCACGATGGCTGTCACTCGCCGCCGGTTGTGGTTATTGAAGAGTCTCACCCTCAACATCATCATCATTACCCTCAGAATCCTCCGCTGCAGCCTCAGGCGGTTCATTATCATCATTCGGAGCATCCTCCGCCGCAGCAGCAGCAGCAGCAGCATGAAGATTCTCACTCTCATCAGCACCCGCCGCCGCCGGAGGAGCAGTTTCTGCCGTCGATTAGGAAGATGCAGATGGGGAGAGGTGGAAGCAGTGGCTGTGGAGAGAGAGTTAGGGTTTTGAGGAGGCCGAATGGAGATTACTCTCCGAGAGTGATTTCTGGTAAATTTGGTGCGGATCAGAGTGAGAGAGTTCATCCGTACGATCTGGTGGAGCCGATGCAGTATTTGTTTGTGAGGATCGTGAAGGCGCGTGGTTTAGAGCACAACGAAAGCCCTTACGTGAAGATCAAGACGACGAGTCATTACGTGAAATCGAAGCCGGCGAGTCATAGACCTGGTGAACCGACGGACTCGCCGGATTGGCACCAGGTCTTCGCGATTGCTCATAACAGACCTGACTCGGCGAGCTCGACCTTGGAGATCTCCGTTTGGGACTTGCATTCCGACCGTTTTCTCGGCGGCGTTTGCTTCGACCTCTCCGACGTGCCTGTACGCGATCCTCCCGATAGTCCATTAGCACCACAGTGGTACAGACTCGAAGGCGGTGCCGCCGATCAACATCCCGGCGGAGTCTCCGGTGACATTCAGCTCGCTGTTTGGATTGGCACTCAAGCCGACGATGCATTCCCAGAAGCTTGGCACTCAGACGCGCCGTATTTAGCGCACACACGCTCGAAGGTGTACCAATCTCCAAAGCTATGGTATCTGAGAGTCACAGTAATCGAAGCTCAGGACCTTCACATTGCTCCGAATCTCCCTCCATTGACGGCACCAGAAATCAGAGTAAAAGCTCAGATAGGATTTCAATCATTCAAAACAAGGCGAGCCTCCATGAACAATCACAGCGCGTCGCTGCACTTCAACGAGGACTTGCTCTTCGTCGCCGGAGAACCACTGGAAGACTCGCTGATCATTCTCGTCGAGGACCGTACAAACAGAGATCCCCAACTCCTCGGCCACATAGTGATTCCCGTGAGCGCGATCGAGCAACGGTTAGATGAGCGCCACGTTGCATCAAAATGGTTCCCATTGGAATGCCGTGGTGGTGATGGTTGTGTACCACCTGGAAGAGGAGGTGGGTCCTACTGTGGACGAATCCATCTACGTCTTTGCTTGGAGGGTGGGTATCACGTGCTGGATGAAGCGGCGCACGTGTGCAGTGATTTTAGACCCACGGCTAAGCAGCTGTGGAAGCCAGCTATTGGGATTTTAGAGCTTGGAATCCTCGGGGCTCGTGGCTTGCTCCCAATGAAAGCCCAAGGTCCAGGCAAAGGCTCAACCGACGCGTACTGCGTAGCCAAGTACGGCAAAAAGTGGGTCCGGACTCGAACCATCACAGACAGCTTCGATCCACGCTGGAACGAACAGTACACGTGGCAAGTCTACGACCCTTGCACAGTCCTCACCATTGGAGTTTTTGACAACTGGCGCATGTTTGCTGACATGTCAGATGATAAAACAACAGACTGCCGAATCGGGAAGGTGCGCATACGAGTCTCCACTTTAGAAAGCAACAGAGTGTACACAAATTCGTACCCTTTGCTGGTTTTGCTAAGAACCGGGTTCAAAAAAATGGGCGAGATCGAATTGGCGGTTCGGTTCGCGTGTCCTGCTTTGCTGCCCGACACGTGTGCGGTTTACGGGCAGCCGCTGCTTCCGAGAATGCATTACTTGCGGCCGCTTGGTGTGTCTCAACAGGAAGCGTTACGTGGAGCCGCGACTAAAATGGTCGCGGCGTGGCTTGCAAGGTCGGAGCCTCCGTTGGGTCACGAAGTGGTTCGGTACATGTTGGATGCGGATTCACACACATGGAGCATGAGAAAGAGTAAAGCTAATTGGTTTCGGATCGTGGCGGTTCTAGCTTGGGCGGTCGGGTTAGCAAAATGGTTGGATGATATAAGAAGGTGGAGGAACCCAGTGACAACTGTGCTAGTCCATGTTTTATATTTGGTGCTTGTTTGGTTTCCTGATTTGATTGTCCCAACTGGGTTTCTATACGTGTTCTTGATTGGAGTTTGGTATTATCGGTTTAAGCCCAAGATACCAGCGGGTATGGATATCCGATTATCACATGCGGATGCAGTTGACCCGGATGAACTGGATGAGGAATTTGATACAATACCAAGCTCGAGACCATCTGATTTGGTTAGAGCAAGGTATGACCGGTTGAGAATGTTGGCTGCAAGGGTCCAAACAGTTTTGGGTGATTTTGCAACCCAAGGTGAAAGGGTCCAAGCCTTGGTGAGCTGGAGGGACCCTAGAGCTACTAAGTTATTCATATTTGTGTGCCTGCTTATCACTGTGGTTCTCTATGTGGTGCCACCAAAGATGGTTGCTGTGGCCTTAGGATTCTACTACTTGCGCCACCCCATGTTTAGGGACCCCATGCCACCATCTAGCTTAAATTTCTTCAGAAGGCTTCCAAGTTTGTCAGATCGATTAATGTAGAGTAGAAGAGAATATTTTTTTGTTTTTTTCGTTTGGGTTTTTTAACAATTTTTTAGGGGGATGAAAATATGGGACTGGTGGGGAAAGGTTGAGGCAATCAGAGACAACTGTCCGTGTTGAAAAAGTTGTCCTAAAATAACATTTTTTCAGGAGTGAAAAGGGTGAGGCTATGAAGGAAAGTGGCAAATTGGCATGATTTCACTCCTTTTTTTTTTTTTTTTAAGAAGGTGGGCGATTTGAAGTGATTGACTTATAACTATTGAAATCTTGAAATAAGAGAAAGGAAATGGGAGGCAAAAAGACAGATTAGAGGGAAGAAAAATTGAGTGCTATAGTGCAGGCTATAGTTGAATAGCAGTGACAGTTTGTAATGGTGTCCTGAAAAGTAATTGCATTCTAATTTATAAAATTGAGCTGACATCTTTTTTTCAACTATGTTAGTATGATGATAGATTTACCTCTAGTGAGCTGTGCTCATGATCACTGTTTTTCACTTTGCACTGTGAAATATTGAAATCTGTCTAGATTAAATTTTACTGCTGTAGCACTGCATTAAAGTATAGGCCATGATTTTTTCAGATTTGAAAAAAAGAGGAGGTTGGAGCAGATATTATGTAGGGCTATGACATTACCAAAAAAAAAAAA
Organism: Quercus robur; assembly: GCF_932294415.1. Lineage (NCBI taxonomy): Eukaryota > Viridiplantae > Streptophyta > Magnoliopsida > Fagales > Fagaceae > Quercus > Quercus robur. Next base: position 42,103,599 of record NC_065543.1, read on the forward strand.
AATCATGGCAAAACTTAAGATGCTGGGATATTTCATTTGGAGTTTCGTATTCATATTGTAACAGTGTTTTATTTATCATATCATGTTATAATTTTTTTTAAATTATTTGTGTTGTTGTATCGTACTATATCCATGTCCGAATTTGTGCATGATCAAAACTTTGTTCACGAGACTGGCAGATATGAAGTAAATGTAAATGTGAATTTTCTAAAGGGCTAGTAAAATCAAAGAAAGGATACGACAAAAAGCTAACAGATAAAAAAAGGGCTAGCAACTTTAAACGCGTCTTGCTAAAGCCTCTGATGTGGAGGAGATAGTGCTTTACAATTCACAGATAAAAAGATCTCTAGCTAGGAGAACATTTTTTTAGCCCAATACATATTCTTGATAAACAATTTTTTTTTTTTTTTTTTGCTACTTATTTGAAAAACATGCTGAATGCATTGTTGGCAGCCTTTGGACACAATTTTCAGAATATGTCTATTGCACCCAACTTAAATCTTCCACATTCATTGCTTTAGCACAGATATTTATGTGCACTTGAGGTTGAAAATGGTGGTCATGCTCCAACTATTTATTCTCTGGGTGATTATTTTTATTAAAAAAAAAAGGGGGTAGAAAAGGATAATATTATTAGGCCCGAATAAATTAGGAAGTCATTGCATCGGGGAATCAAATTGGAAAATAGATTCACTTTCTAGAGGACTTTTATTCATTTATTTATATAAAAAAATAAATACGTCCCTTTTCAGGATAGACCAATAAAATTGATGTTTCACTTCCTCAACTGTCTTATCTGGACCAAAATGTCGAGCAAGGCCTATGACATGAATTGCCCATGCTAGAAAATCTCATTGAAGTCCATGAGATGCATGACTTTTTTTGTTGGCCTTTTGAACAAATAACCATTTTGAAGAATGTATTCATTCATGCTAGGGCATAATGCAGTACACATGTTACCATAGATCTCTCCAAAGTTTGGAAATGAGTCATAGTCCTATTTGAGTCTCTCAAATCTTGTAACCTTAATGCTTATGACTAATAGCAATGATACTCCACAACTATAAGTGCATCAAAGTCCTTATCAATTCATGCACTGTGTTTTACAACAAAGGAGTACCGTTGTAGGAATTTAACCCTAGGGCCAAAGCTCAACTTCTTTTAAGAGTTGAAGTAGAGGCTTCATTTCATCAAAAAAAGAAAAAAAAAAAAAAAGAAAAAGAAAAGAAAGATGACACATTCTTGTGATAATAGATAATGGCGACAGTGAGATAGGTTGAGTATCTTTGTTCTATGTCATTCATCTTTTGGCTAAAATAAGCTATCGGGTGATGCTCTTGACCAAGTAATCCTTCTATGCCAATACCTTAAGCATCACATTCCAGTAAGAGGGAGTTTGGTTCGCTTAATTTTACATCAAAGTGTAATATTACATTCTTGTAATCTTAGATTCATGTGATTACATTACTTTAATGTGATATTAAGGTGCTTGGCTTATTCTAATCATAATCCAAGAATGCAACATTCATATAATTGATGTATAAACATTCTTAGAATTAATTAAAATGATTATAATAACAAATTGATTAAACATAGCCTCAACACCAAAATAAAATGCCAAAATTACCCTTGAACCAAAAAATACCCTTGGAAGCCCAAAATGACCAAATTGCCCCTAAAACCTAAAAAATAAAAAATAAACACACACACACACACACTTGAAATCTAATAAGATGACCAAAATACTCATGTAGCCTCTAAAATTACCAAAAATACTCTAAATCCAATGAAAATGACCAAAATACCTCCCAAAACCCCAAAATGAACAAAATAATCCCAAAATCTCTAAAATGACAAAAATACTCCCAAAATCACTAGAATGGCCAAAATAGCATCAAAATCTCTAAAATAACCAAAATAACCCCTAAAACTTGTAAAATTACCAAAATACCTCAAAACCTCTAAAATGACCAAAATACCCTTAAAAACCACTAGAATGAGCAAAAAAAAACTTTGAAACCTCATAAATGACCAAAATACCCCAAAATATCTAAAATAATTAAAATACACCCCGAAAATCACTAAAATTACCAAAATACCCTTAAATCCTCTTGAATGAACAAAAAAACTTGAAACCTCTAAAATGACTAAAATACCCCCCAAAATCTCAAAAATGACCAAAATACTCCTATAACCTCAAAAATGAACAAAATACCTCTGAAACATCAAAATGACCAAAACGCCCATGAAAACCAATTTTTGGTTGTTTTGAAGTTTTGGAAGTATTTTGGTCATTTTAATGGTTTTAAGGGTATTTTGGCCATTCTAGTGATTTTTTGGGGGGTATTTTGGTTATTATAGTAGTTTCGAGATTATTTTCGTCATTTTAGAGATTTCAAAAGTATTTTGGTCATTTCAGAGGTCTCAAAGGTATTTTGGTCATGCTAGTGGTTTCAGGGTATTTTTCATCATTTTAGAGGTTTTAGGGTATTTTAGTCATTCTAGAGATTTTGAGATTATTTTGGTCATTTTAGAGGTTTCGAGATTTTTTTTTTTGGGTCATTTTCTGAGGTTTCGGGGTATTTTTCTTCATTTTAGAGGTTTCAAGGTATTTTTGCTCATTTTAGAGGTTTTGGTGTATTTTGATCATTTTAGAGGTTTCGAGGTATTTTGGTCATTTGAGAGCTTTTGGGGTTATTTTAGTAAATTTTTAGGTTTGGGGTATTTTGGTCATTTTAGAGGTTTCATGGGTGTTTTGGTTATTTTGGAGGTTTCAAGGGTATTTTCATCAACTTAGAGGTTTCAAGGGTATTTGGTCATTGTTTAGGTTTCAAAGTATTTTGATCATTTTTAGAGGTTTTGAGGGTATTTTGGTAATTTTGGAGGTTTCAAGAGTATTTTGGTCATTTTCAGAAGTTTTGAGGGTATTTTTTTTAGAGGTTTCAAGGGTATTTTGGTCATTTAAAAATTTTTGGGGGGTATTGTGGAGGTTTTTGGGATATTTTGGACGTTCGTGATGCGTTTTAGTAATTTTGGTGGTTCCAAGGGTATTTTGGTCATTTTAGACGTTTAAGAGTATTTTTGAGATATTTTTTTTTTATATTTTAGTAAATTCTCATTAGTAAAATAAATTTTTTTAGTATGGGCAATTTTGGTCAATTCAATAAATTATTACATCCTCACCAATAAGTAATGTAAGATCACCCTTATTTAAGAAGGTAACATGATTAAGGTGATGTGATATGATGAAGCTTGAGTTCGTCAGTCGAAGTAGGCAAATGGAACCAGCCTCCGGTCTGTATGAATGTATCCTTAGAGATGGTCACCGGTGTGGTGCCTGCCACGACGCCTCCGATGCCAAAGTTAGAATAGGCAAATGCTCTATGAAACAAAATAGATAAATAAGACAATAACAAGTGTTTTCCAGAGTAGCTATGTACCTTCTGTTGACAGTATAGGGGCTTTATATGTGTGGCTTTGGTTGCTAGCCGTTGTGGTCGTTAATGCATTTCTTAGTAATGCCTCTTGCCTAATAATGGGGCTTTTAATAAGTTCCCAATGGTCTGCCTGGTTGGTTTTGTAACTGCCCAAGTCATCGATTGACTATATTGAATGATTCCCTATCATCATCAGTGGTGACTGGTTTCTTCGTTGTTCAGGACGACTTCGTCATGAGTGTTGGCTTCGTCTAGGAGACATAATCTCGTCATTCCCATTAGTTGCCCCCCAGGTTCTGTGGTCGTCTGTGACGTGTCATGAGGACCATAGAAGATGAAAAGTTTTCCCGAGCTGTCTATGACTCTTGGGGTTCTGCCCCGAATTTAATGTATAGTGGCGGCGCTACACGCAATGTGACCACGTGCTGATCGATGGCATTAATGGCATGACCCTTGGGTTTTCCGCTATTTTTCAGTTTCCTTGGGTCTTGGTTTCAAAACTTTCTTTTCTTTCACTTTAATCATTTGCTCTGAGTTTTATTTTTACCGTTTATTCCTGCGACCGTTCCGACCCTGCTCCGGCGACATTTTTCGAATTTTTCTGGATTCATTCGTTTATTCTCCAAGGTACGTTCCTCTTTTCTTCCTCTTTTATTCTCTTTTCCTTCACAATCTATTATGAGTTCCTGATTTTTCTTTTCCCTTTGCTTTGCTGTGGTTGTGTTTGTTTTTCGGGTCTTTAGGATTTTGTTCCCCTTTTCATGGTCAGTTCCTTTGAGGTTAGGGTAGCTTGCCCCTCGGTCTCTTTCTTTTTTGCTCGCTTAGGGGCGGCTTTAGGTGTTTCTGGTGATTTTTTTCCTTTGGTTGGGGATTTTGTTTTTGAAGGTTGTGGGTTAAGTGTGGTGTTAGGGGAGCTATCTCCAATATTAGGCCAATCACTTGCTTGGTTTGAGGGTGAAGCGAAGAGGATGTCGAAGGTGAGATCTAGTGAACTTGAAACTGGGTTGTCGTCTAGCGATGGCCTAGTGGAGGGTGATACGGCCGTCTCTGCCCCTCACCCAGTTAGGGCTTTCTACGCCCTCGGGGAGGCATGCGGGCTGGACGCTGATACCATAGCTAGGTTTAAGGATAGATTCCAATTCTCTGAACGGGTTCGTGTTCGTCGGCCCAGTAGTGAGGATCGGGCATGCCACTTCTTCCCTGGTGAGGTATGCTTCTACGAGGTTGCTTTCACTTGTGGGCTTAGGCTTCCCGTCCATCCGTTGGTGATGGAGCTTTTAGGTTATTTTGGCATTGCTCCCGGGCAGCTTATGCCCAATTCATGGAGGATAGTGATCAACTGTATGGAAATATGGTTGGCCGCTAACGGGGATATGATCAAGGTGAGTGAGCTCGTCTACCTTTACCGTTTAAAAGAGTCAAAATAGTATAGATATTATGAGTTAGTACCTTGGGCAAGGAGGACTAGGATCGTCAAGGGTTTACCCTCGTCATTCAGGTATTGGAAGTCCCGTTTCTTTTTCGTGTCAGGGGACGATTTTGAGACCTCTTCTAGCGAGGGTTGAGGTGATATCCCAAGGTTGCTCCGTCGGTCAGGAACCCCGAACTTAGGTGCGTCAATGTTTCTCCTCGTCTGTTAATTTTCATTCTGCTTATGTGGCCGTCTTTAACTCTTGTAGTTATCTCTTTGGCAGTTAAGAGACGTCCTAAGTTAAAGAGCAAATACCAAGATCGCGTTGAAAAGGCGATAGAGTACGCCAGGACGATTGAAAGCTGGGAGGACCTTGTAGATCCACAGACGCTTTCATTCTATTGCTTAAGCCCGGACCCATCTCCCTACGTCTTGCGCAACATCGACATCGAGGGAAAAAAGAGTAAGTATTGACTTTGTCAGTGTTAACTTCCCTTTAAGCACCATTTTTTTTTAAGTGTTTTCCTTCTTACAGAGATGACGACTAAATTCAACAAAGACATGTATGCCAAGATGAGGTCAAAGAAGGAAGAGCCTTTGTCCAGTATCGGGAAGAAGGGAGTGCGCATGACTGGGAAAGGTCCGTCCGCTACTCTAGTTGTTTCAGTTACTCCCGTCATTTTTGGTGTTGAGACAGTGAGGACGACCTCTCCAGCCGTTTCGGTTGAAGAGATTCCCACTCCTTCGTCGAAGAGGCAGCGCATATCAGGCCAGGAAAAGGAGAAGGCGGATTCTCATTCGTCCACTATATGGGGAGATCAAGGTCTGGCTATGGACAGGGCACATGGAGTTGTTACGGCCGAGGACTTAAAGGTTTTTGACGGCGTGCCTTTTAACGTGGTCGCTAATCAACAAGTTCATAAGCTCGTCCAGGTAATCTGTCCGTGTGTTTTTTGTATTTATCCGTCTTTTATTGACGACGTTAGCTTTCTTTTCAGGTGTTGGGGGAGAGTCTTCACATTACTTCTGAGTACCTTACTCAGGAGGCCAAGGTGGCGTCACTAACGTCCAGAATGGAGGCCCTAGACGAGGAGAATTCTACAATGAAGAAAAAGCTCATTGATTCCATGCACAAGGTCAATACCTTGAAGGAAAGTACCAAGGCTTTATCCGACGATCTTCGTGCTGAGCGTCAGTTGACCTTGGAGAAGGACGAACAGCTTCTAGTAGCCAAGGAAAAGCTCAAGACTATTGCTGTAAGGTCCGTCGAGGCTTTCCAGCAGATTGATGAGTACAACACTATACTTTTCAGTTGGTACTTCAAAGGCTTTGAGCTTTTAAGGCGGTATCTCGTCAAGCATCCCACCGGAGTTGATTTGCAAAACTTGGATCTTGAGGTGGAGGACCAGGAGATGGCGACTGACGAGGCGGCCCAATCTTCTGTTCCTGAAAGTGATGTCCCTGACAGGACTACTGCTGACGATGCTGATGCTGCCGGGAATGACGCTCCTATGGGTGATGACGCTGTTGCTGGCCCCTGAACCTTTATACTTATGGAAATTTCTTCTTCTTTTGTTAGCCCGTCATGTTTTGGGCTTTTTTGTAAATCTAATTTTAGAACAATTTAATCTGTCCTGAGAACAATTTTCTTGTGTTGCCTAGTGTTTATGGGTTTTTTGGGGTATAACAACAATGGTAATTTGCCCTTGGTTTTTGGGCTTTTTAATTAAATTTGCAATATACTTATTTGTTTGTCAAATGCTTGTGCTGTTTTACATTCATCCATACCTTGTACTTAGCATAAATTTCTTGGCTGTGACCTCTCCATTCGTCAATGTTTTGCTACTTACTCACAATCTTTCAGAGGGGGTTGGATACAACTTGAGTTTTGTTCTGATTTGTTGCAACTTGTCCCCCTTTTTTTTTTTTTTTTTTTTTTGGTGGATTCATCGGTAACCTGAATCCGTCAAGCGGGATCTTGTCACTGGCGGCTACTAAAGGATTGTGCCTGCGTTAGTGGCTTGCACCCGTCGAGGTGGAGCCTTGTTACTTTACTTATACCCATTCAAGCAAGGTTGTCAAAATCGGGATCTTACGTAGGATCGTTGAAGGTAGGTGGGATCGTAAATCGTAGGATCGGATCGTGAATCGTAAAATCCTACATATTTTCATATTTAAAGCAAAAAACACATTGATAATGACTTTGTATGTTGAATAATCACGTAAATTATAAATTCATCCATAAAAAAAATTTAGATTTGCATCATATGATGTAATTTGCATGTCATATATCACTAAGTCTATACTAACAAAACAAATATATTTAAGTCTTGACTTAATGTATCTAAAAAGTTCAATAAATATTTAATTAGTAACCAAATACCAAAATATTTATCAAAACATAAGGAAAATATTTTTAAGTTATAAGTTCCAAATTTGAAATCCAAAATAAGTTAGCAAATGGAAATTAGCTAACTACAATATGAAATCCAAAAGTAAGATGAATATTAAGGTGAAGTGAACATTTAATTATTCCCATTCTAAGGTTCTTATAACCACCGTCCTAAATTCCTAATCATCATCATCCATTCCATCATCTATGTAGACATTATATATTTGTATACTAGAGTTGTAAAAGATATCAAGATACAATTTCACACTCAACTATTCAAGTTATACCACTTAGTAACAATTAAAGAGTATACTCAAAAAAATCAATCAATCAATATACAATACAAGCATAGTTGATAAAATTATATATAAAAAAAATATATATATATATTTTAGTAATATTAGAACACAAATTAGTATATTGATCAAACAAATTTAACAATATTATAGCTTAAAATGCAGCAAAGTCAAGTCAAATTCTTCATTTAGAAATGATGAAACATTCTTTCATTTTGATTACAAGTGAACTAGAAACTAGAAAACATTTGCTTAGGTTGACATAATTTTATAAAATAAAAAATAAAAAGTCATACCATCACAACATGAAAAAATAAAAATCCTTAAAGCTTCATCAAAGCAAAAAATTTATCCAAAAAAAAAAAAAAACAAAAAAAACAAAAAAACAAAAAAAATTATGTTTTTGGTAGGATCGGTAGAATCCCATACGATCTTATGATCCTATACGATCCTACACGATTCTACGTACGATCCTAACATTTTTACGATCCTAGTGCGATTCTAATCGTTTTGGTGAGGTGGGATTGTAAAATTGTGCGATCCTACGATCCAAATTGCGATTTTGACAACCATGCATTCAAGGGATGTTTGTTGCGTTTATGGCTTCGTCAGTGACTTACATCCATCAAGGCGGAATCTTGTCACTTAACTTTTTGATTTACACCCTTTCTAGGGATTTTGTCATGTTTTCGGCTTCATTAGTAACTTACACTCGTCCAGACGGAATCTTGTTACTTAGCCGTTCTGTGGCTTACACCCGTTGGAGGGATCGTCAGTAACTTACATCCGTCAAGGCAGAATCTTGTTACTTAGCCATTCTGTGGCTTGCACCCATTAGGGAGATCACCAGTAACTTAAATCCGTCAAGGCGGAATCTTGTTACTTAGTCATTCTGTGGCTTACACCCGTTGGAGGGATCTTCAGTAACTTACATCCGTCAAGGCGGAATCTTGTTACTTAACTATTATATGCCGTACGGCTAACTAAACCTACTTACAAAAAGACACTAGATGAATAATTCTTTCATTAATTTCAGGAATGAATATATTTGTTTGTTACATCTATTGGTGATACTTTTTTAAATACTCAATGTTCCATGGTCGAGGAAGTCTCTATCCGTCCAAGGTTTCCAGGTGGTAACTACCTTATCTTGAGTAGTGACCAACTCAATAAGGTCCTTCCCATATGGGACCCAGCTTTCCTTGGGCAGGGTCTTTAGTTGCGGTGGTGATCTTGAGCAAGATGAGGTCACCTATGTCCAGTCGTCTGAGTTTAACCCTCTTGTTGTAGTATTCGGCCATCTTCAGCTGGTACTTCATCATCTTGCTGAAGGCTTTATCTCTTACTTCGTCCAAACAGTCCAGGTTGAGTCATAGTTCATCGTCATTGCATTCTTCGTTGAACGTCTCTCGCCCGACGCTCGTTACTCCTACTTCGACCAGGATTAAGGCTTCGGTGCCATAGGTAAGCTTGAAGGGGGTTTCTCCTATTGGGGTTCTCGCCGTGATACTGTAAGCCCACAGGACATTTGGTAATTCTTCTGGCCAGGCACCCTTCGCATCGTCCAGCTTGGCCTTGATAATCTTGAGTAGCGTTCGATTCGTTACCTCCGCCTGTCCGTTTGCCTGGGGGTGCCCTAGGGACGAGAACTGGTTCTTAATTCCAAGATTTGAACAGAAGTCTCTGAAGTCTTGGCTGTCGAACTGCCTCCCATTATCTGATATAATCGTCAAGGGAATCCCGAACTTGCAGATTATGTTCTTCCACACAAAGCTCCGAATTCTTGCCTCGGTGATCGTTGCTAGAGCCTCTGCTTCAACCCATTTCGTGAAGTAATCAATAGCAACTAGTATGAATTTTACCTGACCTTTATCTTGGGGGAGTGGACTGACGATGTCGATTCCCCATTGCGCGAATGGCCACAGGGATGCTATCGTCGTTAGTCTTTCTGCTGGAAGTCGTTGTACATTCCTATATCGTTGGCACTTGTCGCACTTCTTGACAATTTCAACAGCGTCCACCTGCATAGTAGGCCAGAAATAACCTGTTCGTATTACCTTGTTTACCAGGGATCTGGGGCTGGCGTGGTCGCCGCAAACTCCTCCATGGATTTCTTCCAGTATGTATCTGACTTCTTCTTCATCGACACACTTCAGGTAAGGCATGGAAAATCCTCTCTTGTACAAGGCGTCATTGAGGATCATGAACCTAGCTGCCCTCTTCTTAATCTTTTTAGCTTCTTTTGTATTTTGAGGGAGGTGTCCGTCCTGGAGGAAAGACATTATTGGTGTCATCCAGCTATTTGCGCTCTGGATGGTGAATGTTGGGGCCTCTTCAATGCTGGGGTACTTCTGGACTTCCATCGCTAAGTCTATGGTAATCTCCCTTTTTTCTGACGATGCTAGTTTCCAGACTTCATCTGCCCCCATATTCTGACTTCTTGGGATTTGTACGAATTCCATTGCATCGAACTCTCGATTCAGATGCTTTGTCAGCCTGAGGTATTTCTGCATTCTCTCTTCTTTTGCTTCGTACTCCCCCTTGATCTGCCCGATCATTAGCTTCGAATCATTTTGGACTAACAGGTTCTTAGCTCCAAGTGCCTTTCCAAGCCTCAATCCCGTCAGTATCCCTTCATATTCAGCTTCGTTGTTGGTAGCCGAAAATTTTAGTTGAACTCCGTACTTAAACATTTCTCTGTCGGGGGTGGTTATGAAGACCCCTATTCCCCCCCTCATTTGGGCTGACGAACCATCAGTCTGTATCGTCCATCGCTCGACTTCATTGGTGAGGCTGTCTTCGTCCGGAAAGGTGAACTCTGTGATGAAGTCTGCCAACGCTTGCGCCTTGATTGCTGTTCTGGGATAATATTCAATGTCAAATTGACTGAGTTCAATCGCCCACTGGACCATTCTTCCAGCTGCCTCAGGTTTGTTCATCGACTTCTTGATTGGTTGGTCCATCATCACAAGGATGGGATTTGCCTGAAAGTATTGCCTTAGCTTGCGCGAGGCTACTGTTTCTTGCCTTCTTCTCTAATCAAGGCCGCACTCACTGCTGAAGCTGATACTGCAAGGTATAAATATAGGTCTTCCCCTTCTTTGGACGGGTTTAAGAAGGGTGGATTACTCAGGTAACGTTTGAGTTCTTGGAACACTGCTTCACATTCATCGGTCCAGTCGAAAGCTTGTTTCAAGGTCTTGAAAAAGGGTAGACACTTGTCCGTAGCTCTAGAGACGAACCTGTTTAAAGTTGCGATCCTCCCTGTGAGCTTCTAGACTTCCTTGACGGTCCTGGGCGATGCCATGTTGATTATGGCTTGTACTTTCTCTGGGTTTGCCTCTATTCCTCTTTGGGACACCATGAATCCCAAGAATTTTCCTGAAGCTACCCCAAAAACACACTTACTAAGATTCAACCTCATTTGGTATCTCTTGAGGGTGGCGAACGTCTCCTTCAGGTCGTCCAGATGTGTGAGCTCTTCCTTACTCTTGACGAGCATATCATCCACGTATACTTCCATGTTCCTGCCAATCTGTTGGCTGAACATTTTGTTCACCAGCCTCTGATACGTAGCTCCGGCATTCTTCAATTCAAAAGGCATTACCTTGTAACAATAAAGTCCTTGACTTGTGATGAAAGCAGTCTTCTCCTATTCTTCTTTAGCCATCCTTATCTAGTTATATCCCGAGAAAGCGTCCATGAACGTCAGTAACTTGTGTCTTGCTGTAGAGTCCACAAGCTGATCTATTCTTGGTAGAGGGAAACTGTCCTTCGGGCATGCCTTGTTCAGGTCTGTGAAGTCTACGCACATCCTCCATTTTCCATTTTCTTTCTTCACTAGGATGACGTTTGAGAGTCACTCATGATAATACACTTCCCGGATGAACCCTGCCATCAATAACATGGTAACTTCATCTGCGACTGCTTGATCTCGTTCTAGGGCGAAGACTCTTCATCTTTGCTTGACAGGTTTCCGTTCTGGGTTCACATTCAACTTATGCTAGATGACTCCTGGAGCTATGCCCGACATGTCTTCGTGGCTCCATGCAAAGACATCCAGATTTTCTTTGAGGAATTGGATGAGTCTCATTCTCATCTCGGGTCTTAGCATCGTCCCTATCTTAGTCGTCTTGCTTGCTTCTCCTTCAGTCAGTTCCACTGTTTTCAGGGCTTCCATTTTGTCTTCTTCCTTCCTTTTAATGATCCACGTGTGGTTTTCCTTTGTAGTCAGGACGGCTTGATAACATTCTTTGGCCAGGACCTGATCTCCTTTTACCTCGCCGACACCATTAACTGTTGGGATTTCACCTTCAGACAATAGGTAGACGTGGCTGCTTTCCACTTGTTGAGCGTGGGCCTCCCAATGATGACATTGTAAGATGAAGGGCAATCCACCACCAGGAAGTCTAGCTGACGGGTTAATTGCACCGGGTAGGTCCCCACTGTTACTGTCAACGTCACTATGCCCCTAGGGTATACCCTATCTTCGCTGAAGCTGACGAGGGGAGAGTCGAATGGGCGCAGTCTCCTTGGATCTAGTTTTAGCTGCTAGAAGGCAGGGAGGTAGATGATGTCCGCGGAGCTACCGTTGTCCACGAGGATCCTTTTGGTATTGAATTCCTCTATATTTAGCATTATAACCAAAGGGTCATTATGGGGTTACTTCACTCCCCTGGCATCCCCTTCATTGAAGGACATATCTCGGTCTGTTCACTGTTGTTTGAACGGAGGTATCGCGTGGACACTATTCACCTGCCTCTGGTATGCTTTCTTAAGGGATTTAAATGATCCTCCCAAGAAGGGCCCTCCTGCAATCGTCTTTATCTCCCTGATCACATCCTGTGGAGGCTGGGACGAGCGGTTGCCACTCTTGGAAGAGGTCCCATTCTGGCTCTTATTGCCGTCCCTGAACTTACTATATTCTCCCTTCTTTACATATTTCTATAATTTCCCTTTCCGTATCAACTCCTCTATCTGCTCCTTTAGGTCTCTACAATCTTCTGTGTTGTGGCCATGATCTTTATGGAATCGGCAATACTTGTTCTTGTCACGAACATTAGGGGATGAGTGTAATGGTCTTGGCCATTTGAGATAATGCTCGTCCTTGATCTGCGTTAAAATTTTGTCAACAGGCATAACCAAAGGAGTAAATCTTACCATCCGAGGACCTTTATCATCTTTCCTCCTATTCCCGTCATTGTTTCGACGATCTGGGCGCTCCCTCTTTTGACCCCTACGATCGTCTTCTTTCTTTGCCTTGTCTCTTGGCTTCTCTACATCCTTTATGGCTGCTAAAGCATCTTCAGCATTCATGTACTTTTGTGCCTTCAAAGGCATTTCTGTCATCGTCTTTGATGGATTCTTTGCGAGGGAGGCCACGAGATCTCTGGATCTCATCCCGCTTTGAAGGTCGTCAGCTGCACCTTGTCATCAGCTTCGTTCACCTCCAGAGTCTCCCAAGTAAAGCGTTTCACGTACGACCTCAGAGTTTCCTTCTCTCCCTGTCTAATGGTGAGTAAGTGGTCTGCCGGCCTCTTTGGACGTTGCCCCCCTATGAAGTGACGTAAGAAGGCATTGCTCAACTGCTCGAAGTTGTCCACGGACGAAGTCGGCAACTTTGTGAACCATTCCCTTGCAGCTCCTTTAAGAATGGTGGGGAAGGAACGACACAGTATCTCGTCAGGTGGCTATTGAAGACCTAGAGTCGTCTTGAAGGTATTAAGGTGATCCTGAGGGTCTCTAAGTCCGTCAAACAGCTCAAGTTGAGGTAAGCGAAGTTTCGACGGTACAGGGCATTCAAGCACCGCCGAGGTGAAAGGCGAATCCGTGGCCCTTACCATTCTGTCTATATTTCGATCTGTCTTCTCCTTAATGGCATTCCTTAGTTCGTCCATCTCCTTCCTCATTTCTCGAAGGAGATCAAAATTCTGCTCATCCAGAATAGTTGGCCTCTGATGGATACTCCTCCTATGGCTATCCCTTTCTCCCTCCATGTTATCTTTGGACCGGTTCTCCTCCTGTTGAGCCTGTTGGACCTTTTGAACCCGTAGCTTCATTTCCTGATTTTGCTTGGTGAGTTCTTTAATGGTGGCTGCAAGAGCTTGAACTTGCTGGGCCAAGGCTGCAGAATCTGGATTGGGTTCCATTTGAATGTAGAGGTTTGATGGAAACTACGTTCTCAAATATGAATCTGAAAATGTCGTCCCAACAGACGACGTCAAACTGATGAAGCTTGAGTTCGTCAATCGAAGTAGGCAGATGGAACCAGCCTCCAGTTTGTACGAATGTATCCTCAGAGATGGTCACCGGTGTGGTGCCTACCACGACACCTCCAATGCCAAAGTTAGAATAGGCAAATGCTCTATGAAACGAAATAGATAAATAAGACAATAACAAGTGTTTTCCAGAGTAGCTATGTACCTTCTGTTGATAGTATGGGGGCTTTATAAGTGTGGCTTTGGTTGCTAGCCGTTGTGGTCGTTAATGCCTTTCTTAGTAACGCCTCCTGCCTAATAATGAGGCTTTTAATAGGTACCCAATGGTCTGCCTGACTGGTTTTGTAACTGTCCAAGTCATCGATTGACTATATTAAATGATTTCCCTATCATTGTCAGTGGTGACTGATTTCTTCGTCGTTCAGGACGACTTTGTCATGAGTGTTGGCTTCGTCTAGGAGACGTAATCTCGTCATTCCCATCATGATATATTTTGTAATTATAGATTATAGTAATGTTAGAAAAAAAATCAAATGAACCAAATACCTTAATGTCACATTAAGATAATGTGTATCACATCAAAAGGCATATCATAGCAAACTAAACACCCTCCTAAAAATGTTATTAATAGCCTTCACAACTTCTATAGTAAAAATAATTTAAAGAAGTGGAGAACTAACAACGAAGGGTATGGGTACCAGAACAATATAGTGACACAACAGTTTTTTAAGATGTTAGCATTTACTTATGAAGCACAAGTACGCATAAACACATGTCACGTACAACCCCTTAAATAAAGTGTCTACTCTTCCTAGAGAACTAATAACTTTTTCCATTATATGCATTAACTATGAAGTCTTTTTTGCTTTAGTAATTGTAATTTTCAATTTCCTCAACACAAAAAAAAAAAAAAAAAAAAAAAAAAAAAAAAAAAGAAAGAGAGAAAGAAAGTAATTTTCAAGATTTTAATCAAAGTTCTCCATTATATGCATCAATTATTAAGTCCTTTAGTAATTGTAAGTATCAAGATCTTAAAACAAGTTCACCGTTTTAAAATTTCCAAAGTGTAATCAGCTGATTCAGCTCTAATAAAATTAAAATTTTAAAGTGAAATCACAATGTTATCAAGCGTAGCATGATGTGCCAATTTTTATTTATTTATTTATTTGTTTCCTCCCTTGTTATTTTATTAGTCTTATGATGTGAACTACAAAATGTCCTCTTTCATTCCTTTAATTCATGAATTAAATATAGTTGTCAACAAAGAATCAATACTTAATTTCTGGTTCTTGTGCCTCTTTTTTTCTTTTCTTTTTTGAAGGAAATCTCAATTCTATTAAATCAGGAAAAAAAGAGAGAGACTACAACAGAAGCTTAAATTCCAACATCTAAATTCAATTGCTGTTGATTCTTCTGCTTCATTGTTGTTTTATATTTTTTGTCTTCTTCTATTTGAAGTATCCCGTTACTTTTTTTTTGACAAGAGGACCCGTTACATTTTAAACTTCCATTTTCCTTTTCTTCTTTATTTTTTTCCAAGTGGGTGGAAATGAAGTCAACTTTTGTGGTCAAGAAATACGCTCAATGGAAAGGATCCCGCAAAATACGCTCAAGAAGACTCTTATAAGGAAAAGACTTCTACTCCAAGGAAAAGGGGTCAATCCCTACTACCATAAAAACTCAAGCACCCTCATAAACCAAGGTACGCATAATTTACCCTCTCTAGCACTCCAGAGTTGTGAGAATAATTCTAACTTGACCTTTGGAGGGTAGTTGGCCGGTACCACACCGGTGCTCTCTATGAGGTCCTCTCTTTTTTGTGCAGGTACTGTTTCGAGCGTGCAAGGACTGTGTGGCTTACTGGTGATTTTTTCAGCATCATCAGTTGGCGTCGTCTGTGGGGAACACAGTGTAAGCCATATTACCGCTTCCCGGACAAAAAGTTGCATGGTGCTCACTCGCTCAATGACAACTACTAATGACGTTCAAGAAGAGGAACCACCCACGACTGCCCTCGAGAAGCAAGTTAAAACTCTCGCTGCTGCCGTGGAACGCCTCACCAGGCAAAATCGCAACTTGGAAAAACAGCTGCACCAGAAAAACGCAGCACCGGACAACCAAGGAGTAGATCAAGAAGGAACCAGCGCTGATAGAAGGAATTAAGAGGGACCCCAGGCCAGTAACGCCCCAAGCAGACCAGAGCGTCAAAACGTGAGCCTTCCTTCCCTCGCGGATACGGCTCCGCCACCTATTATCGCAGAGATGCAGGCGATGAAGGAACAAATGGAAGTTATGATAAACGCTCTCAAGGGATGAGTGTTCAGCGATCTTGACGACCTCATTAACCGAATTGACTCACCGTTCACTGCGCCCGTCAACTCTTTCCCTCTGCCAAGTAAGTTCTGCATGCCACAGATAGATAGTTATGACGGAGTCGAGGACCCTCTAGACCACCTAGAGTCCTTTAAAACCCTGATGCACCTTCAAGGAGTAGCAAACGCGATCATGTATAGGGCCTTCCCTACGACGCTGAAGGGTGCGGCAAGAATTTGGTTCAGTCGGCTGACACCCAACTCCATCAGCACCTTCAAGGAGTTAAGCACTCAATTTACTGCACACTTCATTGGAGGACATCGGTATAAAAAGTCTACGGCTTGCTTGATGAGTATCAAGTAGCGAGAGAAGGAAACGTTGAGGGCCTACATATCCTGCTTCAATAAGAAGGCACTCTCGATCGACGAAGCCGACGATAAGATACTTGTCGCAGCATTCACGAATGGTTGAAGAAGGGTAAGTTTTTGTTCTCCCTGTACAAAAATGACCCAAAGACCATATCGAAAGTGCTTTATAGGGCCACCAAGTATATGAATGCCGAAGATGCTCTGTTGGCCCGAGAAGAGAGGCCCAAGAAAAGAGAAAGGCAGGAGGACACCCGGTAGGACCAAGGCCGAAAGAAGGCAAGGACGGGAGACTGAAGGGATGAAAGACGCCCTAAGCCCCTGGGGGGAAGATTCACAAGCTTCACTTCATTGACCGCCCCGATAAATCAAGTCCTAATGCAAATCAAGGACGAGAAGGCTTTGACGTTCCCTAGAAAGTTGAAGAGTGATCCCAATAAACGTTCTAGGGATAAGTATTGCCGCTTCCATCGTGACTATGGTCACGATACGCTCGATTGCTATGACCTAAAGCATATCGAGACCCTTATCAGACAAGGAAAATTACAGAAGTTCGTTAGCAAGGAGAAAACAAATCCACCCCCACAAGACCAACACCCCCGACGGGATAATGAGCGATTGAGACCCCCGATAGGGGACAGAAGGATGATCGTAGGAGGAACGGCTGCCACCGGGTCATCCAAAAAGACCCGCAAAACCTACCTTCAAATGGTACAAAATGTTCAGCTGACGGGGGCCATGCCAAAGATAGCACGAAGAGAAGGCCCCATTATCGAGTTCTCATAAGAGGATGCGCAACGCCTTCACCATCCACATGACGATGCGCTCGTCGTCAGCTTACGGGTAGAAGACTACAACATACACCGGGTGTTGGTCGACAACGGCAGTTCAGTAGATATTCTATACTACCCAGCGTTCTAGCAGATGAGGATCGACAGGGAGCGATCGATTCCGACAAATGCCCTGCTCGTGGGTTTTGGAGGGAGCCGGGTATTCCCTCTGGGCGCGGTAACATTGTCCGTTGTGGTAGGCGATTACCTCCAGCAGATAACCAAGGACGTAACATTCTTAGTAGTTGATTGCTCGTTTGCCTACAATGCTATCCTCAGACGACCCACGCTCAATTCGTGGAAGGCGGTAACTTCAACTTACCACCTGATGATTAAGTTCCCTACCGACTACGGAGTAGGGGAGCTGCGCAGAAGTCAGATGGCCGTGCGCGAATGCTACATGGCCATGATGGAGATGGAGGATCAGGTTCAGGCCTTGAATATAGAAGAGCACCGGACGGTGACGGAGCCAGTAGAGAAGCTAGAAGAGATACTCCTTGACAATTCCGATCCTGGCCGAATGACCAAAATTGGAACACTCGTTAACCCCGCAATCCATTAAGAGCTCATAACCTTTCTCAGAGGCAATCGAGACGTATTCGCTTGGAGCCATGAAAATATGCCAGGAATAGACCCTTCAGTCATGGTGCACAGGTTGAATGTATCGCCCTCCTTTCCACCTATCCGACAGAAGAAGAGGGTGTTCGCCCCCGAACGAGATCGGGCCATAGCAGAAGAAGTCCACAAACTATAGGAAGTAAGTTTCATTAGGGAAGTATACCACCCCAATTGGCTAGTGAACGTAGTAATGGTTAAGAAAGCTAGCGGAAAGTGGCGGATGTGTGTGGACTTCTTCGACCTTAACAAAGCCTGCCCCAAAGATAGCTATCCCCTCCCAAGGGTCGACGTTCTAGTAAACTCAACGGCCCGACACCAATTGCTAAGCTTTATGGACGCTTTCTCGGGGTACAACCAAATCCGAATGCACAAAGCTGATCAGGAGAAAACTTCGTTCGTGACCAGTCAAGGCCTTTTCTGTTACAAAGTAATGCCCTTTGGCCTGAAGAATGTGGGCGCAACGTACCAAAGACTTATGAACAAAATGTTCGCGCCAAATTGGGAGGAATGTCTAGGTCTACGTTGACGACATGCTAGTAAAAAGTCGATGGGAGGAAGATCATTTGGAAGATCTCAAAGAAACATTCAACACCCTTCGTTCTTACAACATGAAGCTCAATCCAGGAAAATGAGCCTTCGGGGTGACGGCGGGAAAATTCCTAGGATTTATGGTGTCCCAAGGGGGGATCGAGGCAAACCCGGACAAAATCTGGGCCATTTTGGAGATGGCGCCACCAAGAAATGTGAAGGAGGTACAAAGTCTCAACGGAAAAATAGCAGCACTAAATAGGTTCGTGTCAAGGGTGACGGACAAATGTTTGCCCTTCTTCCGCACGCTGAAGAGATCATTCGAGTGGACTGCCGAATGTTAGCAAGCATTCAAGGAGTTGAAGGCTTATCTCTCCTCCCCACCACTGCTGAGCCCATCACAGCCAAGAGAAGAGCTTTTTCTCTATCTAGCCGTCTCCCCTGTAGCCATCAGCGCTGCCTTAGTCAGAGAAGAAGAAAAAGTACAAAAGCCCGTATACTACGCGAACCGAGCGTTTCGCAGTGCCGAAGAAAGATACCCTCCTATGGAGAAACTTGCCTTTGCATTAGTTACGGCGGCCCATAAGCTCAAACCGTACTTTCAAGCCCATACGGTGAACATCCTGACTGACAAGCCCTTGTGACGGGCGATGAGCAATCCTAAGGCTGCGGGTCGACTAGCGTTATGGGCTATAAAGTTAAGCGAATTTGATATCCAGTACCGCCCATGAACCGCCATCAAAGGATAGATCGTCGCAGACTTCATAGCAAAATTCACTCATGATGAAGACAAAGGGGCAGAAGAGTCCCCTCATTGGAGCATATATACGGACGAGTCATCCAACAGACAAGCCAGAAGGGCCAGCATCGTGCTACTATCCCCTGAAGGAGATACAGTTGAATGTATGGTTCGTCTCGACTTCCCCGCTACCAACAATGAATCAGAGTATGAAGCATTAATAGCAGGACTCGACCTCGCCAAAGCAGCAAGAGCCGCGAGGGTAGTCATCTACTACGACTCTCAGGTCATTACTAACCAAATAAATGGAGACTACGAGTGCAGGGGCGAAAGGATGAAGAGGTACTTGATCAAGTAAGGGCAAGAGTAGATGACCTAGAAGCCAAAATCGTCCAAATCCCCAAAGGAGAAAATGAGCGAGCCGATTGCCTTGCAAAGGCCACTTCAGCAGAACATATGGTTATCCCTGGTAATGTACTCTCTTTTTTTCAGCTTTCTCCACTAATAGATTCTAGCAACGTGCAAGACATAGGCTATGACAGTAGCTGGACCACGCCGTTAATTTCATACCTAAAAAACGGGGTCTTACTAGACCGAAAGGGGGCTGCAAGAAAGTTGAAGCTCCAGGCGGCAAGGTTTGTCTTAATAAAAGACGTCTTGTACAAAAGAGGATTCTCCCGACCATATCTGAGATGCTTGGGTACGGAAGAAGCAGACTACGTCATGAGGGAGGTACACGAAGGAATCTGCGGAAACCAAGATCATTGGTGCACAAGCTTGTGCGAGCAAGGTACTATTGGCCCACTATGCAGAAGGACGCTAAGGCTAATGTCAAGACCTATGACAAATGCCAAAGGTTCAGCAATATTATTAGACAATCAACCGAAGAGCTGACCCCGATGACGGCCCTATGGCCGTTCGCACAATGGGGATTAGATATTATGGGACCATTCCCTACAGCAATACGACAGTTGAAGTTCCTAGTAGTGGGCATTGACTACTTTACAAAATGGGTGGAAGCTGAAGTTTTGGCCACCATTACGAAGAAGAACATACGAAGCTTTGTCTGGAGATGCATCATATGCAGGTTTGGCATTCCTAGAGTCTTTGTCTCAGACAACGGGAGGTAATTCGACAACGACTCCTTCCAGGATTTTTGCTCACAGATAGGAATAAAGAACCACTACTCCTCCCTCGCCCACCCTCAGGCTAATGGCCAGGTCGAAGTCACGAATCGATCCTTGCTCAAGATTATCAAGACTTGGCTCGAGGGGGCAAAGGGTATATGGCCTGAAGAATTGCCAAGCATACTATGGGCATATAGGACGACGGCAAGGACACCCACAGGAGAGACACCGTTCCGGCTAACGTACGGAAGCAAAGCAGTCATCCCGGCCAAAGTTGGGCTCACGAGCTACAGGGTGCACAACTATGACAAGAACAAAAATGACGAGACAATGTGACTACAGCTTGACCTAGTGGACGAGATCAAGGCGGCAGCAGAACAAAGGCTCGCTAGGTACCAGGACCGCATGGCCAAACACTACAACTCTCGGGTCCGACACAGAGACTTCCAAGTTGGAAATCTCGTTCTTAGAAAGGTCATGGGCGCCGCTAGGGACCTTACCAAAGGGAAGCTCGGCCCCAATTGGGAAGGACCTTACCGAGTTACGTCGTAGCAGAGGAAAGGCACTTACCACCTGGAGACGTTACACGGACAGAAGCTGCCACATCCATGGAACACCGAGCACTTACGAAAGTATTATCAGTAGAAGCGGCAACATAAAGACCAACCTTTTTTATTTACATTTCAGCAAATTTTAGTCTTACTTCTCAGTTTTATCATTTACTTTAGTTTTTTGCAATAATACCTCTTTTTCGTTTTAATCTCAAAAGGCAGGATTTGGTTTTAGAACTACTTTTATTTACAAATGCATGGCAATAAGAGGAGTTCATTCAAAATAGCTGAAGTATCTATTTTAGAAATCTACAGTTTAAAGTTCACAAAAGTGGACGACTAAGTTCACAAAAGTGAACAACAAAAGTAAACGGCTAAGTCCATAACGCATGAACTAAAAAGCTGACAATCTCACCAAATAGATGAGACTATCATCATATGGACAAGGTTCTAAAACCAACAGGCCTACAAAGATGACAAGCTCATCGAGTCCATGACAGACTAAAGCTAAAAAGCTGACGGTCCCACCAAATAGATGAGACTATCATCATATGGACAAGGTTCTAAAACCAACGGGCCTACAAAGATGACAAGCTCATCAAGTCCATGACAGAATAAAGCTAAAAAGCTAACGGTCCCACCAAATAGATGAGATTATCATCATATGGACAAGTTCTAAAACCAACGGGCCTACAAAGATGACAAGCTCATCAAGTCCATGACAAACTAAAGCTAAAAAGCTGACAGTCTCACCAAACGGATGAGGCCATTGTAGAGCCAACGGGCTTACATTAAGTCCATAAGATGACTGGAAATTATAAAATTGACGATCACATTAAAGTAAGTAAAATAATAAAAATGGTGACAATTGACGGGCAAGGTTGTAAAGCCGACGGGCTACAAGTGACGGAACCATTACTTGGATAATGCAACCAAGCTGACGAACCTTGAAAAATAATGAACATGGTCCTAAACCCAAGGGGAAAGCCCGTGAAACTGACGAGACTATCCAACCCAAAAGGATAAGATGGACATGCTCATAAATCGCAGAAAAGGCTATACCGACGGAGTCTCCAAACTAGTTCAAAAAACTGACGGGGTTCCCAAAACAGACGGGAATTTTTACCAGGACTTCGCCTAGCACAACCACTGATTAAAAAATATGAAAACAACAGGAATAACATGCCATGTAATAAATGCAGTTGTATACAAACAAAAACCCAAACAATTGTTTGAAAAGTAATTAAAATACACATTAAACGATTGTTTGCAAAATGATTGAAATACAAGGTTAAAATACAAATAAAAAGAACTAAGGAGCTGGAGTGTCAGCAGGATTCCCGTCAGCTTGTTGATTTTCAACATCTACAATCACAGTTGGAGTATTGGAAGCAGGAGTAGGAGGGTTTGCAGCAGGCTGGGCTAGAACAACAACACCGTCAGTCATTGTAATTCCAGACAGGTCCAGCTCTAGGAATGCTGACGCGACCTACTTAAGGCAATCGTCAAACCCAGTGCCATAATACTCGGCACAAGAGTCAATGAACGATTGCGTCGCTTTAAAATCTCGAACCGCGTCAGCCCCAGCCATCTACACCCTTCGGCCTAGATCTGTCACCTCCTTCTGGAGCTTTTCATTCTGACGGTTAGCCTCCGCCAGCTTCTCTCTAACTTCCTTTAGCTCTTGGTATAGCATACGGACGACATCCTTGTACTGCCCCTGTTCATTCATCAGATTGGTAGTATGCTTCCGAACTCGGGTGACAACTCCCTCCTTGGCAACACAACGATCCTGAAGGGCCTTGACGTGTACCAAGGCTTGAGAAGAGAACACAGACGTCAGTTAGAGTTTATCAAAATAAAATAAAACCAATTCGACCAAAAGATAGCAAGCATACCCTAGTGAGATCAAAAAGGGCTGACGCCCCTAAATCATCCGTCCCCAACAAATCACAAGGCTCTATGTCTGTCGGTTTTATGAAGGATCCAACCTCCTCGACGGCATAGTCCTTATGGGTCAGAAGGCGGCAGGGACCCTCACTGACGGGACTTGAGGAAGTCATTACCCCCTTGCCCGCACCATGGCTTGACTTAGGAGGGGATTTTTCCTTTGGAGCACTATCCCTAGGAGTGACGGCGGCCTTCTTAGACGGACGGCCGTCACTCCAGTCGGGCTTCCTCTTTGTAGGATTAGCGACGGTCTTAGGGGTTGACGAGGTTTTCCCCCCTGCCTCCTTTGCCCTCTTCTCCTCCTTCTGACGGGCTATGGCGGCCCTCACTCTCTGTTTAGATTCCATCTCTAGACCAAAAAAAAAAAAAAAAAAAAAAAGTTAGAACAACAGACGGAGGAGTAGACTGACGGAGGTAATAAGAAATCCACTCACATCGGTGAGAAAATTCGTCCAACTTTCGGGCTTCAGCTGACGTCTTTGGACCCCCACAGTATAAATGAATAGTGTCAAGGGTGATCAAATCCCTACACTTATGTTACTCCAAAGGGATTTCTAGAACCCGACAAATGAACTCCTCTTGTTCGTCGGTTATGTAGGGACGGGTATTAGCTGAAAAGAAGAAAAAGAGAAAGAATGTTAGCAGCGTCAATTTAAAACTAAAGAAACATGGTTGAAGGGATTAACCTGAATCCCTGACAAAGGCCCAAGTGTTGTCAAAATAACCATGGGGCATCGTCGCCCATTCCTCTTGACAGCAAACCCAATCTGTCCCCTCAACAAAGAAATATCTACTTTTCCAGTTCCTATTGGAGTCTGGCATATCTGATACTAGCCTCAAACTTTTCTCCCGGGCATTAAAATGATATGTCCCCTTGGACGAGGCGATGTGATGGGGTCTGTAGCAGTAAAAGAATTCGTCTAAGGTAAGCTGACGGTTTCCTCTGCTAAGGCAACCCCACAGGATTTTAGCACCTATGAAAGTTCTCCAAGCATTTGGGGCAATTTGAGTGACAAATAGGTCCAGAAAATCCGCTAGCTGACGGTGTATGGCTGTCAGCAGCAATCTTAGACCCGCAACAAACATGGTGTGCAAGCCTAAAACGAGACTGTTAGGCTCAACCTCACTTGGGCTCACAATTTATTTGTAAAGTGGGCTTCAAGATTTCCTACTTTGGGTCGTTCTCGACACAGAGACTTAAAGTAACGTTCCTCCCCTCTCTAAATGACTATTTTCTCTCTTTTTTCTGAACCCCTTCATCTTCCCCAACTTCTACTATCTATAGCTTAGGTTAGTGGGGAGATCATGATTATTGCTATCGCTAGTGCAATTGAAGGTCCAATATTATCTGTTTTATGTGGGTGTTTAGGTGAGAGTGGGATGTAACAATTATGGCCTTGGAACTTGGTTCCAGCTCAGGCGAATTTGCTCTGTAATGATGTTCCCCGAGCATCCCATGACTTGCCCGGATAGGGTTTATATGATTGTTTGGGAAGTTTCATGCCGAGCACAGCTCAAGATCCGAGGTCCAAAACTCATTCTTTATGAAGGCAGTTTCAAGAAGGGCTTAGGGCGATGGGGCTGTTCCATTGGGCCTGAGCCCAGGGCCCATATGGGTCTTGGGATCTCGGTGCCGTACACATGGCATCATACATGCCAATGTCAGCGGTTCTCCTTGAATAACATCTTTCATCCTCTCTAGGGAGATAGATCGGGATATGGTCCGGAATTTGGTAGCGGGTGCGCAACTCCCTAAAAACCTTATCACTCATCATGGGAAAAAACTTGTTGACGGCCTAGTCCTCAAGAAAAATGAAAGGACGGTTATCCCCTAGACCCTCTGAGGTCCCTCCACTAGATTCGTCATCACCGTCATCGTCATCCCCGTCAACATCAACATCGTCCCTGTCACTTTCATTCTCCCCTCTTTCCTCTTCTACTTCATCCTTACCCCCCTCAGTATAACTCTCATCACCGTCGGGAGATTGGGCCGACATTTCCCTCTCTGACGGAGGTGAGAAGTCCTCTGACTCATCACCAGAACCAAAGGCCTCGTCGTAGCCCGCTCCTTCGCGGACTGACAACTCCTCACACGATGCGTCACTTGACATCTGACTACCTACAAGTGACAGATCCAATCTAAGTACCTAAGTTGACGTTCTCACTAAAGAATTATTCAGGTATAAGCAAAAATAAAAGGAAAGAGGAAATAGAACTTACTTGTAAGTTGACTTTCTTAGAAAAACGGCTTCAATGGCAGTAATGGATAAGCTGACGGAAGTAAGGAATGAGCTGACAAAAATCAAGGCAACGGTCTCTCTCTTTCAAAGATCAGCAAAGAAGAAATAGAGGAAATGAGGAGGAGCCGCTTATATATATAGAGTGGAAGTGCGCGGAAGACGAAGCGACGCCCTCGTCAGAAGCAAAGCCAATGAGAAAGCACCATTTGTCCAAAGCATTAAATGCACGGCGGCTCGAGGAATTCCTCATAAATAATTTTCCCTCTCCCTTAAAGAATATAACAATGATCAGTCAATAAGAACGTTAACTCCATAACCCGTTAGTATAGAAAGTGACAGAGATATGGAGTAGGGGGCAACTGATAGGGATAAAATAAAGATTACTCACAATAAGATAAGTCGACGGTTAAAAGTGGACGGATACAACTGAACCCATCAGCCCTTATCTGAAGACTATCGACGAAAGGGATATGTAGGGAGAAGCATCGACAAGGCATACCCTAAGGCTGACGGAGTAATGAAGCTGACGGCATCATAAGGCTGAAGGGATCCTGAAGCTGATGGGATTGAGACTAAAGGCATAGGGTAAGTTGATGACATTAGTCAAAGATTGCTTGCCAATCACGTTTGCGTGTGTAAGGGAATGACTTGCCCTCCACATTTTGAGAAACCTAAGAGGGATTCCTATTTGGAAAGGATCCCGCAAAATACGCTCAAGAAGACTCCTATAAGGAAAAGACTTCTACTCCAAGGAAAAGGGGTCAATCCCTACTACTATAAAAACCCAAGCACCCTCACAAACCAAGGTACGCATAATTTACCCTCTCTAGCACTCTAGAGTTGTGAGAATAGTTCTAACTTGACCTTCGGAGGGTAGTTGGCTGGTACCACACCAGTGCTCTCTGTGAGGTCCTCTCTTTTTTGTGCAGGTGCTATTTCGAGCGTGCGAGGACTGTGTGGCTTACTGATGATTTTTTCAGCATCATCATTTTGTATCAAATGATATCATGTTATTTGTATCAAAATTCAATAAATAAGAGGCATGTATGCAAAAATAACTACCCACCAATATATGTCTTTCAATTGTTAGTGGATTAGTTTTTTTTTTTTTTTGGTCATATCTCACACTTATTAGATTTTGATACTGTTGACTTGGTATCATTTGATATCAAATTCCTTCGTGAGGTCAAGGCATATGTATATTATATAGTACCGTCTTTAACCGTGTCTCATATTCAGTCTACTTTCATCTACTTAGTTTCGGTTTAAAAAAGACTTTGAGCTTCTTGTCCCGACGACAATGGCCAACAAAGGAAAGGGTTCAGGGATTGGGATAGATCTAGGTACAATGTACTCATGTGTGGTAGTGTGGCAAAATGAAAGAGTAGAAATACTAGAGAATGATCAAGGTAACAAGACAACTCCTTCCTTTGTTGCTTTCACTCAGGCGGAACGCTTGGTTGGTGATGCAGCCAAGAACCAAGTTGCTGGGAACGCCACCAACTCTGTCTTTGGTAATCTCTCTACAATGAAATTCCCCCTCTCTCCTTTTTTATAAAATAGATGAATAAAAAGATTTTCTTTTAATGAAGAAAGAGATTTTTTTTTAAAAAAAATTTCTTAAAATCTTGTTTTTCCACTTACCAATATCAAATTATGTTTTTCTTTTTCTTTTTATATTTTATTTTACAAGTTAGAAATTTCACTCTAAGCTAATTTAAGTGTATGCATGCGTGAAACTTCCTCTTTTAGATTTAAACTTCAGCCATTTCCCCTTACATTCTATAATCACTTATACTTGTAGAGTGACCATCGCTCCAAGGGTACGCGGTGGTTATCAAACTATATTCTTGAAAACCTTTTAATCTTACCGTAGCTAGTTTTATTTTAATTTTGAAAGTATTGAAAAAAATATTATGGAGATATTATTTTTCTTTTTAATTTGAAACTGTTAGCAGTTATTGTAGGAGTAGAATTTAATGGATTGTGGATAGTTTTACATTTCTTAATACAAAATTTATCATATATTCTTTTAGATAAATAAGAGAAATGCTATTACAACAATATTTTCACAACAATTCCAAGTTAGCCAGTTACTTGCTGTTATTGTGGGAAAGAAAGTAATTTCAATGATGAATTTAAATTAAAAATCCGTAACAACCTAACACCTAAAATTTGTTGTAAAAATATTGTAAAAATAAATGATCTCTTTCATAAAAGTGATTTGCAAAGGTTAATAAGGGAAAACAAATCTGCTCTTACCATTTGGACTCGCGTAGAGAAAGTGTGAAGATGCTGGTATGGATTATTGGGTAACGAGTTTTGTGGAAAGCAAAAGATAATTGGATGTATCATTATATGTCGAGCTGTTTGTATTCACTGTAATATTTTGTTTCTCAAAAAAGAAAAAAGAAAAAAATCCCTTTAAGAATTTTCATTAAAAAAAAAAATCAATTTTAGAAATCTTAATAATAGCATTCATATATCAAAACGTCATCTATTCAGGGTTCGAAGTCAGGATACGAATTCGCAACTTCAATAATAGAAATCATTAAAGAACTAGGAAACTTTTCTACATTCCGGCATCAATTACGAACTTATTGCTCTTTCTTTTTAAGTGTCAAATTTATTTTGACAAAGTTTTCATAGTAGCAAATCTCAACAAATAAAATAGTATAAAAGAGGGAGAAAAAATATTTAAGATTAAATTACAAGCGTAAAGTTCGGAGTAATTTCAAATTTGTTCCCTAAAGTTTCGAATTTTTTATATACTCCCTTATCGTTAAGTATCACGGCACTTTGCAATTTAGACAAAAATCAACCATTAGCACATGAAGTTGCTTTTGATAACATTGTGATTTACGTTAAAATCTTCAATTTGATTAGAGCTGATAATACAAGTTTGAATTTTATAATCAGAACTTTAATTAAAATCTAGATAATTACAAATATTGTCGTATATTTTTGTGATAAATCTCACCACACCCAAATAAAATACACAAAGAAATTATCATAAAAAGAAGTTTCATTGATATTTATAACATTACACACACTTTACTACACACCACTCTTCACTATTTCATTCACGGCTTATTTCCTTACACCAATTTCCTTTCTCACTACTTATTCTTGGATACCTTGATACAATCAGTAGCTAGCCTTATATAGAGAATACAAAGGAGATGAAAAAAACATTAAATGCTACCACCTAAGAGTGAATGAAAAAAAAAAATGATTGAGAAGTCCATATTTGTTGGCTTTATTTAGTTACAAATTTGTATGTATTTATTTATTATTTTAATGTATCTTTCTGGGACTTAATTGTATTAGGGGTAGACATACTTGAGCCTCTTTTTTTCCCAGCTATTTTGGAAAATTGCATTCTCAATGATCTCGCGACCTCAGGCAACTTGCGGAGCCTGCGAGACACACATGGTAGGATGTTAGGATCAGAGTGATGATTGGGCAAGTCGCAACCATCTTGCAAGTTGCACAATCTCTATACTTTGCTCTTTGTACATTTTCTGGCTAGTGTATATGTGCTAGTACACACACTCACAAGTAGTGTGTGTGGCAAGGGCTTCAAATAAGAGTCTTAACAAACCCTAGTTGATAGAATACAATTCTAAGAAAGGCCATTCTATGTAAGAAAAGAGAGAGAGCTTTTGGTTTTTAAGAAAAATCAACTCCGCCATCTTTTTTTCATCTCTTTCAATCTTCGATTGAGATATTGTATTCCTTCATCTCACCCTAACACATAGGCCTTGTGAGTTGAGTGAAAGTTCATGGAAACTTGAGAAGCCACATTCAAAATCCTTTTTTTTTTTTTTTTGGTGGTGTTTTCATTGGTGCTTCAATGGAGGTTCTCCGATAACCTAGAAAGAGAAAGGACTCGGAGTAGTTAGTTGCTAATTGGAGCTTGGAGGGCTCAAGTACATATAGACTTGTGGGCTTAGACGGTTCATAATGTTCTTCTGTACTACAACTATCTTGTCTAGTGGAGATTTCTGACAGGTGGTCGGGCAAGAGGTTTTCCACCCAGTGTTACGGGTTTTCCTTTTCTTAAACACTTCTTGGTATTTGGTTTGGTTTGCTTGCTCTTCCCTTATTTTCATTGTGCTTTATATTTGTTATGCATTGTTTAGTATAGCTTTTGTTCAATGGAAATTGGTTAATCATTTATACTTGGACTAATATCATTAGTTCAGTTTAAAAGGAGATTAAGCCATAAAAAGCATGGTTTATGTGTAACACCCCATAATTTTGATACCAATTTAATTATTATGCGTAAATTATAAAGGAGGCCTACAATTAAATGGATTAAATTGATTTGGGCCTAAGATATTAAAAATAAGATAAATACTATGGGATATGAATCTCAAGTGAGGTGGCATAAGTAAATATATGAGCCTTGATAATCTTAGCCTTTTATCTTTTAAGTTACACGTGTATGTACATAAGAAGTTCCTTTTTGTTTTCAGCTGCAACATGCGAGTGAGCTGTTTCTTTTCTTCTCTGCGGCTGTGTAGGAGAATCAGGTCAGCTCTCCTCTTTATTTGGGTTCTTGTATTTATGTGATACCTAGCAAGTGTCTATCTAGTTTAAGGGCTATTGATATATCACACACTTAGGATGGAGAAGTTCTATGTATATCAGCCTTTGTGCTGCATAGAACATAGGGGTTAGGTGTGGACTAGGGAAATCAACATTGTCATCTTGTTAATTAAAAAAAAAAAAAAAAATTTATTATGGCTAGAAAATCGTCCCACGTTTTCGGGAAGGAGTTGTTCTTGAAATCACTTTAGTAGCTAATAGGACAATAGGCATGACTTCATAAAATCTAACCTATCAATATATTAAAGGAAAAAGGAAATTCTAAGCATTTGTTCTGATCTCAACAACCCTCACTTATCCTTATATCATGGGAAAGGATGTCCTACAGTTATTATTATATTAGACTAGGAGTGATGGATATAGCTACATGACAAGAAAGGATGTGAATGGTAGATTGATGAGATTTCCCTTATTCGGCCATTTTGAAGTCTTGAATATCCATGATTATATCAATGGAAAAATCAGATTAGGCAGCAGTATTTTTAAGTCCAAAAATCTTATCAAAGCTGAAAGTGTATTGGATAGTTAAGTGAATAAATAGAGGATTTTGGATATATCAATATTGTCTAGGATAAAATCATTTAGTGTGAAAATAGATTTTTAAGTGGGAAATTGTGTATTGATGAACCTATTTTTGGTGTTGCTAGGTTCTAATTCTATTGAATTGTTGTGATTTATCATTTAAGGGAGGTTGATTTCCTTTATTTTTGCGACTAAGAGGTAAGTGGTGTTTACTAATTTTTGGGGTTTTTCCAAAACAACCTTGATTATTAAACTATTTATATCAAATAAATATGTTGATATTCTATATGTAAATTGATATATTATAAATGCTTGATGTGCATATTGACTATTTGTTTTATGAAAAACTTGTGGGACAACCTGAATTTATTTAAACTTATATGCGTGACTATATCTTTATATTTTTGAGAATTATGAATGAATTATTTTTTTTTGTGAGCATATTGAATGTGTTTTGAAAACCTATGGCCAGTTGTGATTAAAAGCTCAGTATTGTATTTAGTCCTTAGCAAGAGACATTCATACTGAAGCTAGTTCTTAGCAAGGGACAGTCCCAGAAAAGGAGACAGTTTACATTTGATAGTTCCTTAGCAAGAGAGTGCACCTTTAGGTTTCAAATGAGCTATCCTTAAGAAAATGGATGAAAAGGAGATTCTAGTCCCTAAAGGGGATAGCACAACCCAGTCAACGGGGCGTAAACGCTGACCACGAGAAAAGCCTAGGAAATTATTTATATAATGGTATTGATATAAATATATATATATATATATATATATATATATATATATATATTACGATGGCTCACAATATAAAGATATTTTTTTTAATGAAATATTTGATGACAAAATATTGATAAGTTACAAGTTATGAATTGTTGTAAGAATTATTTATTTGAAAGGTTTGTTCCCACACCCCAATGTTAGTGAATTCTAATTATTGAGTTATCTCACTCTCCTTTATTTCCCCTTACAGATACATTAGAGGGATTATTGGAGTAGAAATTCTTGGGAGACAGCAGTTACGAACTATTTTGTGGAATTAAGGATTTTATTATTATTTTTATGGCATTAAACATTGTATTGGAGGATTATTTTAAGGATGTTTTGTCTTTGGTGGATTAGAGCTCTGACATTTGTGATGAGATTCTATGTTGCTGATTTCATTTATTTAATATTTTTATGGATTATTTAGATTGAATGGACTTTTATTATTTATGAATTTTGGGGCGTTAATTACATTATGGTTCTAAATACTTGCTAGGGTTGTTATAGCATCTTTCAATGATAGTGTTTCTTACACACAAACTGTTACACATCCCATTTTTGAACTGAAACTGTAACATGAAGTCATGATTTTGAACTAGGAAATCATAACTTCTAGTCATGGTTTTAAAATTATGTGAAAAAAAAAAACCTACACTAGTTCTACATTCACACGGTGAAGCCAAATTGCCAAATTGGTTGAAAAGTTTCCTTCTCACCTAAAGAAATGAAACACTTCTTTATCTTGAACTCTTCTTTACCTGTTGTCACAAATGCAAAACATTGAAATTTTTTACTTCCGGCCTATTGCTCTAGAGTCGGTGGTAACTCTACATTATTAGAGTAATGAGCTGCAAAAAATGTCCGCTTCCATTACTAAAATTCACGAATAAAAAATATACTTATAAAAAAGAGAGTCAACATATAATCTTGTTGCTTCTTATGCCTCATTATTGTCTAATAGTTTTTACATCTACTGTTTGAAGTATCAATTCCTTAAAAGGCTAATTATATTGCAGATGCAAAACGGTTGATTGGTAGGAGATTCAGTGATCCCTTGGTTCAAAGCGATATCAACCTTTGGTCATTAAAGGTCATTGAAGGTCCGGGTGATAAGCCTATGGTTGTGGTCAATTATAAGGGCGAAGAGAAGCATTTTGCCCACGAGGAAATCTCATCTATGGTCCTAAAAAAGATGAGTGAGATAGCCGAATCCTACCTGGGCACAACTGTGAAGAATGCGGTTGTTACTGTCCCCGCCTACTTCAATGATTCCCAGCGTAAGGCTACAAAGGATGCTGGAGGCATTGCAGGCCTTAATGTCCTGCGTATAATTAATTAACCAACTGCTACAGCCATTGCTTACGGCCTAAACAAGATTGAAGATAGCATTGGCAAGATAAATGTGTTGATTTTTTATTTGGGTGGTGGTACTGCTGATGTCTCACTACTTACTATTGA
The DNA here is from genome assembly GCF_932294415.1 of Quercus robur. Taxonomy (NCBI): domain Eukaryota; kingdom Viridiplantae; phylum Streptophyta; class Magnoliopsida; order Fagales; family Fagaceae; genus Quercus; species Quercus robur. The sequence goes on from NC_065543.1 coordinate 42,135,972, forward strand.
GAAAGGTGTCTTTGAAGTGAAGGCCGTTGCTGGAGACACTCACCTTGGAGGAGAGGAATTTGGTAACAGAATGATAAAGCACTTTGTCGAAATATTTAAGAAGCAACACAAGGTGGACATTAGTGTAAACTCCAGAGCTCTTAGAAGGTTAAGAACTAAGTGTGAGAAAACAAAAAGGACTCTTTTTTCTGCAATTGAGACTATCGCTGAAGTCGATTCTTTATATGATGGTATTGATTTCTTTTCAATTATTACTCAGTGCCAAATTTACAGAACTCAATATGGATTTGTTCAGGAAGTCTATTGATATTGTGGAGAAGTGCTTGACTGATGCTAACATGGACAAGAGTTTTGTCCATGATGTCGTTGTTACGGGTGGTTCTTCCAGAATTCCTAAGGCGCAGCAGTTGTTGCAGGACTTCTTTGATGGGAAGGAGCTTTGTAAGAGCATTAATCCAGATGAGGCTGTGGCTTATGGAGTTGCTGTTCAGGCTGCTATCTTGACTGGTATAGGTAATGGGAAACTTCAAGATATCGTGCTCTTAGATGTCACCCCCTTGCCTCTTGGCATATCAATTAATTCTATGGGCGATATGTCTGTTTGATTCCAAGGAATTCTGCCATTCCCGCCTCAAAGGTGGGCAACTACATCACTATATATTACAATCAAACTTCTATGACCATCTCAGTGTATGAGGGTGAGAGAGCAAGAACTAAGAATAACAACTTCTTGGGGGAATTTGTGCTTGATGGTATTCCTCCAGCACCCAGGGGTGAAGCTCTGGTCAAAGTTGGCTTTGATATTGATGCCAATGGTATCTTGAATGTGTCTGCTGAGGAGATTTCCACTGGTTTGAGGAGGAAAATGACCATCACTAATGATAAGGCAAGACTGTCCAGTGAAGAGATCAACAGGATGGTTAGGTTAGTGATGCAAAGGCGTACAAGGCTGAAGATGATGAACACAGGAAGAAGGTTAAGGCTAAGGAAGCTTTGGAGAACTATGCTTACAACATGAGGAATACTATCAATGATGAGAAGATTGGTTCCAAGCTTGCCCCTGCAGCTAAGAAAAATATTCTAGATGCTATTGAACAGACAATTCAATGGATAGATGACCTCCAGCTCGTGGATTCGGAACTGTATCATGACAAGCTAAAATGGCTCGAGAACATTTGCAATCCCATCAGGATTTGTGTAAAGCAATAATAAATTTGATGCTGGATATGGAGTCTGTTGTGGCAACCTATCATTTCAATGGATGTAATGGTTCAAACTTCAAACTATGTTACCACTTTCCAGTGCTACTATTTTGAATGTGACTACAAATTATTATTATTATTATAATTTTTGGTTCTATTGTTTTCTTGTTAGTTATTTGGCTTTATAAGGCAACGGTTGGAAATTTTCAAGACATGTCCACTGATAAGGATTTAGTTTCAAGCCTTCAACACATAGCTTGGTCATTGAATTCAGTTTCAGTACAGTCACGCCATCGAAGGTGTGAAGTGTGAACAGGTAAAAATGAAATGAACTGGGAACCAAATAAAACACCAACAATTTTTGGGCCTTGTTCAGTAAGTAAAATCAAGGCATAATAAAACCCAAACAGAGTAAGTAAAATCTTCCTGAATCTTGCGGAACCAACCAAAGAAAATTATGTGGATTTCATCTAAACACCAATTTGGTCATTTTAGAGGTTTTGGGGTATTTTAGAAGTATTTTTGATATTTTAGACTCAAAACATTCATCCCCTCTAAAACACCCTTGTCCTTAAGGATCTTCAAAGGTTTTATTCTTCCTCTGCCACCAAGTACTTCTCTTTAGTTTTTCACATATCAACCTTTTGGATTTAATCGCCTTTCCTTTTTCGCATTCCTCAAGATTTTTTTTTTTTTTTTGGCAATGACATGCATTTAGCTTTCGTAAAAGTGAACGATGTAGAGATATAGATTGTAACTCTTTTGTTGTTCTAAGGCCGTACTTGTCCACCCTTTCAGACATTTTAGTTGCTTTTTGGTTCACGAAGCTGCAATCCTTGCCAATATTTTGTAAGCCTCCATTGCCACTGAAACACGAAAAGAGTTTTGCTACCTTTGGAACGATAACACTGAACTCTTCGTCTCACCTCAGTTGTATGAGCTTTCTGCATGATTGCATTTTGGTTACCTTCAATTTGAACAAGACAGGCAAGCATCGCAGCGAGCATCTGTTGCATCTCTTAGATTATTAATCAGCTGTCCTAAAGTTAAGGAAACTATGTTACTGACTTCACCTTCATACTGGACACAATTGTTTTAGGAAGCGAACCAAAATCTTTAAATATATATATATATAAATATATATTTAATACAAAATATAAATTTTACTCTAACCTAATTTAAATGTATATATGTGTGAAGCTCCCTCTTAGAAACTTAAATCCCGACTTTTGTCCCCCACACTCCACATAAATCTTTAAATTGATAAGTGAACTATTTTGAAGAAGTCTAGGTTCTGTGGTAGACTAGCTAACAATTTGTAACTTAATTATACATGACTACTATTTATTCATTATCAACGTATAAATTTACTCAAGATAGACTTCCAAATAAATATATCTGTCAATAAAACTAATCATAACTCATCCTAATCCAAACCAATTTATTTGAATAAAATTATTTATCCAATACTAGTTAATTTAAATTAGATTCATAGAGCTCGCTTGACTTTTTCTGTCTTTGTCTATGACATTTGTCTAGTGTATCCAAAAAACAGGGCAAAAACTTGTTTGACACACTGTTTCAGTGATTTATAACTGAAAAAATGGTTTAAAGTCACTTTTTTTTTTTCTTTTTTTATCAAGGTAATTAAAGTCACGTTTTCGAGTTATAAAAAGACATAAGACACACGTCATAAAAACAAACACTGCCCAAAAAAAAATTATGCCCAAAAAGAGAGGGCTTATAGAGAATGATGAGGAACCACCCAATCAAAGGTTTATTACTTAGCACTATTCATAGATAGAAAATATAAATGGCATGAATAATGAATTTTTTTTTAATAGATAAACTGGATGCATGGAATAATTTCTGGAGAGAGAACATATCACAAATTCACAATATTTGCCGAGAAATAAGTCCAGAGAATTTTTATTTACAAGTAGTTTGTGGCTTAGCGTGGAAAGTTGATGCTATTTTCAGAATTAATTTCAAAAGTAGCACATACCAAGTGTTTGAATTGAGAACAAAACATGTGGGCATTCATATTTCTCGCTAAACCAGATTAATTATTTAGATATATATATATATATATATATATATATATATTACTTGTCAGGATCACAGAATAAATACCGAGGTCACCCTGTAGTTTGTGCAAACTGTAAACAACACAAGAATTGAGATTCTACATATCTTATTGCAATAGCCCAAGTGATTGAGACTCCAGGTATATCATCATGCCCTCTGATCTTCTCCTCATCTTTGTATTTCTTCTGCTTCTTCAATCTACTAGTACATGGTCTCTTTTGATGGCCAATACAGTGATACAGATTGATGATAGGAGGAAATAGTTAAGTGCTAAATGATGTAATGCTGAAACCATTGTAACATAATGATGTAGGCATGATATTTGAAATGAAGAGATGGCTTTAGCTAGAGTACATTTCTAACTACATAATATATATCAGCAACCCATTCCTCACTCGAGGCAAAACCTTTAATGTGTCTCTCTATCATGGTAAATCTACTCATGCCATCTTATAGCATAGTGAAATGCATGTAGAAATAAGCAAAGATGCGATCTAATTTGGACCTTTTTTTTTTTTTTTTTTACTATTACCTTGTGCATGTGCAGTCCCCCAATTCTACACACATCGGATATTTACAAAAATGAATCCTTTAGAGGTGGCTCCAAGATGCTGGCAAGAGGTTTTGAACCTAAAATTTCATGGATAATATGAGGCCTTAAGAACCACTAAGCCAACCCTTTAGAGTTCAATTTGAACCATGTTACATATTGAAAGGAGGCATTAAGCAAAAATGCCTGTCATCACCATGACTTAATGGTCACTTCAGTTCCCAGCTTCATTGCATTGATGCTATGACTTCTTTTATCAACATGTCAAATTTATATACCTGTTACAATGTACATAATCATTGGATGTAATAGTCAACCGATATTTTAATTGAGAGATTCATATTCTCTAGATTTCTTAGGGTACTCTACAAAATAGATTTTCTTAAGTCTTAACCATTCTTTAATGATATAATGGTCTAGATTCTGCCATATCAGCAATCCACTAACAATAATCTTAATTATTTTGTTTGTAACATTATTTTATTATTTTAAGAATATTCTTAGTGGAATGCTGACATGGTAGAATCTTGACCATTAAATTATTAAAGAGTGATTAGGATTTAAGGAAATCTACTGGTAGAGTACCTTAGGAAATCTAGAGGATCTGAATCCTTTAATTGAGAAAACCAACATCACATAACATATTGAAGTTATATATAGTAGTGTCTGCTTAAAATGGAAAAAAAGAGTTATACTAATATTCTATACAAGAAGGCTTATTAGTGTTGGTAGGCATTTAAAAGTTTTCCTTGATGCTCCTTAACATTCTAAATCTCACCAATTTTATGTTTTCAGAGGGAATTCAGTAACCGAAAGCTGAAACATTCCTTATTTTAAACATGGGAGAGACGGAGGATTCCAATAAACATGAAGACAAAGGTGAAGTTGAAAAGAAGGCTAAGAAAGAAAAGGAAGAGAAACACGGCCATGATGATGTAAAAGAAGATAAGGGAGAGGAGAAAAAGAAGGACAAGGACAAGAAAAAGAAAGACAAGGATGGTAAGGAGGGCAAAGAAGGTGGAAAGGAGAAGAAGGATGATGATGCAAAAGAAGAGAAGGGAGAGGAGAAAAAAAAGGATAAGGATAAGAAAAAGAAAGACAAGGATGGTAAGGAGGACAAAGAAGGTGGAAAGGAGAAGAAGAAAAAGAATCCTGAAGATAAGAAAGACCCTGCAAAACTGAAGCAAAAGCTTGAAAAGCTTGATTCCAAAATGCAGGCACTGGTGGCCAAGAAAGAAGAAATTTTGAAACTGCTAAAAGAAGTTGAACAAGGTGCCCCAAATGCAAGTGAAGCATCCGGCCCCCCCACCACCTCCTCTTGAGGCTAGTCTATGTCCCTTATGTGAAAAGTGCAAATGCTTCATTAGGAATTTTTAGTCTGTATATGATTTTTGTGAAAATGACAGTGTATCTTCTGCATAGGCAGTTGGCATTTAATTAAGAATGCTTGACTAATTTATGTCAATGCAAAATAATTTCATAAACGTAATAATTAAATTAAATACTCAAATAACAAATAACAAATGGGAAGAGAAAATAAGTCATATAGCAAGAATAACCTGTTGTGAAAATTGGCACTATAGATTGGATTTTGATTTGATAACTTATGTAAGGAATGAAGCTTGGTCCGGAAGCAATGCATACAGTAAGAACATTAAGTTGCATTGATCACGGACCAAACTTTATTCCAGACATTATAATTATCACTCCTTACTGATAATAGAACTTGATAGAAATATATTACTGAACATTCAAACAATGCCTTGTGCTTTTAAGCCAAAACACTGCAGAAAGGCTCTGGCATGGTTCTATCCACTGGCTAATAGGTTCATCTTATATGATTTGAGCTCTAAGAGACATCATTGCACTCCACTAGGTTTTTGCTCCCCTGCAGAGGTGCAAAAATTACACAAGGTCTGTGCAAATCAATGTCAGAAGAGCGCATACACATTGGCCAATCACAAATTAAATGGTAAACCACTAATGTCACTTTTGTTTAAAAAGAGATGATTAAGGTAATGAAAATTTGGTTTTCATATGTCGTCTAGTGATTTAACCATTCATTCACGCGGAGACAAGCTAAGCAACCATCTTTGCAACAAGGATCAGATCAGTTTCATGGCATGCAATCAGAATTTCACAATATGATTGTTTTCTTGAAAATAATTTAATGGACCGCTGCATTTAAATTTCAATTTGAGAAACTTGTTCTTACAAATTACTACCATAGAATAGACAAAACACCTTTAAAATGAAATGGAGACATGGTATGATTTTTTATGCCATTATATATACTGGCTACTATTCTACTTCCTGTAAGTTGAGTGGTTGAAGTTATTGTCTCTATCATAATTAGCAACCATGTTTAGATGAGAGAAACCTATAATCTCAAAAACTGATTTTGGAGAAATTACTTCGACCATTTCAAAATATTGTAGTGGACAATAGGCAGACTTTGGATGGAGTTCTTGTAGGTATGCACTTCATTGGCTCTAGATTCAGAGCTTGGACATTGTTAAGGCTAAATTGGTTGGAGGGAAAATAGAAGGAAAGGAAATGGGAGTTAATCTGGAGTAAACATTTGTGTTACACAAGTCCTTTGGCAACCACACCCACCCCCCCACCCCCCCAAAATTAGTGGACATGGATGCAAAGGAGCTAGTCTTTCTTATTAATAGCCAAAAAATTCCAAAAAAACTAGTTCAAATTATTGTGGTTGAATGCAGAATTATACTCCAAGTTATCCCTCCAAGTTCTGGGGTGCACAGCCTAACTTTTGTGTGGATGTCCTGCAAAGAGAGAGGACGTGATCAAGAAATATACATTTAAGCAATATATTAACAACTGAATGTGAATCACCATAAAGTATCTTTCAATCTGAACTAATTTGGTCAGACAATCTTTGATCAAACAGTAATCCCATGTATAATGAACGTGTTTTCCCTATGTGAAACATCCTGCTTTCAGTCCCACATTTACACTACACAATAGATGGCCTTGCAGCAACAAAACTCCTCTGATTCCTGCTGTTTCCCACAAACTTGAATAGCCCCAGAGCCCTATCCTTCTCCCATCATATCATCTATAATTAAAATCATTTCCATGTAAAAGTGGAACCCATTCTCACGACGAGTGCCACAAATTCAATATCTCTAAGATGTTCATGGATGTAATATAATAGTATGTACAAGCATTTGGGCTAGTGACCAATGCCTTGGAGAGATTCTTCAGCACTAGACTCTCGTCATGTCGAGCTTCCTAGTATAAAATGCTTTTTATCAATCAAAACATCCTTGATTTGAGAGAAGCCCTATTTCATGATCAAGCGTTGACGCATGAAAATGTAATCCCATTGTCTCTTTCTAGACAGTCAATGGGGTCATTGAACATTTCAAGAACGCATTGCCATTTATATGAAGCACAAGAGTCAATGCTTTGTAAGCGAAAGCCAACATCCATGAAGTGGAGTCATGGTCATTGGAAATGACTTTCAGCTAAAAAATCAGTGCTAGAACTTTGATGCAACATGTTATGGAATAGACATTGTAACCTCTTTTAATTCATGGCTACCAACAGAAATCTTTAATTTCAACAACTAATATTGGAGAAGCTACTTCCACAATTACGAAAATTTAAAATGGATTTGAACTACAATGGACATTAATGTTTGGGACTATGGAGATTGGATTTGACGTTTGGTGAAAAAGAAAGAATAAAAATCAGTTGCACGTTTAAGAATCCATTTTATGCTCCATCAATACACACCAATGAAAATTTTATGAGCCACTCTAGTTTTGTATTTTTTTTAGAATAATTTTAGTGGTTCTATTTTATACTTCACCAACTCGATTATGATTTTCTAAATAATTCTCTCGTTAAGGAGGGGGGATTTTGAACCGTGAATGTCTCAAACTCTCAATTGGAAATACGAATGTGTCAAAAGTCTTGTAACTTAATTGACCGCTCCTCCTTTTATTTATCTATTTATTTTTAATTTTATTTTTTTATGAGGAAAAATAAAGTGACATGTGAATTATGATAGATTGCAATTGCGATTGGTGGGGTATTAAGTGAAAAATTCAGAATGGTATGACCTTTTGGGATGAAAACAAACAACAACAACAAAAAGTTGGTGGAGCATAGTTTTATTAACACCTATGCTGCAGGTCGTTTGCCACCAAAAAAAAAAAAAAAAATTGTGTACTAGGAGATGTTGCAAACTTGCAATTACGTATAAGCTAAAAAGATAGGCAACAGGCCAACAAGGCATATCTGGTTTTTTAACGCCATACGGGTACAAACGCTTTACGTGAAGTATATGTCAAGCCAACTCTTGGAATTTTCATCCTAACATGATATGAATTTTCAAGATCCACAAGTGGGGAAAAGTCAAAATATGAAAATAATGTTCACATGTTTATAAAAAAAATAAATGAATAAATTAAATAATGTTTACATATGAACCAGTGAAAAAATAAATGTGATGCATGCTTCAAAACTTTAAAAAGTTATATATCTTTGCGTTTAGTTGCTTGTTTTATTTTTAATTTTTTTATTTCATGTCAAATTATTAAAATCTAAACGATGGCAATGCAACTTTTAAATACTTTCTGAAAATTATTATAAAAGCGGGGTGGAACTTCAAGGCAAGGTGATTGGAGTAGTTATTGATACATGAACAAGTTCTTCATTTGTTTTTGTTTTGGTGCAAGCCTGCAATAGCTTATAATGTGCATTGATCTTGAATAACACCTAATTATCATATAGCTTGAGCCTACTCATATGGTTTTGATATTTGCTGTAATTGTAATTACTAAATGTTGTGGATGTAGGATTTGTTGTGAAATGTTGTGAACGTAGCAATTTTCTTACTATCTAGATCATCGTAAAGTTGCACAGATTCAACATCAGTGCACAATATTGATGGATTCAAAGGAAACATCGGGCTTTCCCAAGTTAATTTCTGTTAATGGTGCCACCCTGATTAAAGAAGAAAGGGCCAAGACTCAAGAGGTACAAGAATGCAACATACTGAGCTGATTCATGTGTGATTTAGTACTTATGTACCATTCACTGGAGCAATCACACCTAGGATAACTAGTAAGATTCCCACTAATAAAAGAAAAGAAAATGGATTACTCCTTCCTTTTCTTTTGTGCTAATGCTAAATTCCAAAATAGGTAATCACCTCCATCTCAAAAAAAAGTAGGCAATCACCTATTGAAGCCTAGAGGAATCAACACTAGTTACAAATTACCTGGAATTTCTGCCCATTTGATATGAACAGAACAGAACATTGATGGCAAATTAATTCCTCCAGTTATTCAAGGAAGGAATGAAATATTACCACAAAAATAGTAACTGTAATAATAATTACCCAAGTCCCAAAAATAGGAAAAAAAAAAAAAATTGCCATGCATTTTACCAAGTGCATGCCAAGGTTTTGAAAGGTATGATGAAACTGAAAGGTTGAAACCATCGAACCTCAATGACTCTTTGGTGCATTTCAACTACTTTGGTGGAGATTTGGAAACCTATACATGTATTTATTGGACTGAAAATGTAGAGGAACCAAATCAAGAGCAACCTATTCTCTTTAGTGCTACAGCAAATGTGTGTCAGGTGAGAGTATAATAAATCATCCTGCTGTTTTTGTTCTTTCTTGCTGTTCTAAGTCCACTCTAAACTGCAGCTTTGTCAAAGATCATTGTATAACTATAGCTCTAATAGGCCACTAAATTTTTTATCAAACGGGTTCTTGGAAATTTCTCTTACTAATTCTTCTGCTTGTCAGTACAATAGGAAACTTCCTCTTTGGCTGCTTCTTTCCAGTTCCAATAAATCTTCACGCCAACCAATGCAATCAGCTAAAAACAAAAATTTTGATCTCCATTTTTTTTTTTAAGGTTTAACAACAAACCAGCATGTACTACCCTGGTTTATACTTTGATATTGGCAGAAAGGCCAGAGGTTATCTCATCTGTTTGGTTTCTCATTTATTGTTAGAATGATTTCTTATTAGATAATTCTGGGTTCTTTATTGTAATATACTTATATTGATTTTTTTACTTCTATGCTAGATCTTCTATACAATGGATATGTTCAGCGACCACCAAAGGACCTTCACTTCCAACGCCTTGACTGCAATCTTGATCTCTCCTGTCAATGTAATTGTCTCTTCAATGGATAAAGCTACTGTTTCTTTTTTCTTTTTTAATTTCTTCTCATGTAATTTTTTTCCGTTAAAGAATATTTTTATCTTTGTGTTAAAGAATTCAATTTCTTGGTTAATTACATGTGTATTTATTTCTTAGACTCTAAGATTAAAAATTCATAGTATTGCATATAAAATAAACAACCTAATATGTAGAATTAGGTTCCTATTTAAATTTTTTGCCTTAGAGATTTCCAAACCTTAAAGGTTTGGATATTTGATATTATCTAAACTGATTAATAGAATTGAAATCGTGTTTTTAAGTAACGATTTTTGTACAATGTGAATACTATTGAATTTTTTTCCTTAGAGATATCCAAACTTTGAATGTTTGGATGTTTGATATCCAAACCGATATTTAAAATTGAAATCATGTTTCTAAAACACTATTTTTGTATCACATGAATACTATTGAATTTTTGCCTTAAAGGCATTCAAATTGATGTCTGATATCAGAACTAATATGTAGAATTGAAATCATGTTTCTAAGACATGATCATAATGGGAAAAAAAAAAAAAAAAAAAAAAAAGCAACCTGATCACTTCAGTACACATTTGTCATGTTATGCCTGCTATGTTTAGAGTTCAAAAATATAACAACTAAATAGACAGATGTTGCTTTAATTATCAATATCCATTTTCTGTATTTCTTATTTGCTATGCATAGGTCATGGTAGTAATTTCAGATTCTGAACATGATAAATGTGGGTTTCCAAAACTGGTATTGGAATGAATATTCAAAGACTCAAAGAATGATTTAACTATTGGATTGGGTAACATTAAATATCTTGATAACTATATGAGGTAATATACTTATACAGTTATACCATCACAAGGAAAATTTTAAATTTTGTCAGGATTTCGTTCATTGAGATAATAATACGCTTGAAGAGGTCAATCATATAATACATTGATCACTAGTTCCCAGAATCTAAAAATGGACTGCTCTGGCATCTGTTCTTTGGTTTGGATCAGTCTCATTGCAGTCAAGAAGAATGCTGTTTTCCCCTTTAAATAAAAGTTATGGTAATGTGATGACTTAGTTGTCATGCTATTCAGTTCTTTGTGCTCCTAATGAAGCTGTTGTTTGCCGGCCAACAATAAGACAATTTAACACACTGAATAATTAAGAGCTCAATCTATAATGTTAACTCTGAGCTAACTTACTTAAGAATTTGAAGCAAACCCCATAAGCAAGAATAGTAGTTCTGATTATAATTTTGAGCTCAATCATTTGTTTGCAAATAGTTGGAAACTGATCTAGTTCAATATGATACTTTAGCTTGAACTTTGGTTTTCCATGACTCTCACAGTTAGAGATATTGTGCCTGGACTGAGGACCCTTTTTAAACTGTCCATTCCTGATTCTGCCAAGGTAAGAATCTTCTGTCACTTTCTTGCCATCTTAAACCTGAACACTTCTTACATCAATATTTTTTTTTTCTATCTCTTTTACTTTCGATTTCCTTGTTGAGCCTGTGGCATGTGATACATTACAGGAGATCCATTCTTAGCCAACAGTGATTGTGGTAACAGGTGGAACTGCAATACTTGCAAAAGTATGTTGGGATAACAGGAGGTCTTGGATTGATAGCAGACCCTCTTACAGGAATTAGCCCCCTCATAAATTTTTCAGGCGTGTTGGGAAGTGATTTTCTCTCCCTTGGAACTGATGTTGCCTTCGACATATCAACAGGAACATTGAACAAACTCAATGCTGGTTTGAGCATCAGCAGTGACTTTCTTATTGCTTCATTGACCTTGTGAGTATTCCCATGAAAAGTTGGAGGAAGAAATTTTTATAAAAAAAAAAAAAAAATTGTTTACTGACTGTTAAGACTTTCAAGAAATTATCAAGACAAATTTTCCACCACACTATGATTCTAAAGTAATTTCAACTGACTATGAACCTGAAACACAAATGGTTGATTCTCTAAGCTCCCCTCACAATGCAGGCATGACAAGCTTGACTCTTGGAAAGCTTCTTGTTACTACGTGATGAATCCCCTGACCAACACTGCCATTGGAGCTGAGCTGAAGCATACCTTTTCAAACAGTGACAGTGCCATCACAGTTGGCGGCCAGCATGCATTGTTTCCTTCTACATTGATGAAGGCTCGAATAAACACATATGGCAGGGCAGGAGCTCTTATTCAGCAAGTGTTTTGGGAAAAGCTTGCTCTAACTGTTGCTGGAGAAGTGGATTTTATGGACATAAATGAAACTCCTAAGATTGGCCTGTCTATTGCTTTCAGGCTTTAGAACAAGTTAGTGGAAAAAGCTTCTCTATTCACACAATGGAGAACAACTTCAGGAGCATATGGTTTTCGTCAAATAATTTGTGCATGTCATAGAAGACAATGGTCATCTTCCTTCCATTCAAGCTAGTTCGTCCAGCATTCAGATAATATTAAGGCAAATACTTAGTAAGTAACAGGTACTGTCCAAGTAAAAACTAGGTAAAAATAAAGGAGAAGTCGGGGTACACATGTATCACTTCCACACAGCATTTATTTGAGAAAATGAGGATATATGTATACAGTTTTTCAGAAAATATTAGTACTTAAAATAAATGGAAATTACTACCTTTTGGCTGTTTTGAGTGCCTAAAATAAGATCAAGGATGAGATGTTCTGAAAAAAGTTTTCACCTTTTAGATAAGAAGGGTTGAGCTCGAGGTATAAAACCCTGAAAGTTCAAATTACTTAAGTTGCACAAAAGGCTTTAAGCTAAGCAATGAACCGAAGTTGATGAGAATTTCTGGTTGAGGAAGAAATATTAACAGAAGCAATTTTAGCTGTGTCATATTCAAGTTTGAAGATCTGTACATACTTGAGACATTTTTCAGTCTCCTATTTACAATAATTATCAATTCACAAACAGACATGACAGTTGCATCAAGATAGATTACATAACACGCTGAAAAACTTGCAGAGAAACATCAACATACATAGACCTCGTTTCAATACACAAAGGGGGAAAAATGGAAAAGTAACCCTAATGTTGAACAGAACCCTGAAGAAGTCCATCACGAATTTGAGATGCTACATCACGAACAGCACCAGGTCCATGAGGGATGAACACAGCAGAGGATTTTGAGGCAGCACCAATTTCCTTCATTGTGTCAAAATACTGGGTAACAAGAACCATGTCCATGACATCCTTTGGCGTGGTCCCCGGCACATTAACAGAGAAGCCCAACACACTATCTCTCAATCCATCAACAATTGCTTGACGTTGGCGGGCAATACCCAGCCCAGACAAATACTTCGACTCAGCCTCACCCTCAGCTCGCTTAATTTGCAAGATTTTCTCAGCCTCTGCCTTCTCATTGGTTGCCACCCTCATTCTTGCAGCTGATAAAATATAACAATTTTCAGAAAATTTAAGCTTATATAATAAAGGGAAACTAAAATACCATCTTTCCTAAACGAGTACACTGACTTGAAAGTATATCAGAAAGCATTAACAACCAACCAGTCAGCAGACGAGTTCAGTAAAATATTTTTTATTTGCATATGTGGTCAAAATCCTGGAAATTCATAAATCTGAGCACTCTTACTTCCAGGACACAGCATCTTCTATAATCATTACTGATTTTACAAAAGAATTTAGAATATAACATAGTTACTCTATGTAAGTTATACTGATTCCATTTCTTGGTAGTCATGGACATGGGGATGTAAGAATGACAATTTGACAGTTTACCACTCTGGCAATCTTCCAGTCCAACAACTTAAATACGAAGAGAAACGTATCAGGTGATACTGAGATTTAGCATCTCAACATAAACACTGAGATTATAGCAAAAGCAACAATCCACACATCCAGAGCAATTGAGCAAAACAGAAGCAAATTAATAATTAAATCAAATTGGTGATATAACATACCTGCATTGATTTCATTCATTGCTCGCTTGACCTGCTCATCAGGTTCTATATCAACAATGAGTGTTTGTACAATTTCATACCCATAAGCACACATAGCCTGTAAACTAAACAGTGTCACATGTTAAGCATACACCCTTTGATATTATGATACCGTGAATCAATCAGATAGTCTACCTTTTCAAGTTCATCTTCTACAGCTTTGGCAATGTCATTTTTCTGTACAAAGGCTTCATCCAAGGTGAGCTTTGGGACACTTGCTCTGATTACTAGTTTAACGGACAAGGCAACACCAATTAGTTGATAATACTTACGATAAAAATAATTAAACTATAGGAAAAGATGAAATATATTTGCAAAATAGTTAATTACAAATATACTCATATGTTTATATATGTAAGATATTATATTATGCAATATGCATGTCTCTATATTATACAGGAGGGTATTTGGATTATACCATCAAACACATAGGCCTGGATTTGGCTTCTTGTGTTGCTGAGTTTGTAAAAGGCATCGCTTGCCTTGTCTGCCAGGGCACGGTATTGAATAGAGGCAACGACATTGACAAATACATTGTCCTGGAGAAAAAACCATCACAAAATCTAATCACCCTACATGCTAGTGCCCAGGCACAGGTTACAGGTAACAATAGACTTGCCAAAATAACGTTCACTAAATTTATCATTTTCTTAATACAAAAATATACTTCCTCCCTTAACTGCTCTAAACTCAAAACTCAAAACTCAAAAAAAGAAAAAAAGAAACAAAGGTTAAAAAAAAGGGGGTACAAGAGATGCTTTGATAAAAATTATTATTATTTTAAAAAAAATTGATCTGCAATAAAACAGCATGTTTAATGGCTCTGGAAAGTTTACTATATTCTTTGGTCAAGCTCATAATGAAAAATTTTCTTTTACTTTTTTTTTTAAGGCTGACAACTTATAGGGAGAGTTTTTCTTTTCTTTTTTCAATGAGTATATGGAAGAGTTAGAAGTAAAGAATCTGCTGCCTCAATATGAATGCACCAAGGCAATACAGATGGATATTTAATAGAAATAAATAAATAAGCTACAAGGAAAAATTAAAAAGTCAAGAGACGAAATTGCCTTTGCCAAATGACAAATGCAACAAACAAGCAACAGATGACCACAGAGAGGTTCACTCATCTACATAGTTATAGAAATTTACATACCTTTGTCTTAGTCTCACATCGCACATCCAATTGCTGTAACCGAAGAGTGAGATGACCAGAAAGCTGACTTCCAAGGCACCAAGGCAAGAAATGGCATCCTGGCTCAAGAACTTCCTCAAACTTACCAAATTTCTCCTTGATAGCCACAGTGGATTGGTCAACTTGTACAAAACAAAGCAGATTACCCATCTTCTGTATACTGTGTTATTATATCTGAAAAAGAAAATGCACATATTCAGCAACTTGTTGGTAACAGAGAAAAAAAGGAACAGGAATAGCCATGACTTTTGCTTGCCATCTCGTTATAACTAATGATTTCTAGTCATCATTTTTTATTGATATACTTTCAAAGGGGGAGAGAAAAAAGGCTATATGATTGATCGAGTAACCTTTTACTAATTTAGTGGTATCAAAATGAATTCAAAAGCTAGTTACATAGTTACTAAGGCACCCAAAGAGATCAAAACATATAAGCACAAGAGTTATGATATACTACCTAAAACTGTTTCTACAACAGACTAGTGTAGATAGCAAATTGCAACCTATGCACCCATAAAAGTTCCTAAGATGAAGCTCAAAGCTATATTTGGAAAAAACAACTGAAATTGTGATATCACTAAATTAGTAATAAACACTGCTCTTTGGAAAAACTGGAACAAAAAATGCTAAACCAATACTATGCTGTTCATAGAAATCTCATAAACCATTCATAAAAAGATACAATTTATCATAAATTGATATCTAAACCTTTCCTTTGAGAATTTCTTCATGCAGAAATTAAATGAAAATTTAGGCAAAAAGTATTTACAGAAAAAATTAAATAAACTTTGCAATGAGTACACATACATCAAGAACATTTCATCCTCATAAGAGACAATTTAAAGCTTAGGATTAAAAAGTTTCACAGGAAGAATACAGTAACCACAAATTTCATTTACCTAAAACAGAAGAGAGACAAGAAAGACTTACAATTCAATAGACAAACAAAAAGGCAGGTCAAGAGATGAAAATGAGTGTGAACTAGATAGGATGACAAGCCGACAACTCAAACAAACCAAACTATGATCACTTATATAGACCTCAACAATATGGTTTAAGAGACTTTTTATAACAAGGATCCTGTTACCGGGTGCCTTAGTACATTTGTTAATGGACCATTTTAGAAAAAATTTGATACAAATTTCATAAAAAACATAAAAAGCTGTAAAAAAAAAAAAAAAATTCTTTTCCTATAAAAAAACGGTCTGTTAAACCATGCACTTAGTGCATCCGATAACTTCCCCGTTTAACAGTAGCCAAAATCCATGTAATTGTAATAATATTTTATAAACCAATTTTAGTAAGGCAACAACAGAAAACTATTTTTTTTAAAAGACTGTTTAAAAACCCTTATACTTCTCTGACATCAACAGCCATTAAAATTAAATAGTCTGAGCTGTACCCAATGATGCCAGGAAGACTCTAGGATGCTTATCATAATCAGAATTGTTAAAATATAAAGTTACAAATTATAATATATTATATAAGCATTTAAACTTAGTATAAAATTTTTGTTTGGATTAACAGCTAAAACTACTAGGATAAACCTCAGAAAACTCGCCAATCATTACTTGAAATGCTTGCAGCATCACATATAGTCTCCATCGTGATACAACCCAGAAAAGTAGCACTATTATCAAACGAAATTAAGAAACTTTGTACCATGAAAGGCATCTTTTGCCGTCCTAGAAAACAAAGATTCATTTTTATAGTAAAATCATTCAGTGTTAGTCCAAAACAGAACACAAGAGTGTGACTTTGCTACTTTTCAAGGACAAAGAATAAAATTTGTGAAGGAAAAGAAAGGGTCATAGAAACCCAGTTGAGATATTGAATTGCAATGAAAGAGACAGAAAAAATTCTTACCAGGAATTTTCTTTTCAAGTAGATGAAGAGAGAGAGAGCTGTGTTTTTATGGTACCCAGAAAAAGGTGTGCGTTTCTTGGTGCAATCTCAAACTGTGGGTTCACAAATCACAAGCCGGCGGCGTTTCCCATAAAAGTGCCCCAACCCATGTGGCCAACTGTTCGAATACAGTTATTTGATTGAAAATTAAAAATTTATTACTGAAATTATTATAATAAAATAATTTTTAAAACATAAAATATTGAAGCAAATTTATTGGTGCGTCTTTTTACAAGTTAACTGATATGTGGAGTGTGGACAGTGCCGTAGGACTTAAGATTTAAAACGCAAAGGAAAAAAGTGCTTTAGGCAAACGCACCCGCTTTGTGCTTACATTCCTTCTTTTCGGATAAGAATGACTTTGGTCGTCGCTTTTGTTCCTTTTTTTTCTTTTTCTTTTTCTTTTTAGGATAGAATTTATTTATTTATTTTTTTTTTTTTGGATAATCGGATTGTTCCATCTATTTATTCTTGCAAACTAGAATTACATAGGGATGTAGAAGAACATAAAATTAGTGAAAAATAGGAATTTATAAATATCCTTTGAGAAAAGATATAAGTACAATGAACTCACATAACATATGTCTAAATGGGACAAAAAAAAAAATCAAATTATATACTACTAGCCTCATCACACAAGCTTTGTGCATGCTATTAGGTTTTTTTTTTTTTTTTTTTTTTTGCCTAGTGTCATAATTTTTTTTTTTTAATTTTGGATAAATTTGTTTTGAAAACATGGATTACTAGGAGGGTGTTCTATTTTGTAGACATTTTAAGTGAAATTGGAGATATATTTTTACTAGGTTATCCACATAAAAATTCAATTCAAAGAGGAAAATCCTCTTTTAAATAGTATAAATATGTATAATAAAATTAAGTCCTAAAAATTATGGGTGCTGTTAACAGGTGTACAGCACCCATTAATGTAATAAAATTTAAAATAAACTATTCACCTTTTTTTTAGGAATTTGGAAAAAACTGAATATGCATTAAATGTGTGTCAGTTTAGATGAAAAATGTTAAATCATTTTGCAAAATCACAACTGAAAAGTAAAATTTTGCCAATTCCCTATGCAGGTGGAATTTGTGATAGATCATAAATGAACCACAGCTGGTTCATTAACAAGTGCAGGCCGGTACCTGTTAATAAAGTCCAAAAATTATAGTTGCAATAAGTGACTAATGATTACAATCTTTTTGCCTCCAAAAACTATCCTTTATTTTGGATAAATGGGTGTAAGAGCATCAGCAGTGGTGGTGTCAAAATTTTAGCAATTTGACACCAGAAAGGCCATTTATCTATTTTAACTTATCATTTCACAACTCACTTCACATCAATACTCTTATTTTCACATCAAAGTTAAACACTATTCATTTATTTATTATTTTTTTCTCTCTTCATCTCTATCTCTCTGTCTTCTCCCTCTCTTCAAACCCAACCCACTCACGACATCACCACCAGCCACAATCCACCATCACAAACTCAGCCACCATCAACCACCAATCCACCACCATAAACCCAGCCACAATCCACCACAAAACCCATTAACCAGGAAAAAAAAATGCAAAACAAAATCCATTAACCTCAAAATCAAAACTCATTCATCAACAGAAAACCCATTCATAAAAATAAAAACTCATTCATTAACAAAAAACTCATTCATCAATATAAAAACTCATCAACATAAAACCACCGATCGATCCACGAAGCCACTGCGAGATAAGACAATGAGCAAATGGACAAAGGGAGGCGGTGATAAGCAGTGGCAGTGACTATAAGGGGAGGGGTTGGGTAGGGGCTTGGATCAGCAAGAATGAGGAACTGAAGAGAAAGAGTGAGGAAGAGAGAGGAAATAAAAAGGGAGAGGGTGAGGGGTGAGGGTGAGACTGAACTGAAGAGAGAGAGCCAATAGGAAGAAAAAGGAAACAGGGAAAAAAAGAAAGGAAAAAAAAACATTATTTAATTGGAGGGAGCAATAAAATATAATATATTGGTTTAGCATTTGAGCTGCAGCGCATAGCTATAGATGGTTGTGCACTGTAGCTCAAGAGCTAAAAATTTTAGATATGGCTCCACTATTCAGCCCTAATTTTGTAGTTTGTGGTACTAAAAATAGCAATTTAGCTTTTTAGAACCACCAATTACAAGTAGTAACCCAAACTACTAACTACTAGGCTATAAATTACAAAAGCATGTTTTATCTTTTAAAAAAAAAAAAAAAACACTTCAAGATTATAAATAAAGCCAAGGTACAGAACAAAAACCCTAGTCCACATAATAAATGTTCTTTTTTTCTTTTTTATGTTTCAAATCAGTCCATTATGTTGTAAATATTAAATTGTCGATGCTCGTTTTTGCAAATTCATACCCAAAACCCATAAGGAAGAAAGCCCAATAAAAAGTATGGCCCAAAGGCCCACCAAAAAGACCGAAAAGCAAGAAGGGCCCAAAAAAAAGAAGTGCAAAGGGAAGTGATTTGCAACAAAATACAGATCTGCAATAGAATACAAATCTGCAGCAGAATATAGATGTGCTGCAAAATGCAGCTCTTCAGCAGAATGGCTTTGACATACTAAGGCAAATTGGGTCCAAGACCCTTTTAGTCCAATAAATATTATTTAGCCCATAAAGGCCCAAATTCTTTTGTATAAAAGGATAGGAGTGAAAACTAATATGAAGAAGCACGATGAAAAGAAATGAGGAACAACAGAAAGTGTCAGCAGCAGGCACTGCACGAAGGAAAAGAAAAAAGAAAAAAAGGGGGAATGACAAATACAGCAAGAAATGCATGAAGAAATAAGACAAATCCAGCAACAGAAAACACGTGCAGGAGAAAGAAAAAAAAATCAGAGAAAAGACAAAAGAAAACAAAGCAAGACTAAAAGCCTATACCCTCTTCCACAGAGGACAAACACAGGAGACATGCAACAGGACGAAACAAAATCTATCTGTTATAGCAGATATGGCGTGGGAATGAAAGAAGACAAAAACAAATGATAGTGGAGCAAGCACGCAAGGGTCGGAGCACCACCAACCTGTAGCAAGCCAATACAAGGGAGGCGGGCCCACGGTTAAGGAATTTAGAGGGTGTGGTTTGGTGGTAGGGAGAAAATGGGTCTATATTTGGTTTCCAGTCGTGATTTCTTTTGGGAATATACCCTATTGGGATAGAATCTTACCCAAAAGAGGTAGTAGATGGTTGGGACCATCTGATGCATGCCATAGAGGTGGGTAGTGAGGTAGCTCAATCTTTATCTATTTGAACCCAAAGGTAGAGGTATACTGCAAGAACAAATAAAATAGAATTTTATCTTGAAATGAGTAGTGGTGCAGCAAATGTATTTTGAACAAAGGTAATGGTCGGGCAACCAATGGGTTGGTGGGCAGTCTTGAAGGAATGCCCATAACAAGCCAAAAACAGTTGGTGAAGCCTTAGGGGTAAAAGGTAGAAATCTCATTGAATCAGTTCACTATAAAAGGAAGAGGTAGTCATGGATGAAAGGGGAAGTACTTAAAGGGGGAGGCACCCAAGGAGAGGGACCCAAGAAAAGGAAAGACTCAAGGGGGAACAACCCACGGCAAGAGAGTAGTAAGAAACTAAGAGTAAAAAGATCGAAAAGAAAGAAAGAAAGAAAGTGATAAAAAGAAAATAGAAAACATGGTAGGAATAGAGGGATGCATCAATAGACTATCATTTCCTTCCCTCTTAGCAAACCCACTCTTTGGAATCCCAAAAGTAGTGACAAGTAGCCATTTAGGCACATTCTCCAAAATACACAACTTTGTTGGCAAAAGCCTTTGACAAGATTGTTCAAGTTGGGGTTTGGGTTCTTTCTTGGTTTACATATTCTACGAGAAGATTCAATATTTGATCTTGGTCACAAATATATTTGATTTCACTCATTAGAACTTATACTTGTTGTATTTAGTCAGTCTGTTGTAGCAACTTTTTATCACATTCGCTGCATCAATTGTCCTATTGCGGTATCTTCATTTGCTATACTAGTTATTCTGTTGTAGCATCTTTTTATTATATTTACCGTGTTAGTTATTATACTAGCTAAATCTTTTCTGCTGAAACTTTCTTATTTCTTTGTTATTACATGTTTTACTCTTGACACAAACCAATCATTATTCTGTCATACGTACATGTATACACTGTAGCTCATGTTCTATCATATATTTTATATATGTATATGTGAATACGTATAAGTACATATACGAATATATGTATGTATATATTTGAGAATACACTAACCCACGTAAACTAACATTTGCTTGATGGGTATTTTCTTTGGATTTTAGAGTTGTTTATGTGCAGGAAGTGGAGAAATATTTTCTACAGTGGAAAATAAAGAGTAGTCATTCACGTTGCAGAAAAGTGTAGAAAACTTTATTGCACAGCAGAACACTTTACTGCATAGCAAAAAGTTAAGAAAAGCCAGCTTTGCAACAAAAAATGCAGAAATGTCACATTGTAGAAAAATGCAGAAGACATTACCACATTGCAGAAAGTTAAGAAGAGTCAATATTGTGGCAGAAACTGGAGAAAAGTTTCTTCTCCAGAAAAAATGGAGAATAAGCCCATTTTGTAGCGTCTTCTCTTGAACTTTGGACTCAATGTTTGCGCACAAGCTGGCAACGGCAGAATGGTACCTCAGAGCCCATTCTGCAGAGCATTAGGCCCAACTTCCTTCTTAGAAAAAACCTAGATTAAACGTTGT